>NC_088710.1:1694314-2031149 GCF_963576615.1 Watersipora subatra | reverse complement strand
GTCAACATTTGCACAGTATACATAATAATTAAAAAGTATATTGACTCAAGCCAGATACGTGAAGATAATTTGAGAAATCACTCAAGTTTGTCGTTGAAAACTCACTCACCACGCAGCTAGTAACTAATATTTGTTAATCAGTTAGCCTGAACAAAACCTTTACTTATGGCAACATCTTAGAGCAACTGTGTATATGTGGAACAAATTTATACTGATGTGTGTCACAGAAAATGCCTTCTATGTTTGGCAAATATCTTGGAAAACTTGAAAAAGTGGTGAAGAAGTTAGAAAAAGTATGTGTTTTGACTTTTTGAGGTAGTGAAGGTAGACTACTGGAACAGCTTCATCTGTAATGTTGGGTTTTTTATTTGGGGCGCTAGTGATCCTGTTGCCGCTCTCAGAGGTTTTTACAATTCACCAGAGGACCATTTTATTTTGAATCTGACTGGTGATACCTGTGATGCCATGGTAACCCTGAGCAACAATAGAATGAACACAAGGAACGACATCCTAGAGTCTATACTAACTACAGATTCACTAGTGCAATAACTTGCTCCTAAATTTTTACTCAGTTGGTGAATTGTAGATCTGGTTTGTTCTTCTAAGCTTGTTGGCGTTACTCACAGCTTATGAGTGAATATCTCTCACTAACTGAATGCCCGACATTGCAAGAGTAATAATATAAGTTTTTGTACAGAAAATTAACTTTTAATCAACATGTACAATATTTACCATTCTAACTTAAAATGAAGGTGCTTTTTATTTTTGTGCACTGTGTTTATTTCTGAGTAGCTCACATCGTACCGGCTGCAGTGTTTACTACAGTTTTATACTGATTGTAATAGTCTTGCAGTCCTTTAAGCATTTTTTTCACATCCGAGCAAATATTTTTCTTTTGATATGGTTTCACGCATACTGCTAGATGAAGTGTCAGGCATGAAGCCATGTAAAAATTAATGAAGCCGTGCCTGAAGCCATGGCAGGCATAATGAGTGTGTGCACAATTTATTCTCTAGTATAGTCAGTTGGACACTGCAGAGGATTGAATAAATGCCTGTCTGCAGAACTGGAGAGCTGGTTCTGAGTTCAAATCCAGTGTGCAGCGAGTGTTTAATTCCTAAAATGTTATCGCTATATATGTATATATATACATATATATATATATATACATATATATATACATATATATATATATATATATATATATATATATATATACATATATATATATATATATATATAGGGCCTATATATATATATAGGGCCTATATATATATATATATATATATATATATATATATATATATATATGTGTGTGTTTACGTGAATATAGTCCCTGATGTTGGCTATCGGAAGACATCACTTGCTGCCAGACTTTAGCATAACTATAATGACTGTTGAAAATCTACGTTTTAAACAAAGGAGTAACATACGGTAATAGTAGATATTGTAATTGATGATGTCATGTTATACCCTTCCACCTAAAAATAAAACACATATTTATGGGTAATCTTTGCTAAGAATATAAAATCTTCAGTTCCGTAGCAACTCGTGCAATGAAAGTCATGTTTTATCTTTGTCATTTTCTATTCCAGGCTTATGCTCTGGCAGGTGTAACTATTACTAAACTGAGAATATTCCAAGGAGTTGCTACAAAGAAATCTCAAATAGACAGATATTAGTTATTCTAATGTCTGAAATGCAAACCAGCGGCTAGAAGGCAAAGACCTCCAGATACTTCTGACACGTTTTTTTAGACGCAGATGTACTAGTCTTCATAAACCTGCATAAACGTTTGATCAAATTAAGGCGGATTTTGATTTTTAATAAGGTTATATTAAAAAATCTTTTTTTTATTTCCTGTTTCTATGGGTACATCATACGCTGGTCAAAAAGGCATACTGTTGATTTGGTTGGCTATTACTATGGTCATTTTTGTGAGCTTATACAGTAGCCTTTATAACGTGTTTGCTCTTTTCCAGGATTTTCTGTTATTTTGGTAAAATAAGCCTTTTGGGAACTTTCTGAGCCATCATCAACATTTTGCTAATATTAAAAATATGTAAACTTGTAATGTAATTTTTAGTATAATAACAGCAGTGTCCATCTGTCTGTTCAAATTTATGTTAAGACGTTAGGAAAAACGTTACCTTGCACAGAAATTGAACTCAGATATTCCAATTTATTGGCGGCGTGCTAACCACTACACCACTCAGCTATCATGTAATAATTATTCCCATAGTAATTATTCCTTACGATCTCTCACGGTGCACGACACTGCCAAGTGCACTAGCATAACTTATAACAACTTGACGCACTCTCTGTGACATACTAATGTGCTGGATCAACTTTCTTACTTCACTATCCGTGTTTGAGCAGAGGCCTTGCAAAAAGTGGTTGACAGGAAATGTGCAGTAGTGTTTTAGAAAGAACATTCTCTGCTCAATAAAACTTTGAAAGTTACCTTAGAACAACATCTTGATCGTGCTGTTAGTTCTGTGATCTATATTTCAAGTGTCCCACATTTCACCCAACTTCTTATCATGATCTACTTAAGTGGCAGGACTCATGGTAGAGTATTGTTTGTGGATAAGACTTTATCACTGTGTGTTATCTAGCAAGGAGTACTAGCTATTACTCAATCACGCTACAAGGCATATTCACCTTTGTTTCTAGACAAGCTTGGCACCGCGCCAATTATCTAAATCCTGGTGAGAGTAATAATTAGGAAAGTGCGAGCCATTAATAAATTTTTAAGCGAAAACCGTGAAGGGCACAAGGCAAAAAGCTTTGTTATAATTTCGCATTTGTTATAACGGGTGTAGTTTGAAAACTTTAGCGGTTCTTTTAAACCGCCGGCAGCTAAATGTACCAGAGCTGGTAAACCTGTGACATTGCTATTAGCAGCTGCTGAAGTAACAGCCAACTCGGTGTAATGTCTCAGAATTAGCCTGACATATATGGTAATAAACAAGGATAGCGCTGTTACAATTGTTAGTATCATTTATGTCTATATATATGTTTCTTAAAGTTTGTCTGTGTTCCTCGTTGTATATGTCCACCTTTAGCTATTAAAATCTTGGAATTATAATTTCGCGTCCTGATGAATTTGAACTCACGGCAAATGCAGCTACAAGTATATTATCCAGGGGCTCTACCACTGAGCTCAATAAGGCACATTGATCAAAGACATTATCGTACACCGTATGCACACGTTAAATGACGTATTATTTGAAACTATGGATTCTATTAACTCTATGAAACACGATGCTTTGTCGTGTTTTCTTGAACTTCTAATTTTGATTCGTAAGGTTTAATTGCTATATCACGGTCAAGGCCAACTCTTTTCGCGCAGACAATTGTATTATCTCCGTAGGAAGAGCCTCGACATTCCCTTTCAGTTTGGGCAGACAAAGACAGTACGATATCTCATTTTTACATTTGTACCAGTATCAAGAGATACCAGTATCGTCGTATTCAAAGTTTTGACGGATAGCTTTTGGGTGGAACAGTAACCTTTTTATACACACACACCTTTATGCAAGAATTGCTATTATTAGTTCAACATATTCAGGATTTTTATTTTGTTTTCTCAGTTTGCAATAATTGTATCATTACTGAATCATCTTTTATTGTAATCGCAGTAAAACAGGCTTAATTTAGCTATTACTTGCTAATTATTTCACATTCATATCTAAACCTTTTATAATTGTTTTATTTTTTTTCAATTTATTTGACCCGCAAAAACATTTTTCTCTTGATATGAAGTTTGAAAGTTACAGTTGTTTGACAAAGTTTGAAAACCTTTACAGTTGTTTGTATTTTCTCTCTTAATTTATTTCAATTACACAAAACACTTTTCTCATGATATGTAGTTTGAAAGGTAAAATGGCAAATGTTGTTATCTGTTCAATACAAAACAATTTTCTGTCTAAAGCCTTTCTTACTACTCGGGCAATGCCTAGTAGTACAGCTAGTGTATATACATGTATATCTCTCAATGCTTGTTGTTTGTTTGTCTGTCATTCATGTGTCCAGTTATAGCCACTAAAATCTAGCAATATAAAACCCACTTTGCAGAGGATTTGATCTTGAAACCTCTAAGTCCAGCGATCTAAGCCCTACACTTCAATCATTCAACTGATCGTAGTGATGAAGGGTTGGGATGACCTTCACTACATCAATTAAAATACTCATGCTTAAAGCCTCTAGAACATTTGATCGTTAAGCGTGACGTAATGATTATTAAACCTGCTCCAAACATGGCTATTGTTTTTAGTAAAATCTTATAGAGTTCAACAGATACATCTATTGAATAGATACATTCGTTATAGATATGTCTATTGAATAGATACATCTATTGAATATATGTCTCTTGTATAGACACGTCTATTGCATAGATACATTTATTCAATAGATAAGTCTATTGAAAAGATATGTCTATTAAATAGATCTATCTATTGAATATGACTATGTCTATTGAACCGATTTGTTTATTTAATAGGTAGGTCTATTGAAGAGCTGAGTCTATTGAAGAGATACATCTGAATTGCTTCAAGAGGAGGCTAAACTCCAGTCTACAAAATGCAAGCTGTTCAATTAAAATGGAATTAGATTGCAAGAAATATCTTCAGATAGACGCTGTCAATGCCCTAGTCTATGTACTTGAAGGACTAATGAGGAATTTGACTGGTAAATGATAGTAGGCATTTCATGAGCTAGTAACGGTGTCTTATGCTCAGTGAGTTTAAGTAAAATACATACAATATTTTTAGCATTTTCCATGTTTTTATATAGCAAACAAGTTGGAAGGTTTTTGCAGCCAAGTTTCAGATAGACGCTAGCTTATATACAACCTGTTGAGCAACCAGTGCATGAAATACCTTATGCATGTAAGAGTAATGAGGAAATACATGTACCTTCTGCATATAGAGATTTTATAACTAAGGTATTTTATGCACTGCTTGCTTTATCTGAAACATGGCGGCAAAACCTCCCAAACTGCTTATCAAACAACATTCTTTAGCCAGTCACAGAAGTCGAGGCGTCATAGATCGGTCTCTCGGTTCATGTGATGAAGGATTCTGGGAAGACTCACCAGGATGCTTATATGAAATTGGCGGCAAAACCTCCCAAACTGCTTATCAAACAACATTCTTTAGCCAGTCACAGAAGTCGAGGCGTCATAGATCGGTCTCTCGGTTCATGTGATGAAGGATTCTGGGAAGACTCACCAGGATGCTTATATGAAATTGGTAAACAAAGCAACTCTTACCAAACATCTAATACCTACAAGTGAAGATGAGGTTAAAGGAGGCCTGAAAAACTTGTGAATTGAATCCAAATTAGCTTCTTCATCAAATAATTGTTAATAAAGCTTCTCTTTAGTTTCGTGGTAAAATAGTTGGCTGTTTCAATGAAGAAAATGTTTGTTTTGTATAAATAAACAAAGCAAATATATAAATAAATATATACATATATATAAATATAATATATATATATAATATATATATATATATACATATAGGGGAGGAGTAGGATAGATGGTCACAGAGGATATATAGGCCACCCCTTATTGCAGGATTTGTGTTATCTGTGAATGTTTTCCACTGCCATAATCTTTTTAGCCAACCAACAAAGAGCCCATGGTTGCCATTTTTAACATTTTTCAATGTTCATGCAAAGAACTGCAGGTGAGGTGCCTTATGCTTGCAAACTGACTATTTCTAGTAAGTCAATGTTGGTTGGGTCTTGTAATTATTAAAAATATGTTATGGATTTTAATTTTATATCAGAAGTGAACATTCAATGAACCAATCAATGCACTTTGATAAACGTTTTAAAACTGTTTAATTCCAAAAAATTATCAAATTACTAATGCTTTGAGTGGGGTTATATTTTGTACACTTTTGACGTGCACCAATAAGATTGCCATTATTTGAACTAGTCGAAGACGATGGTGATCAAACTACATTCAACACACATGGAATAGCAACTGTAATTTCATCAACAAAGGACATTTAAAAAGGCAGATTTCTACTGACCAGCAGAACATGCTTGCCCTGCGTATTGACATCGTATTCTCATATACACGACCCTTGTGTATTGGCTAGCTAAAGTTGTATTCTCTCCTAGGGAGACAACTCTAGACCCTGAGCCTTAAAACTGGTAGAGCCCTGTGTATCGGCTCTCCCTCCAGCCTAAGCTGGTGTGCCTGCAGCACAAAAACATTTGCATGCAGAATCACAGGATAAAATTCCAAGTTCGATTAAGTGTGCTTCAATAATGCGTATATTAAAGGTTGACTTGCAACAACAGTCACATTACAGTTATTTGATATCAAAAGATTCACCATGTCTTACTCTGTTGTGTTGTAGGTGCAAAACATGTGGAAATGTGATTACAAGTTTTTAAAAACTAAAAAACGAACAGTTAATCGCAGCCATCACGAAAACGACGTAGATAGGAATCCCTTTCCAAAACAGCTCAAATGGAACATAGTTGAACATGATGGCTTCTGTTTACACTTTCATGCAACCTCATTCGTCGAAATATTTTCACAAATATACTTCACGAATTCAATAAAACCATGCCTATTGTCCTTACATGTCTATTTCATCATCATTGTAATACTGTCACTTTGAGCACAGATATCTCAAAACCTAGTCTAAAAATTAGTTTAATTTTTCAACTTTAGCTCGGAGTGCATATCATCCTTTGATAAACATGATGAGCCTGCAGTTGGTTACCTGCGATAGTCAAAAAATGCTGCAGAAATTGTTCGCGTTATTTGGCAGGAAGTATGGGTCACATGATCAGATTATGACTAGATGATTAGACCCGGCTGAAACGAAACTGTAAAGTAGCGAGCATCTATATTTGATATGGGCTTTCCGATAGAATCTAAAGTGTTTGTCATAAACTAGTGATACGAGACGTTTTATATTGAGCCTTTTATTGGCCTTTAATTTCACGTGATAACATGGCGTGTCAAAACAATAACCACAATGTTTGAGTACGTTGTCGAAATAAAATGATTCCAAACTACGACATTCTCTGAATGTCTGCGATTAACTGTTTGTTTTTGAGCTTTTAAGAGCTTGTAATCCCGTTTTCACATATTTTGCACCTACAACACAGCAGATTAAGACATGGTGAACCTTTTGATGCCAAATAACTGTAATGTGAATTTTGTTAAAAGTAAACCTTTAAAGAACTCGCTGTTGTGAATATCGTCTTTACTTATATCTTGATATTGAAAATACTATGGAGTCATTTATGTAACCGACATCTGCACCACCTCTGAATGTTTATGGACAATAAAACTATTAAATTCCCTACATCACATTACGCTCTCTTGTTAGATACTAAGCTGATAGCTTTGTTAACATCCATGATCTTAGCACGTTTCTTTTACAGCTGCCTATAATAGACCTATCAGCTTGTCAGTCTGTCTGCAAAAGCTGAGTAAATTCAGAGTTGTGTACACAAAAAAGTATATCTATGGCTTGATGACCATTTACTATGATAGCAATATATTTAGTTGGACAGGTCATATAGCCTTGGTACCAGCTTTATTATACGCTTATATCTTGTAGCTTAGTACTCTGAGAAGAAAATCTTAAGCTAAGCAATCAGTATTTTAGAAGGCAGGCTGTGTGGCTCTGCAAGCCCGTGAAGAAATCTACAGTCCTCCTAGCTAAACAGGTTATCAGTTTGCTTACGTAATCATGGCAAACACAGGTGTGGAAGCAGAAAGTTTGTTTATATAACAAATCTTTGTGAAGGTGATATGACTAGTTGGACAGTTCTCATAGCCTTAGTACCAGCTTCATAACCTGCTTATTTGCCTGTCTCTCTGTTTCCTAGTGGCGGTACCTGCCACTACTCTGAAGAACACTACAGACAAAGAAGCTGGTTTTACAATCAGCCACTTATATTTTATTGATATCCTTGAGTTTCCAGTGTTTCCTCTTGCCGTCAGTCATTTTGACGATGACCGTTTTATGGTTTTGGCTTTATCACTGACACCCACGCAGCTCTGTTTTCCTTTTTCTCTTGCCATCTGCTAGTTTCCTTAGAGAACTAGAGTTACCAATAGGACGCGCTTTAAGAGGCTTATGTTGGACTTTGTTATAATATTTTTTCCTTATTTAAATACCAACAGCGTAAATGTCAAACATCATAACCTATGAAGTCAGTTGAAACTCGCCCTCAAATTCTTTGATACAAAAAGAGTAAAAGCTGTCAATGACCCGTATGAATGCTTGGTTACAGTAAATGACATCTTATCACTAATCAACCCACAAACCATTTATGAATGGTTATGCAAGCCCCTTCCCTTTTTATTTTGGGACTGCTGAGAATAAGCCACACCCCCTTTTTATAAAAAATATTTAAGCCGAGCCAAAGGCAAACGAACGGCCAAGCGAACCTGAAGGTTTACCATTAGCATTGTACGATAAAGGTCCAGATATCTTTCTTACGTTAAGATCTTATTGGAAAGGTGAGTAGAGCAATATATCACATGAACAAACTTGTATGTAGAGTTTAGTTGACCCTGACCCTAGTCAGTGTGGAACTTAAATGTGAAAATCAAGGTGAGTTGACTTTTCATGAAGATCACTCAGATTGCGCCTAAGAGGCCAGGCAAGTATTAAATTTTTAAAGGATTACATGGCTTGTTACAGAACAGAAATATGCCTATTATCCATAACTCTTTATTATATAATGTATATATTATTTATGGGTTATTCTTGGCTACTCACATTTGGCAAACCAATGTGTTTACTAACTAATCTTGCAAACTTACATTTTAAGCTATCATAAACAGACATTATCTTGCAAACACCTCATGATAGTAAAGTTTATTACTTTCTAGGAACATCAGCTATCAACTAGATTTACTCCAGGAGAGCAAGTATTATAACTACGGTTGGAGTCCAAGGAGATACTACAACAGACAAGAACAAATAAGTTCTTAAACGTGAAGCTAGAAAATTGATATCAATTCTCTAAAATTGGAGAGGGTGGCCGGCAGTGACCCCTTCCTGATTAGTAATAAAGAAAACTATGACTAACGCAGATGATGATAATTTGGGTTCAGCTGTTGATGCCGGTGATAAGCGGATTGATCGGGATTCCGGGGATTCCTTTGAGATGGAAACTGTGGATCTGAACTCAAATGTGTGTGAAAAGAAACCCATAGAGACAAATGGACACATTAATAAAACGCAGACGGATGAAGGAAGCTTAGCAAGTAAGTCTGAGATCGCACCAGACCAGATCTCAGTGTTGAAGTCAGCACCCACCGGCAATGCAAGGTATGCTCGCTATTCCCAAATTAAAGTATGTTTTAGGTACAGTACATGAAATGAAATAAAAGGTTTTTAAATCTTAGCATTCTTTTTGTTTATGAGTGCCTTTTCGCTTTGTAAATCATATTTCTATGACAACTCTATGATAACTATGTAATAATTCTATGATAACTCTATGGCAACTTTATGATAAATTTATGATACCTATATGATAACTATGTAGTAATTATATGATAACTCTATGATAATTCTGTATAACTCTATGGTAACTCAACGATAAATTTATGATAACTTAATTATACATCTGTGAGATTTCTATGATAACTCTGTAGTGACTATTACAATTTTATGATAACTTTATGATAACTCTATGATAGTTCTATGATAACTCTGTGATAACTTCATGATAGCTCTGTGATAAGTCTATGATAACGCTATAATAGCTGTATTATAATATTATGATAACTCGATGATAACTCGACGATAACTCTTTGATAACTCTATGATAAATCTATGATAACTCTATGATAACTCTATGAAATCTCGAAAGTAACTCTATGATAACTTTCTGATAACTCTATGATAACTCTATGATAACCTCATGATAAATCTATGATAGCTCTATGATAACTTTATAATTTGCCATATATTTTGACTTTAGAGACAGAAAAAAGCAAAAACCAAAGGTTGGCTTGTTTGGTTTGGTGAGTACAACTAACAGACTGGTTATGATTGTCTTTTGTTGCTATTAAATGCTCAACTTTACACAAAATGTTTACAGGTTAGAATAATAATTTGATTTAGTGGACTTTCTGATGGTTGCAGTTTCGCTTTGCTGACAAGCTGGACGTTCTGCTGATGGTGACAGGAACCTTATGTATGGCAGCACTTGGAGCGGCCACACCCCTCAACTTCCTCTTTTTCGGCAATATGTTGACACAATTCGTCCAGTCAAATGGGTCATCTGATACCAATATTAGCTTCGGCAAATGTATAGACAACTCCAGGTAAAACAATTCCTCAGTTTTATCTGTGCCAGAAAACATGTCAATCACAAAATATGAACATGTAACTCTAAGTTGTATCTGAGACAGATACAATTATAAAGCTTTGTGCAGGCATATCTGTGTAACACGACGGAGGATATTTCTGTTCATTTGCATCAGCTAGTTACAGTAAAATTCTGCCGTGATTGGCTTACAGCGTCTTTATGTTTATCTTCATAAAATGTTGCCAAAAAGTCTTTTTATCCGATGAAAACAAAAGTAAGGGTTTAATTACAGAGCTTAGCAACTTGCACAGCCAAATCTTAGCCTGCTGATCTGCTAATCACAAAACTGGCAACCTGCCTGCCTCACAGGCTGACCAACTGAACAACCCTGAGGCTATGAATCAGGCGTTTTAAAATCTGGCTTTCCAATATCAAAGTCAAGGCTAGGAATGCAATTATAATTCGTTATCATAGATAATTGCCAGTATATACTGTTGGATATTTGCGTAGTTGTCAGGTCCACCTAGATTCCTCGCCATATCATCAGTGAAAGTGTTGCAAGAATTGAGTTAGCTTTGGTTAATTATAACTCCTCCTTGCCACATGCTAGAAGACTTTGACTTCAATCACTGACTGAAGTTTGCTTCATAAGACACCATATTTTCTCTGAAAACCTTAAAACTCTGTAACGGCAATAATAAAAATCTTGAAAGGTTCCACCTCTATTGATCTCTATTGATCTTTATTGATTTCTATTGATTGTTATTGATCTTTACACCCTTTTATTTCTTAAATAAGCTTAATTCAGAGATTTGCTGGTTGATTATCCATAACTTGACAGCCATATGCATTCCTGCCAGAAATCTCCTCATTTCTGTCTGAAATGTGGCTGTTTATGCGACAGCTCTTCAGGGATGACTGACGAAGATCTGGTTGACACAGTCAAACGTGTCTATGTCGTTGCCTTCTGTTGCATCGGAGTTGGTGCCTTCACCCTCGCATATGTCGGTGAGTTTGGTACTCCATCTTTAATCTAATGGGGAAAGATAGTCTTATCAGCTTAAGTAAATAGGACCACCATAGACTGAGGACATTAACTAGCTCAGCTTGCGTTTGTTTCTGCATAAAGAAGAAACTCTGTAAAGTGAGTTAAAACAAAGTCGAACTTGAAAGGTTTTTTGCTGTTTTTAACCGAAATTAAAAATCAGCATTTATACCATTGATTTTGATCGGTTTTAATGTTAATGTTTGCACTGTTTTAATGCTTCTCTGCAGGAATGAGTTTTTGGTCGTGGACCGGCACACGACAGATCCGTAGAATCCGGTCCGCTTACTTCGGAGCCATCATGAGTCAGAGCATCAAGTGGTTCGACTTGCACAAGACCGGAGAACTGAATTCACACCTCGTTGGGTAAAGCCTGGTTCCCATATCGAGCAAGACTTCGGCGGTAACTTGCGCAGCAAAACGTTTACGACGTTAGGTTCAGCGGCATATGTTCACGTATAAGCTGCATCGCTAAACACAAATAAAATGTTCATTCGCCATGCCATTTCTATAATGGTGACCTTCACCTGTACAGTGCATTTCGGAAGGTTTTGCCTGCGGTCTTTTGTAAAATTTGAACAGCGCTAAACTATTACATTACCGCCGGCAACTACCGGCGGTGCCTGGCGCGTCGATTCCCATTTCACCGCTAATAGCCTGCGGTGCTGTCGCCGGTGCTTTGCGACATATATGGGAACCAGGCTTAATTAAGTTAACGGTTAGATGCTAGAATGGTTTAGAATAGCTTAACTCATGATTTCATTTCGGATGCTTTTTAGGATAAAAATGTTAATGTTCGCATACAAAGTGCTGTTGAACACAGACTGTCAGCTTCTGGCCTATTGCAGAGATGTTGACAGACTTAATGACGGATTTGGTGACAAGATGGGCTGCTTTATTCAGTGGGTTTGCACTTTCCTTGGAGGAGTCGCACTTGGTTTCTCCGTTACCTGGAAACTAATGCTGGCGGTATTGGCAGCTATTCCAGGCCTGATTATAATAACAGCTGTTATGGGGCGGGTAAGCAACCTTTATCCTATAATGCCCTTTACCCATTACTCAATTATAATTCTATTAGATAACCAAAAGCTCATAAGTTCTCACATGCTAACTGCGTTTTCATGAGCGCAAACACTTTCGAAAAGAAAAACACGTTCTCTGGAGATAAGGTCATAGCAACTTTTTTGACTTTGCTATGCTGATTCTCTATTACTGGTCTTGATGCTGATCCCCGTTTGCTGCCAACTGTATGCAAACTGAGATTTTTAGAGTAATCCTTGGCGTAAAAAGACTCGGAAATTTTCATATGAACATAGTTAATGAACTTGAAGCCTTTAGTTGAATATTTAGACAACTTCGATGATGGCCACCACACTGTCTTGGTTGAAAATGCGCTGAAGAAAATACCTTGTTCTCTCAACAAAATATTTTGTAGATTGTGCGAAAACTTGTTCAGAAAGAGATGCGAGCAAGCGGGCGATCTGGTAACATTGCTGAAGAAATCTTTAGCTCTATACGAACCGTTGCTGCCTTTGGAGGAGAGAAGAAGGCAGAGGAGAGATATGCCAACAGCCTAAAGGGGGCTGTGTCTGGTGGCGTGAAAAAGTCAGCAGTTGGTGGCATGACAGGTGGCATATTCTGGTTCATTTTATATTGCATCATAGCTCTGTCCTTCTGGTACGGCGGAGTGCTTATGACGTCTGAATGCCTCAAACCTGGGGCCATCCTCCAGGTCGGTATCTAAAAAAACCTCTACACTCATCTCGCATTATATGGATGACTAATTTTTGGGTGAATATTTATTTCATCGACATTGCCATTCATTCATTTCTTTGTCGGTTGAATCGTTTACTGCACTTCATCACCTCGTCGCATACACAAACCCTATTGTTTGTTGTGATGTCGCTCTGGTTTGTTGTGATGCCCATTACTATTGTTATAACGAAGCCCCCCCCCCCTTCCGACGACTCAAACAACACATCTCAGGTGATCTATTAAGTTAGCAAAGCCTTACATGCAACGCCACATTGAAAAACAGGAGTTGTCCATACAATCAGTGAGCAAATTTTTCCCATTGTAAATGCTGTAGGTCGAGGGGAGGGGGGGGCGTGGGGCTGTTACATTTTTTACTGGTTTCTGAATGTAATTAACATCACTGCAAGTTTTAATTTCCATTCTGAATTTTCATTCTGAATTCCATTTGTGAAAACTGCCATAGAAACTAGGAGCAGTGATACACTACACCTTCCATGTATTTCATGGGTCACCCCACTCCACTGAGTGGGCATCTCATCAGTGAGGCGCCCCGCTCGTGGATTTCCCCACTCAACGGCCTGGAGCACTGCCAAGGCCGATCTTCTCATGCACTGGGGGTGTACCTTGGAACATTAGCACATATGTGGCTGGGGGAAACGTCACTGCGCTTTCATAGGGTTTGAACCACACTCTCTTTTCTTGCAGGTGCTCATGGCTGTCATGGTTGGTTCCATGTCTCTCGGCAATGCTGCCCCTCTCCTAGACAGCTTCTCTAATGCCAGAGCGGCAGCCGGAGTGCTCTATGAAACTATTGATGCGGTAAGATTTTCTAAATATGTCCAAAGACCTTGGTCTGTAACTTCTAACTGAGTTTCTATATTATCTGACAGCTCTGGTCAAATTTGTCTATATCTCAGCTACAACTATTACAGGAAGTGGAGATAGACAGCAACTCTGATGAAGGACTGAAGCCAGAGAGTTTAGAAGGAAACATTGAGTTTAGGGATATACATTTCAGTTATCCGTCAAGACAGGATGTGAAGGTATAGAATCAGATTAGAGAATAATTATAGAGCTCATTGACTAATACCTATGTTTGTCACTATGGCCAGTCAGTTAGAGATCATTGTTGTAACGGCATCTCTACTGTGTCATGTCTTTCATGCAAGCAGCTACATCTCTATTAGCACTAGTGCCCCCTGGCAGTCCAGTGTGCTGCCGTAAGAGATCGTTACATGTGCTGACAAAGCGCCGAGTATAACTATGAGCACAATCTTTACTATAATAATAACTAGGGCTGTCCGATATGACACCACTTGCCAAAACGATATATTGGCCCTGTGAGCTATCGATATCGGTCAGTATCAAAACTTTGGAGTTATGCTCTCGATATAGATTGTGATGTTTCACCAAAAAACAGAAATACAAGGGCGATAATCGTGTCCAAATACAAAAAAATTAGGATTTGTCTTTTCTCTCTAACTGTATTTAAGAAACTTTTATGAAACATTTTTTCTACCTCGCTGGTCCATTTCTAGAGGATTCTCAAAGATAAAGGAAATCCGCGGTGTAATGGAGGTCACCAGGAATTATTCTTTTGCTATGTACAGGCTTTCCGTAATCCGCTAATAAGCTTGCTGGGCATAACTATATTGCTGTCCGTTAAGCAACTCATTGTTTACATGGAAAGCTAAGGATTACCTTTTGCCTGCCATATAAAGGCAAGCCTTGCCACAGTTGTGTTCAGGACAAAGGATAACTTCAGCACAGAAACACTGGTCCTCACTCGCACTACGCTGCTAGTAACAAAAATCTTGCTCGTCTGTATGGACAGATAATTAAAGTTTTATGGTCAACAGAATAAACGTATAGACACTCATTCCAATCATCAGTTATACTCGTTTGGAAATCCATCAAGACGTTCCACGCGGGCTTGCAAATAAGTTTTCAGGAACTAGTGTTGTGCCGATATTGAGGCACATAAGCCGGCGGTAATCAATGTTGTTTCTGCCAATTAAACACAGATATTTATCGTCTTGACATGATATCGAAAATGTCGATATACCCGATTACAAAATCGACTTACAAAACGCCCCAAAATGATATCGTCCCACACATACCCATCATGCAATATCGTTTTATCATGCAGTACTAATAATAGCCGTGTCAGTCACCACGCTAAGAGCGTTAGGAAAAGCAATTACACCACACGGAATCGAACCTGGATATTCAAATTTTAAGCCAAGCACTATCACTGCGCCGCCTTGCTGCCAAACGGAATACTTATGCATAGAGTTATTACATATGATGATCTCTCATGGCACATGCACTATGTTTCCATGACACGCATGACGGGCATCGTGCAGCTTTGGAGTTGTAAGCAAGTTGCGTTACTGTGCGATTAAGTGTTTCTATAGACATTTAAATAATGTGAGTTAACTCCGGCGCCTTGTTGAAAAAGGGCAAGGTATTGTATGCTATAAGTACAGTAGTTATACAGTAACTATAATACAGTACAACAGTAAGCTATATTTAATAATTAGCAACGCAGTTAGTGACGCACGTATTAGCGGCGCAAATATATGAAACTCAATCGTAAAAGCCCAAACGGTAGTATCGAAAATATTTAAAATTCAACAGCTGGCTCGGTATATTAATGCGCAACATTCCAAGTGCTGTTTCATTATTCGCAAGCATGATGGATTCGATAGAGTTTTGCGAATCGAAAAACTGGCTTAGCTTGCGGATTTATGCCATTTCAATGATATGGTTAACTTGGGGATTGGCTCAAATTTGCGAATCATGCGCCGTCATGGAAACATAGTGATTAGACTGCAGGTGTACTAGTTATCCTTTAAAGCTGGAAGACAGTTGTATGGGTAGAAGAGTGTTGGGCTACTAAAATGAATGTGCCTTGTTGAAAGGGCTCTTTTAACCTGACCTCTTACCCTGACCTCTGTCTATTTATCTCTTCGCTTGTTCTGTCATAAGCTCATAATCTACATCATTCAGAGTCTTTAGAAAGTGTTACAATGCTAAATAGTGCACCTGGTTAGAGAGTCAATCTATTGTGATAGATGGAATGAGTTCGAGCCCCAAGCAATGCAATATTTTTATCGGATTGGCACTATTACTCAGAGGCTTTGTAAGGTGGTTGATCAGCTCAGTTGGTTAGAACATCGGCTTAATAAGCTGAATGTATCACATTTGAACCATATATTAGCCAATATTTTAGTCATGTCATTACTTGCTTGCACAGAATCTTGCGATTGCATGAAAATTCCGTTTAAATGACTAGGGATAATAAAGAAAATACTTGGAGCAATCTGTTCTGTTTTAATTTTAATTATAAATAAGCTGAATGGTAGGCTTTGTTTTGCCCTTTTGAAGGTCAATGGCTGTTAGTGGTAGTAATTTGTTTAATTCGTTATACAATCTAAAAACTCATGACGACTGCTCATATTCATGTGTTTTCCAAATGATTATGTAAAGCATGAAACAAATGCATTATACACACGTATGCAAAACACTAACTGAATGGTGAGATAACCACTAAGCAGAGGTTTTATCCTCATTTTCATTAGAGACAAATGCTTGGTGGGGTAGCCTTAGGGTGGTAGGAGCTAAAAGATGTGTAGGTTGGGGCGGTGGTGGAGACATCCATATTACTGTCACTAACACTAAGGAACCTTTATTCACATATATTTTTACATTTTCATTTTTGATATTATGATTTTTTTAAATATTTACCGCCAGTCTCTTGGCATTCACTTGCGAAGCTGCAATGTTTTGTTATCACTCACATTTCACATGTTTGAAACTCGTCTGGCGTAGAGTACAACATATACTGAAAAGTTTGTATTTTGTGACGCTCGTATAAACATACATGTATTTGGCTGGACAAGGTGGCATAGTAGGACATTTCTTTTTGTTCCAGATTTTGAACGGATTAAACCTATCAGTGACAAAAGGACAAACAGTGGCTTTAGTCGGAGAGAGCGGCTGTGGGAAAAGTACAACCGTACAGTTGCTCCAGCGCTACTATGACACAGTCAAAGGACAGGTCAGTCTTTTTTACTAAATAATGAGATTTCAATCACACTAAAACTATACTGGAATATATCAGCTTATATAAATCGTATGATTTCAAATTCCCTTCTATTATTTCTTATTGATACAAACTGTTTCGATCAAGATTGTCTTCCTTTTGCAAATTAATGTCAAATAATTTAAATGGCTTGAAGATGCTTGTTGTTTCTGGATCAGTCAACGACATGAGAGAATAAAGGGAAGAATTCAAGTTGAATACTCTTGTAACAAAAGTTTATCCTCAAATGATAGTGGAAGTAAAAATCTCTTATCTTATGAAAGATTGGAAAACACTTAGATACACAGCGTGATGAAATACTGCGTTTTTATTGGTAGAAAGGACATCCAATAACAGTGAAATATAATTAGCTAAGTATCAAGCTCATCACTGCCTATCTAGTCTTCATACACAAGCAACGAGTATGGAACTCTGCCATGTCACGATTAAGGCCCGAATATGACACATTATCTTGTCTCTGACTCTGCCTCCACCTCCCTTTCCCTCTCTTCATCTCTCACTTTCTCCTTCCTTTCTCCTTCCTTTCTCACTCTAACTCTCTCTCCCTTTCTGTTTCTCTCTTTCTCTGTCTCTTTTTCTCTCATTCTCGCTGTCTCTCTCTTTACCTCATTTCCTCTTTCTCCCTCTCTTACTCCCTCTCTCCTTTCCTCTCTCACCCTCTCTTTCCTTCCCTCTCTCTCCCTCTCTCTCCCTCTCTCTCCCTCTCTCTCTCTCTCTCTCTCTCTCTCTCTCTCTCTCTCTCCCTCTTTCTCTCTCTCCCTCTTTCTCTCCATCTCTCCTTCTCTCTCTTTCCTTCCCTCTCTCCCTCCTTCTCTCCCTCCCTCTCTCCCTCCCTCTCTCCCTCCCTCCCTCTCTCCCTCCCTCCCTCCCTCCCTCTCTCTCTCTCTCTCTCTCTCTCTTTCTCTATCACCCTCTCTCCCTCCCTCTATCTCTCTCCCTCTCTCACTGTTAGGACAGTTCTGTAGTAAAACCAATTCAAAGCATTTAGAAAAAAAGTGTTTATATTGTTTTTGAACACTGTTCCCTATTTATGGATTTGTGGCTACATACCATGGTTGTGGAATATGCAGGTGCTTATAGATGGAAAGGATTTGAAGGATTATAATCTTTCTTCTCTCCGCAACTTTATGGGAATAGTTGGCCAAGAACCTGTGCTATTTGCTGCTTCCATTGGTGACAATATTAGACTGGGAGCCAAGTATGGAGAAGAAGTTACACAGAAGCAAATAGAGACTGCCGCTAAAGAGTCTAACTGTTATGATTTTATCAGCGCTCTGCCTAAGGTATGTCTGACAGAGTACCAGCACTAATCTGCTGTGCGCTGTCACTATGGCGTTGTCAACTCTGCTGTTAGGAAATTCAAATATGTAAACCCAGGATTCAAGAGTCAGTCACTTTTTCAACTGTAGTAGATCAAAGTATCTGGTATAGCAGTGAATGCCCCCAATAGCTAGTGTTTATAAAGTTACATAACATGCCAAGAAGGTCCCTATCTAGATACAGCCATGGCGGCTAATAAATGGGTTACTGCTTCTGGTAGGCTTTGAAACCATAGTGATCTACAAAACATTATTGCTTCATTGTCGGTTTTAGGTCAGCGAAACTTAAAGTTCATTTGATGAACCTACTTAAAAATACCCCAGCCACCCTCATATCTAACTCCAATACTTTAAAATCTGAGAATCAGCAAGGTTGTTGCCAGGTCATAACATATCCTCATAAACATTTTCTTCTCCTCCAATACTCTGAGAGAGCACAACTATAGAAATCCTTTTTTCAAATGTTCAAATTACTGACTGCTCTTCTGGTTAATTCCTATTTCCTGAAAGAATTTTACTCCATATTAGAGCGCGTTGTGCAGGTAATCTAGAAATCATACACATTTCTATTGTTCTGTTGTTACCCAAGCAGTACTCTGGTCATTCAAGGCTAAACCCAGACTGTGGATCAGACATATTGTTTTTTCCTAGTTTATAAACCATTCGGTATCAGAAACGCTGCAAACTAAAGGCCACTTGCAGAAGCTGGTTTACTTGTTTAACTGTTTAAAATGAAATTAAGTAGCTTGTGATCAGTTACTCAGTCATACCGGGCAGATACAGCATGAACTGCTCAGAGGCCAGATGCTACTATCTCTCTCTCTCTGTCTCTCTGACTATGCTTGTATCTCTACAGCGGAGACACTTGTGCAGTGGTATCTCACTACTCTCTCAGCGCTGTCACATGATCAGACAAGTGGGTCGAACTTGCTGGTACGCAACTAATACGGTAGCTTGCAGGCATTAATTTTTTTACGAGATGTTATAGTTGAAAACTTGATTTTTTAGATATAATGCTCTTCAATTGCTCAAATTTCAAGTGTCAATACAATACAAACTTCTTGAGAATACTTACCAGGCGTGAGAAACTTCTGCAGTTAGTTGCATTTAGTGAACTCTAAAATTAACAATGGATTCCAGGTTGCTAGGGCCTGCAGAAATTCTTGCAGCCCATCAATTTGAAATAATTTTGGAGCTGTTTCTGGTATTAAAAACCTGCCTTACATGCTGCGGCCTAGTTAACAAGCTATGCATCTACATTGTACCTACCATGCTTTTTTACACATAACTTAAGCAGTACAATGATATTTGAGGTAGGGGTCTGACTACACAATAAATTTAGTTGTCATGAGGTTGGGTCTGATTAAACAATAAATGTAGTTGTCATATGAGGTTGGGTCTGACTACACAATAAATGTAGTTGCCATATGAGGTTGGGTCTGACTACACAATAAATGTAGTTGCCATATGAGGTTGGGTCTGACAACACAATAAATGTAGTTGTCATATGAATTTGGGTCTGACTACACAATAAATGTAGTTGTCATATGAGGTCGGGTCTGACAACACAATAAATGTAGTTGTCATATGAGGTTGGGTCTGATTAAACAATAAATGTAGTTGTCATATGAGGTTGGGTCTGATTACACAATAAATGTAGTTGTCATATGAGGTTGGGTCTGACTACACAATAAATGTAGTTGTCATATGTGGTTGGGTCTGATTAAACAATAAATGTAGTTGTCATATGAGGTTGGGTCTGACTACACAATAAACGTAGTTGTCATATGAGGTTGGGTCTGACTACACAATAAATGTAGTTGTCATATGAGGTTAGGTCTGATTACACAATAAATGTAGTTGTCATAAGAGGTTGGGTCTGACTACACAATAAATGTAGTTGTCATATGAGGTTGGGTCCGACTACACAATAAAGGTATTTGTCATATGAGGTTTGGTCTGACTACACAATAAATATAGTTGTCATATGAGGTTGGGTCTGACTACACAATAAATGTATGGTAGTTGTCATATGAGGTTGCTTCTGCCACCATAGTGCTAAACTAATTTGATAGGATAAAATGGGTGCCCAATAAAGTGATTATATTTTTTGAAAATACTTTTGGTGGCAGTCAGAATGTCTACAACATTTCCTTCATAAATACACGCAGTATGTATGGTTTGAGATAGGAAGGAGACTGAGTTTATTCTATAAATGAGACCAAATATGGAAATTACCAGATTTGGTCTCATAATTACGATCACTGCTGTAAAAACACTTTTGTTTCTTCTCAACCGGCCAGCATCTTTTTTATAATTAGGAACTGGGTGTTTCTCACGGGAAAAAATAGCCTTGTTTGCCTAGCTACAATCAATTGTTTGTATTATCTCACCAGAACCCGTTATCGCTCTTACGTGTTGGCACACCCACGGCATACCAACTGCCCCCTTTGAATAATACGTAATACCACGAGCTTACAGCATGATTTCGTGCACCTTATCTTTACACCCAGAAGGCACCTTAGTATAAGTTGTGCTACTGGAGACATACTTTGATCTCTACGCTTCCACCTCCCCTTCCAAGGTGTTTAAAACATTTCAGCTATGATTACCACCCAAACAGCAGTGTCTACCTGTTAATGTTTGTCTATCCGCTAGTGTTTGCTTACCTGTTAGTGTCTGCCTACCTGTTAGTGTCTGCCTACCTGTTAGTGTGTCTACCTGGGAAAGTGTACCTAGCAGTTTCATAGCCCAATAGACACATTTTAGCATTGTCAAAAACATTGAATTTCGTTGCCACTGCTTTCCCGGTTACCAGCCCATGCAATAGTAGTAGATAATTTTTAAGACAAGTCTAGCCAAGTGCTGTTTTCATCCACTAATAGTTTATGATTTGTTGGCGTGTGTGACCTTCCTGCATACCAGCTTGGATGTTTTAATCTCTATGGATTGTTGCGCAAGTTCAGGAGTTTATCAAAAATATTGCAGTTTTCTTAGCTGCGGTCAGTTTGATTTGTGACCTTCAGTTCGATAACCCCAGTTATCTGTTGATTTTGTACTGCAGTTGTAGAGAGCTTAGGTACTGTAAACAGCTGGTTGTCATGCTGTCAGACCTGCCGTTAGTATGTTCAGATACTCTTATCTCCATCTTCAACTATATTTACCTATTGAGATAAAGTTTTCTTACGAAACTGGAACCTCAGAAGTGCTCTTAATGTTTCGAGTACTTCAGTTTCGGCCATTAAGTTGCATTTACACCAGGATGATTTATTGGAGTTGCTTGCTTGGTACAAAGCAATAAAGGTTGTGAAAACGACTCCGTCCTAGTCGCTAACACAAGATCGGTGAAATGCTGCTCACCAAGTTTATACACTTTTGATGGCCGTCATTGCAGAGTACAACATTGAATTGATCAATCATATCACGCATTAATAACAGCTATGAAAATACATGCAAATGAAAGGGATATCGATGCTGTATGTCATTGGCTTAACAGGTGTTTTTAGCTAAAAACTCCATTTTGTATTGTCAGAGTTTGGTGATAAGTGATCAAAGTAGAATGAATATCAATGTTGTATTTCATTGGTTAAAAATGGCGACCTATTTAGTCTAGTCGGAACTTGAGTTAGTTTTTTGTAAAGTCTTTGTGAAAATTGTATTTCAAATCATAAACAAACTAGAAGCCATTCCAACTCTTACTCTCAGTGAAAACACAACTCCAACTCTCTCAGTGGAAACACAACTTCAACTCTCTCACCTTAAACACAACTCTGAAAATTCACTTTGCGTAAACGCCTCTTATGCCTGACAGAATGAAGCGCCTTGAATATGGCTTACACGGCTGCTGTGAAAGCAGAGTACATTTTTGTTTTGTCCTTGTGAAGGTCAACGGCTGGTTGTATGGCTAACTCTCTGTAGCTCGTTGAAAATCAACTCAGCCTTGTCATTGCTTCATACATTTCATGCATTACTATCCTCGCTACAGTATCACTTTGTTTGTACAGTGGCACCGTGTCAAGGTCAAATTACTAGTATCTTTACCCTTATGATACAATATGAGAGTGAGTAACTCTCATATAGAAAAATACTATGAAGCTTCCTCTGTATGTCTGACACATTTATCTATTTATATATTTATTATGATGTCCTAAAATATAGTAATTTACATAGAAATTTTTCTGATGGTTTGAATCCATCTTGGTTTAATCTATTTGGCTGAACAATGCTATTGTCAAAATGTTGCTTCACGCTGAAAACATTCATTCATCACAACAAAGATTCATATTAAAGATTCATATTAAAGAAACGATATGTATTTATTGGACTTTTTTCTGTGACAATATAGCAATGGCTCGACTGAAATCAGATGTTTGGCCAGTTTGTTTGGTACTTTCACACCGGTAGGCCAGTAACTATATCACGAGCCCGGCTAATTTAATTCATGTTCCATATGCCTATACTAAAGGTGTGCGAGTGGTAAAATGTTAAAAAGCATCTATTGTAGAACCGGATTGGAGATGAGTAATCGTTTAGTCCGACACAATAATTACCTTATTGTGTCTTGTGTTGTAAATGTACAAACTTGATTAGTTTGTTATTAATAGCGATATCTGTAGTGGTGATATTAGCTATCAATCTCATTGGTCTGTAGTCGGTCCAAGGTTTTTGTCTCCTCTTGTTTGTCAATTCCTTCTTCTCCAATCTCGTCTTTCAAGTGCACCTCCACTCCATAGCTCTTGGGCCAGATGGTGTCGTAATTGCACGCTACAACAAGATCACTTTCACAAAATCTGCAACCGTGGGTTGCCTCTTCACATCGAAAGTTCGTGAGCAAATTCATTAAAAATCTCTAGCATACATCAGATGGGTCTGTTCTAAGATGAGCATTCAGTTACCATAGACTGAAAATACTACAATATTTATGAAATTTTTAGACTACAGTTTTAATGTTGGGGTCACCGCGGATACCCTCATCCTCTGTCGCCGGACCTAATTGACTCGGTTAGTACCCAATCAAGGCAATAACCTTCAAGAACCTTCAACAACCTGTGTACCCCCGGTCGTAAAAACGTCCGGGGTACACAATTAGAACCCAACCCACTCACATATCCTCCACTCGTGTAACTTCTACTGCCACTTACTTTTTGGTAAAAAATTCTCAACACAGAATAGTTGACGGGGGTTTTTTGCTATTATATAATTTAACTAACAATTATGTAATAGGAGAATAACAAGGAGTTTTCTGAAATGCAATCAGTGTAAATCATTACAGTCAATGAGTGTACAATGAGTGAATAATGAGTGGTCAATGAGTGAACAATGAATGGACAATGAGTGGTCAATGAGTGGACAATGAGTGTACAATGAGTGGGCCATGAATGGACAATTAGTGGTCCATGAGTGGAAAATGAGTGAACAATGAGTGAACAATGAGTGGGCAATGAGTGAACTATGAGTGGTCAATGAGTGGTCAATGAGTGAAGAATGAGTGGGCAATAAATTAACAATGAGTGGTCAATGAATGGACAATGAGTGGTCCATGAGTGGACAATGAGTGGGCAATACACTTACCATTAGTAATACCTCATGATAAGTTACAGTGTGGTAACTATATTTACGATCGAGAGGATTTTTTCCTCCTACGTTGCGATGACAATAAATAAAATACTAAAAAATAAATAGAGTAGTTGAAATCACACATTGCTTCGAGAATATTAGTTTAATTCATACGGTAGAAAGGTTGTTAATTGAAGTAAAACCTAAGTATGAATCATACTAGTTCTCTGTATCTCTCGGGTAAAGGAGAATTTGAGAATTTTAAACAATCGGAATCATTACCTTTCTGCTAAGAACTTGTCAAGGGTGAACAGGTGACGGAACGTCCTGTTCCGTTTGCTGTTATCTAGTTAAACTGGAAATAAGATATTTTAGTAATAGGCACGACAATAACATTATGGTTTATAAAATAGAATCAGTCCCAACTCTCTAATATTTCCTGTTATGGACAGCTTGAAGTAGACATTGAACAGTCACATGCTATAGGTGGTACCTCATGCTCACCCTTAGCTAAAGGGCAATTGTCAACTCATGACAACCAACAGAATAAACCAAACAAATTGATGCACCAGTCGCCAGAATGGTGTGAATTAGTCACTTGTGATTGGCTGCAACCGGACACTCAGGCAGTTAAGAATGATCGCACCTACTTCCTATCCTTTAACTGTGTTTACTGACAGTCATGTTGTGACTACAGGGTTTTGATACAATGGTTGGTGAGCGTGGAGTTCAGCTGAGTGGTGGACAAAAACAGAGAATCGCCATAGCCCGAGCTCTTATTAGGAATCCAGCTATTCTGCTACTTGATGAGGCTACATCAGCCCTTGACACCCAGAGCGAGGCCACTGTTCAGATTGCATTAGATAGGGTACGTATATGTATACACTAAGGTGAAATCCAATTATACATGTGTAATGTAGTGTAGCTACCGTGTCCGCTGTTTCTGCATTGGATTGTTTTCTACCTACAGGCTAGCAAAGGACGTACGACGATTGTTATTGCCCACCGCCTGTCAACTGTGAAAAATGCAAACAAAATCTATGCATTCAACAAAGGAGAAGTGTGCGAGGAGGGCACCCACAGTGAATTGATGGCCAAAGAGGGGATATATTATGCTCTGGTTATGAGACAGCAACAGGAACAGAAAAAAGAAGAGCAAATGGAGCAAGAAAAGGTGAGTTCACTATAGGGCAGGCTTTTTATAGGTACAATACATCCTACATTATGGCTGGTATGGACATGATCTATTGGCTCAATAGTTCATTAAGAAGACAAGTCCGACTTCAAGTCTTAGCATAGCTTCTATACTTACTCTCAATTTAATAGAGTCGCCCTCAGATAGCTGATGCTGTGGAGTACATCTGTGGCATTCAAATATATTAGCAGACGGAGCGAGTTTGCAGCATCCTTTCCTGATTATCAGTTCTCTTCTCTCTCTCAGCCTTTTGCTATTCTAAGTGACTGTACGCAGACTCTCACAGGCATTTACAATACGTTGATGTGGAAAGCTGGAGAATTTGTAAAGCATCAGAAGTATGTTAGAGCTTTAAAATCCCAGTGAAGGTATATTTTGCTCTGTAGAAAAGCAATGTTTTGATTAATTACAACACAGAAGCCATATGATATCATTAGGAGCATATGTAACCTTTATGTCCTTTGGTGGTGCTCTGAGCCTCTTCTTTATTGATTAAAAGCTTGTTAGACCGATACTTACTTGTCACATAGGCAGCATAGGCAGCATAGGCAGCATAGGCGGGTATGAGAGACGGCACACTTCCAGCGTGTCACTAACAAAACTACGCTGAAATAGGAATGATTACAATGCAAGCAAGCAATTTTGTCTTTGCTCGCAGTATCACTTCCAACATAGGTTTGGTCCAAGTAAAAAATATTTTACATTTATTGGAGGTATTAAATTGAGATCAGCATACTCCTCTTGCAGCTTTCCAGCCGACCGTCCTCTCCCACCTCGGAAGAAAGTGGCAGTATTGCAAGTGTTGAAGCCACTATCCCTCACAAGATGGAGAATGGCAACGTAAGTAGGCTGCCTACAAGTTTGTGGAGAACTTAGTATTTACCCACCTGTTAGCGTCTGCCCACCTGTTAGTGTGTGCCTACTTGTTAGTGCATGCCTACCTGTTAGTGTGTCAACCTGTTACCTCATTTGATCAGAGGCAAAGACAAACTGGTATAGATAATGACCTAAAATACTATGTGATTTAAAGGTTAACGGACAGCAGAAATTTCTATTGCAGCAGCAGATAACGTTACTGATCGGCAGTTTAATAATATTTATGTGTAATTTCAACCAAATACCAGGTATATCAACATTTTCAAGTCGTGAACATAGACAAAAAGATGGAGAATGGTGACGTAAGTTGACTGCCTATTAGTTTGTGAAGAACTTAGTGCCTGCCTACCTGTTAGTGTCTTCCTACCTGTTAGTGTCTTCCTACCTGTTAGTGTGTGTCTACCTGTTAGTATGTGTCTACCTGTTAGTATGTGTCTACCTGTTAGTATGTGCCTATCTGCTAGTGTGTGTCTACCTGTTAGAATGTGCCTATCTGTTAGTGTGTGTCTACCTGTTAGTATGTACCTACCTGTTAGTGTGTGTCTACCTGTTAGTATGTGCCTATCTGCTAGTGTGTGTCTACCTGTTAGTATGTGCCTATCTGCTAGTGTGTGTCTACCTGTTAGTGTGTGTCTACCTGTGAGTGTGCGTCTACCTGTTAGGGCGTTCCAACCTGTTAGCGTGTATTTACCTGTTAGTGTGTGTTTACCTGTTAGTATGTGCCTATCTGTTAGTGTTTGCCTACCTGCTCATGTGTGTTTACTTGTTGGTGTATTACCTCTTAGTGTGTGCCTATCTTTCAGTGCGTTCTTACCTGTTAGTGTGTGCCTACCTGTTAGTGCGTGCCTACCTGTTAGTATGTGCTTACCTGTCAGTGTGTGTCTACCTGTTAGTGCATTCTAACCTGTTGGTGTGTGACTGTTCACCTGTTAGGATGTGCTTACTTGTTAGTATGTGCCCACCCGCTATAGTGTGCTTACCTGTTAGCGTGTGTTTACCTGTTAGCATATATCTACCTGTTAGTATGTGCCTACCTGTTTTCTCATTTGCCCAAAGGTAATGACAAACCTGTATAGAAAATAACGTAAAACACCTTACAGCACCTAATCGGCCTAACCACAAAAACACCAAAACACCTAACAAAGACCTAACTCCAAAAATGTGACCTAACAGCACAAAATCTTATTCCGTTAACAGTAGCATACATAATAACATGTAACATTACAGATTGGTGTTTAAATACTGTTTTTGTGTAGTTTTGACTAAATACCAGGTATATCAACATTTTAAAGTTGTGAAAATGGACAAAAAGATTGGAATTTTTGAAATATATAGACCAAAACGGCTGCAACATTATATAATTATTTTAAAGTCAGTCAGTTTTTAACTAGATTTTTCTTAAGTTTTCTGCTCAAAATTCTTATTCATGAATACAAAGCGCTAATAGGTTTTAAACAGATGACTTCCAAATATAACCAATTTTAATAGACAATCTTGTTTAATTTTCTATTGTGGTGAAAGAAGGGGTTCTTACTAGTCCACTCCACAGGATGCACGTCTGTTCTGATTGGTTTAATTCTACACACATAACCACCGCTCGAAAGTTAATGAGGGATTTATAAATACTGCGCAAACGTTTTTGGTATTTGTGAAATCTGTTTCGACCTTGCGTCATAATCATCTGCCATGCCGGGTAACCAAAATTTGTAGTGTGGCAACTAAAATAGGAGTAATATATTAGAAAGGTGGCCAACAGAAGTGATTTTGTCTTACATTCACCCATTGGCTAATCATTGCCATTGACACCATATATCATACGTGTCCTTATTAAGTTTTACTGAAAAAATGAATTTATGTCAGTTTGGAATGTGAATCGCAAGTGCTTTTCTTTTCAAAACTGGGTTTTTGTTTTTCTAACATCAAAATTATTGTTGAAAAATGAGATATCATGATTACATTGGTATACATTGCTGTAATTTTAAATGCTGTCAGTTAATCTTTAATGGATTGAAACAAATATTTCTCTTCATCATGCATGGTTGTGAGGTGTTACTTGGCCTGAAAATCTTACTATCTAATAGTGAATGCATACCTACTATATGATTTAGCTACATAATCATCAAAAGTGTCGCTATGGAAACCAAACTTATAAGGCCTGCGTCGCTGTCATTACTTACAAGTAGATGTGATATCTACTCATAATTTTGTGACTTTTACTAACATTTTCATGTTAATACTAGCTGTGCCTTCCAGCGTTGCCCGGGTATTAAAAATCAGCTTATAAACAATGAGAAGTGATGAGAGTTGCCTACCACTTGCTGTTAGTCTGGCACAATGCCAATGGAAAATAGTATTAAAAATCAACTTACAAACAATGAGAAGTATCGAGAGTTGTCCGTCACTTGCTATTAGCCTAGAACAATGAGAATGGAAAATTCCAGTAAGCTAGTAAATAAGCGCTGGTCTTCTAATGACGGTACGCCATGACCTTGCATCAGCGTTGTCCAGCTAGAGCTTATCTAATAATAGCTATAGCTGGAGTGACACACATACATACTTTGAGAAATATATATATATATATATATATATATATATATATATATATATATATATATATATATATATATATATATATATATATATATATATATAGATAAGTTTATGCTTATTCAACTTGTATAAAAATTAAGAATTTATGTTAATTCTGAACTCGCTAGGATAAGAGATATTTGGTTATGGAAACGTTTTACTTGCGTTAAACGAGTCTCTTCCCATTATAAATATACTTTTTAACATGACATTTGGTACAATTCTTTGCAGTAACTATGGCATATAATTGTTTAAAAAAATTAAGTTTTAATTTTATTTATTTTGTTACACTGTAATTTGTGGTGGATTAAGTTTGGAATTTTACAGTTTTCAAAAGCTGACGCTGCTAAGTTATCTTTCTTACCATTGTACACAGACACTATAAGATTGGGAGCAATGTCATTGTTAGACTAAAAACCTTGCCTTTTGGAGGCAGACAGGGTTTTCTGTTCATCAGTGGGTGCACAATGAACAAGTATGCCAGTGTTTCCCTGCAATATTTTGCTAACTTAGGAACCACACTCTGAACATATAGGCTTTAAGTCGACTAGTAACGTACTAAATACTAACATATTAAATTACAAATGACTAATCATTGAACGTTGCACCGACCTCATGTTCTGCATGACAGCAGTTTATAAGGTGAGCACCTTATTCTGTCTGAGATTCGCATAATAAAAATCACTTTCATTTTACAGGCGCAAGAGTCCGTCGAAGATCTACATTTATCAAATGACAGACCGGGGTCGAAAGTCAGGGGTTCATTCAGTTCGCAGGCTGCCGTAGACGAAAATGAGCTTCAAGCAGCAAACACTATCAGTATGAGAGAAATCTTGGAGTTGAATCGTCCAGAGTGGAATCTCATTGGTGTCGGCATCATCGCCTCAATCTTGCTCGGTCTTGTCCAGCCAGCATTCATCTACCTTCTGTCTCAGCTTGTAGCTGTAAGTAGTATCTGGTTGCATTCATGAATAAACTAGATGAGTGCTTGGCATTGCACTGATAATAAAACATTTTTGGACATAAAATTTATTTTTAATCAACATGTACAACATTTACTATTCTAACTTGTAAATGAAGGTATTTTTTTATTTCTGTGTATGTCTGGTCAATGCATAATTCAATTATTAGAAAGCTCAAGGCATAGTTACAAAAAGATTGCTGAAAAACATTTCTTACTTCTCATGTGACACATTCGTTCAAGATCTAAAACAGCTTATAAACTATTAGAGGTAATGTAGTTGCCATTGGTTAAGTTTCTTTACCCAATGAGTTTGAGTAACTTAAGCTAGTAACTTAAACTAGTCGAAACAATAAGAAGAGAAATTTCCGTCTCTCTGAAGCCAGCATTAGGAGAATGATTGCATCGATCTCTCATGCAATTATGATCTTCAAGCGTGCTAGCTGAAGCATGCTATTTTCACTAGTCGGCATTAGAGATTAGCAGGTGTAATAAGTATGCCCACAACTATTCCACAGTACTGCAAGTAGGCTGGATAGTTTCTAACTGAACTGGAAGTTCAACTTTAACTTTCTAATTGAACTGGAGTTTCTAAGTTCAATACCAGTTTGAAGCAGGCTTTTCATTCCTAGTTTAGCATTTTTAATCGCTGTAACTGAAAAATGAAGCAAAGAGGACAGACAAACAAACACTTACATTCATATAGTATATAGATAGGAGATAGGAAATAGATAGATGCATGTACAACTTCAGTTGATACATTCATATAGTATATAGATAGGAGATAGGAAATAGATAGATGCATGTACAACTTCAGTTGACATACAGCTCCAATCAATGCAGCTGATTAGTACTTCTTTTTTGGGATAAGGCAATACGTAGAAGTGAGATAAGCTGGAATATCGGTTACAGATTCCAACTTATCTCACTTCTACCCATCATATCACAAAATCTTTGAATACATTGTCTTATTTGTTCAACTCATTCCATAATTCCTGATTTTTTCTTCTCATTTTAATTTTTTTTCATGTAATGAAATACATCATTTTGTCAATGATTGCCAATCAATGACTACCAATACCAATAAAAAGTTGTACATACGTACTTCTGCTTTACGTTTCAAAAATTATTGTGTGCTCTGCAGGTGATATCCATCAAAAATCCTCAAACTCGAGATGCTGAACTAGCAGTGCATGTCTGCTGGCTTCTTTTTGTTGGTTTCTGTTTGGCCCTTTTCACACTCATCCAAGGCTTCACGATGGGCCTTTCAGGAGAGCGGATGACTCTAAGGCTTCGCAAGGAGTTCTTCTCCAGAGTTCTCAGGCAGGATATCAGTTACTTTGACAGAGATGAGAATGGTATAGGTCAGCTCTGCAGCAGACTCACCAAAGATACGTCACTGGTAAAAGGGGTGAGTTGTTACCGATGTAGGTCACTTGAAGCTGAGGATGGAATATGACAGGAATCAGAAACTGATATTGGAGTTATCTGCACCGGGCTGTACCGAGGCATCTGAATTGCTTGAGTAACCGTTAGCCTTCTCCTACCATTGACCGACCATTTGTACTAGTTTGTTAGTAGGAGTAACTTTTAAGTCTTCAAGGCTACTAGAAGACTAAAATAAGAAAATTTAGAGAGCACTATTTCTTCCTTTCTCAACTTTTCCAATTTACCCTTTTTTGAAATGATAATAAAGTGTTGAATCTTTGCTATGGAACTATTTTTCTTGCAGGCTACTGGAATAAGAATTGGCATCCTTGTTCAGCTGGCTGTTTCAGTCATTGGTGTGACTGTCATTGCTTTCGTAGCCATCTGGGAGTTAGCTCTAGTCATGCTCGTCTGCTTTCCTCTTGTCATAATAGCAGGCAGAATTCGTGCTCAAGTCAATGCAGGAAACTCTGCTAAAAAGTCCTCTGACGTTAACATTGGGGCCCAGGTATGGCATCAATAGGCACTATGCATTTTGGCACTTTTCATGGTTTTTCATCTTTCTCCAAAAAGTGTTCTTGTTGTTAGCAAATTTATTCTAATCGCTATGGTTACAGATTGCACAGGAAGCCATCAGCAACATGAGGACTGTTACATCCTTGAACAGACAGAAGTACTTTGAGGAGAAGTTCCGTCATCATTTTAAAAACCTTTACAAGTAAGAATAGTTCTTTCACACCATGTTGTTTTTATGATTTAAAGTAGCCATAGATGATGCAGTAGGTTAAATCTTGTTTCGCTACATTGTAGAGAGAATCTCAGCAGCACCTTCAAATTTGGGATTGCCTTTGCTACCTCTGCAAGTATGAATTTCTTCATGTACGCCGTTGCCTTCGGACTGGGTGGTTATTTCGTGGTTTGCGATTGCTTGCCATGGCGACAGGATTCTCTTCAATTCTCAAATATATTTAGGTTAGTATTGAACTGTTATGAGTATAGCTCTCTTATATAATTATATAGGTCAGTATTGAACTGTTAGAAGTATAGCTCTCTTATTTATATAGGTCAGTATTGAACTGTTAGAAGTATAGCTCTCTTATATATATATAGGTCAGTATTGAACTATTAGAAGTTTAGCTCTCTTACATGTGCTGTAGCTATTCAACTTGTGAACTTTTGATTACCTTCTGTTTTGTTGATGACTTAGGCCAAACAACTATTATACGATTTTATTTATTTGTTTACCCTTTTCAGGGTGTTTTCGGCTGTGACCTTCGGAGGTGTGGCTGCAGGTAGAGTTTTCTCTAATATGCCGAATTTTCCTCAGGCTAAGCTCGCCGCGGCAAATGTTAGAAACCTGCTCTCACGTGTCTCTCTTATTGATCCCTCATCTTCAGTTGGTGAGACTCCGGTCAGTATCAGATGCATGCCTTGCGTTGATCTCTTCTATTCCTTGGTCTTGTTTTCAGTTATTTCAAGTGAATATGTAATCAGTACACAACAGATCTTTACCACATCTACCGTGCCTGATGCTCTGGTCAATCCAATTTGGCTTGATCGACTATTTCAAACTTGTTTCAGACCAAGTGCGATGGGACAATACAGTTTAATGACGTCTTCTTCCATTATCCAACGAGAAAGACTGTGAAGATATTGAAAGGTCTTAGTTTCACCGTGGAAAGAGGAGAAATAGTGGCGCTGGTCGGAGCGAGTGGATGTGGTAAAAGTACCAGTATCTCTTTACTTGAAAGGTTTTATGACCCAATCAAGGGCAGTGTGGTAAGTCTATGAATTCTATGGATACCAACATTGTCCCAAACTAATCTATCTTGCTTTCATTTCATGTACAACAGATATTCATAACAAGTTCAACTAATTTTAGCTGCTAGATGGGAAAGATGTCAATGATCTCAACCTCAAATGGCTCCGTCAAAACCTCGGTATAGTTTCTCAAGAACCAACTCTCTTTGATGCTACAATTGCTGAGAATATTGCTTATGGTGACAATACCAGACAAGTGGAAATGGCTGAAATAATAGAAGCTGCAGTCAAATCCAATGCTCATGACTTCATCACATCCTTGCCAAGGGTATGTATCTACTTAGTACATCTCGTAAACATACAAATGTATTTATGCAAAATATTTGAAAAATTAACAAATATAGGTACTTGACAATAAGTGTTTTAATGTTGGTAGGGTTACGAGACCAATGTAGGAGCCAAGGGGACACAACTGAGTGGTGGACAGAAACAGAGAATCGCCATAGCCCGAGCTCTTATCAGGAATCCAGCTGTCCTACTACTCGATGAGGCTACATCAGCTCTCGACACCCAGAGTGAAAAAGTAAGAAATAATCGCAGGCTAAATTGTTAGACTTCACGCAAGCTTATCTGTTGAACTGTGTATATTCAAAGCTTTCATCAAATGTAAATGTAATTGCCTTGTATATATTTCACAGATAGTGCAGGCTGCATTAGATGAAGCCTTGAAGAATAGAAGTGCCATTGTCATAGCTCATCGACTGTCTACGATAAGAAATGCTGACAAGATAGGAGTTGTGAATAATGGAAAGGTGGTTGAACTAGGAACTCATGATGAACTGATAGCCCAGCGTGGTTTCTACTACAATCTAGTTAACAGCCAGCTATAGTTACATGTACTATCAGAGCCTTGTTAGTGTTTTTACTACTCAAAGTTGTCATGACAGAAATTGTAATTTTTTACTAAGAATATTTATTTTAAAACTTTATTTGTGATTTGTATATGTAGGCCTATTGATATATATTTTATTATGGCAATATATATATTCACAACAACCTTTTTTAGGAAAAACCATTTTTGTATATTTTTACGCGCAAATAACCTCAGTGGATTACTATCATGTTTTCAATGAATTATGGAATATCTGCGAGATGCTCTCACCTCGCCTTGTCTAATTTATTTCTTTAAAGCAAGAAGGCCATTGATTTGCTAGTTATTTTAGTAAGAAGTTTCTCTTCTGAACTTTTGACTTGATAAATTGCAACAAATATATTCTGGTCTAAATTGATGTTACTGAAATGATTTGGATGCTCTTCCTTCATTCTGTACAATCTCTCGTGGAAGCTCTCATGGCTCTTCTGGCTAACTCTGGCCATTGATATCGTCAAGTGTCGAAGTACCTGCAGGCACTCGCAGCGCTCTATGGTATGTACGGATAGTGGTATGGCATCAGTCTATTGTTTAACGATAACTGACATGGGTGTAGGCAATCCCTAGCAGTTCGGGTGTCATGTCTGATTTGCTTACTGCAAGCAGAGGCTGTGCATGATTTTAAAAAGACTTTTGCATAAAGAATGGCCGTGTAAACTCGCTTGGACATGTCTGAGTCCAGTGGCAAGGAAACCTCAACAACTGGAGACATGCCGAGTTGTAGAGAGCCATTTAAGGTTGGATGCCATTCCTGTACTACGGGTTGTCTTTTTAGGAATTGAGCCCCCCACTTGCTGTTCATTGGTTAAGCCATTAGGCCAGAGGTGCCCATTGTGTCAGTCGCGATCGACTGGTTGACCGCGAAGACATTGTGGGTAGATCACTTAGCCTACAGAATGTTTAAAATTGGTCACAAATTATTTTACAAATATAGTTGATGCTAACCGATACTTAACCTTGGAGTCATTCCATTATATTCATAAAGTATGGCACTGCAGTAAAAAAGAACGATGAAACCTAAAGGTTTTGTGAAACTTGGGTTATACAGCAAGAAATCTATGTTGCGTGCATCGTTGAAATTAAATACTTTTTATGTTTATGGGGCAGCCAATTTAGCGAGTAGGTTTTGACTTTTTCTCTCACTTTTTTTTAGTATTGCATTAATTTCACGCTAGCCTATCAGTAGAGTAGGAATAATCGAAATAAAAATGGCTGAAAAAGCTGGATTAATGGTAAGTAAAAAACCGAAAACCTACCTCTACCATGCAGAATGGGGAGATGACTTCTTTTTCATCCTGTCATTATCAAGGTGGGTTTACCTCATTCTGTCAGTCTACAGTTGCTTTACCTAAAAAAGGAAACGTGGAGCGCCATTTTCGGACTGTTCATGAAGACTATGACACCGAGTTTTCCCGAAATGTGAGCTAAGGAAAAAGGTGAAGGAACTAAAATTCCAGTTGTCCGGACAACAGTTATTTCTCACACAGCAAACCTCAAAGGCAAGGGCAGCCATTAAAGCATCATTCCAGGTGAGCCACTTAATCATTGAAAACAAGAAATCCTTCCAAGATGGAGAGATGGTAAAGGAAGCATTTGTTGAAGCAACCAACTTGTTGTTCAAAGAATTTAAAAATAAATCAGAAATATTAGCTTTGATCAAAGCTCTCCAGCTAGCAAGAAGTACAGTCACACTGCACAGTGAAGCCGTGGCTGAGGGTTTGACTATGCAACTTTGGGAGGACATCACATATTGTGAGGGTTTATCACTGCAGGTTGGCGAGTCTACGCAGCACAATTGTGCATTGTTTTCGGCTGAGGTTTACTGACATGACTGCAAAAGGAGATCTGCTAGCAGTCCAGCACACGAAAGAACACATGCAAGGAGAAAACATATTTCAGTGTTTTAAAAACTTTATCGAGAAACTCAGCGCCCGGTCTATAAATTGGTGTCCATCATCACGAATGGTGCACCCACCCAGGATTGGCCGGTCGAATGGATTTATCGCCAAGTGCAGAGGAGACGAAAATTTTTCGGACATTCTCAATAACCAATATATTATCTACCAAAAAGCATTATGCGCAAAAATGCTTAACATTAAAGCGATCATGAATGTGGCAACAAAGATCACTTGTTCTATTCGAGCCAGATATTTTCAAAGACGGCTATTCCGTGCACATCTGGAGAAGGCAGAGTGCGCCCGCTTTAAGATGTTGTTGCACACCGACGTGAGATGGCTTAGTCAGAGGAAATACCTGTAAAAATTTCGAGAACTGTTGCCCGAGATTAAAGCAAGTGGTTCCCGTATCGGATGCGAGACCCGAAGGTAATTTTGCTCAGCAAAATACTTGCGACACTAGGCCCGGTGGGTTCTGTTAACATAAAACTGCATCGCTAATAATCGCATCAAAAATGTTCGCTCATTATGCTGTTTTGAAAAAGCTGACCTACACCTGTACAGTGCATTTCGGGAAGATTTTTACCCGCGGCTCTCCGCGAAAGTTGAATATCGCTGAACTCTTGCGTGACTGCTGGCAACTACCGGCGGTACTCAGCGGTACTCGGCGCGTAAGTTCGAATTTTGCCGCTGATAGCCCGCAATGGTGCCGCCGGTGCTTGCAGCATATATAGGAACCAAGCACAAGGAGTTTTACCGTGAAGGTCAATGTGCAGATTATAACCAACTAAATAACCATCTGTGGCTGATGGATTTGGCACTTTCTACTCATCTTATCAACATGTTGAATGACCTGAATCTAAAGCTACAAGGAAAGGACAAAATTGTGATCACTAATCTATGATCAGCTCAGTTAATGCTTTCAAACGAAAAAGACAACGTCTCTCTTCGAAGCTTCACGGTTATAATTTGGCAAACCTCCAGGACCTTGCGCCGAGCTGGTTACACACTAGTTGTCATATGCACAGCTTGACAGCGCACGCTACATATAGCAAATTGACAATTGTCTGTCGGGTCAGATGTTTTTAAGACTACTTTACTCAGCCAGTCGCTACATTCATATGCTGCCCTTTCCAAGAGATGCTGAGGTAGTTGCACTGGCATATAAAGTTGCAGACTGTTTCACCTGAACTCTTTGGGAGTGGAGGATGAGATCCTGACACTTCAAGCCAACATTCAGCTGAAGGCCAGAGTTCATGGACAGTTCCGGAACTTACTCACAGAGGACAAGTACCCTAACATCAAGAAATGTGCTGCCCTCTTGACAGCATTAGTTAGTTCAACGTATTTATGTGAGTCAGCCTTTTCCCCCATAAAGATCAAGTACCTGTTCCATCATGACTGATGAGCATTTGGAGACCTGCCTGAGGCTGGCTACTGTTCAAACTATGCATCACTGACTAATCCCATTCAGTGCACGTTATCAGAGTAAAGTCATGACAATAAAATGTACAAAGTTGTATTGTGCAATATAGATTGACGCAGTAATGCGTGCTACACCAGCATATACTGTACATGTAAAAATAATTCTCAATATATTTATAAATAATGCGTGTTGCATTTTTAGCGGGTCATTTTGACTCAGTCATGTCATAAGTAGCTTTCAGGCTGAAAGATTGTGTGCACCTGGCACTAGGCCATAAACAGGATAACTCTCTGATAACTGCTGCTCTCTGATAACTCGCATAACTGCTGTGTAGGATTACAATGGCAAGAGGAGATAACTTTACAGTTACTCATCAGTTTCTGAGATGCAATATAAATTACAATGCACCAAATGAGTAGTTTTGATAATTTTATAAAAAAAAACTTCTCCACTATAATAAAACCCGCATACGTCTGTCTGTCCTAAAGCCATGCTAAGAGCGTTAGGAGAAAAGTATTGCCTCACACGGGAATCGAACACAGGGTGTCAGATTAAAAAGCATGTGCGCGAGCACCACACCACCCGGGCACTTTGCTGCACATTCAAATAATTAAGGATTATGGTGATTACAAAATGACGATCAATGATGATGCTCGCGTACTAGTTGTAGCATAAAAATAATATTGAGCCAAAAATAGCTAAATACATTATGGATTAAAAGTTGTTGAATGTAATATACATATATAATATAATGTAATATATATAATACAATGTAATATATATAATATAATGTAATATATATAATATAATGTAATGTAATATATATAATATATATAATATAATGTAATATATATATAATATAATATACCGGTATATCACAAGCTGAAACAAAAATCAAAAGTGTATCATGCCTAACATGCCTACAGTCAGAATAGCTTCTCTTTCACATGGCTTTTTAGTAACTTAGCCTGGGAGCTGATAGTTGACCGAGACTGAGGAAAGGGCGCTAACAGAAATTATGAGATTTTTGAGATAAGGACAGCTAAACATACTAGGTAATGTTTAAAAACGGGGAGGGACTGACACCCAGCAGTGGGAGCAGACCAGCTCAAAATTACTGTCTACGGCTATAAGGTAGCAAAGAAGTTGTGCATCCTTTACTTGAGCGAGAAGTAGACAACTCTAATGACAGTTTGCAATTTTTCAGGGCCTGCTAACTAACTGGATTGTGCGAGATAGTTTATGCTGCCATGCTGACTTTTTATATATGTACAGTTTACTATCCTCAAAGCATTAAGGTTATTTGTTTTGTTATCAGTCATGCATTCGTGTCTGTTTATATATTAGCTTGCAAAAAATTAGTAAACTCTTATGCAGCTTCTTATCAGGGGACTTTTATATAATTTAATTATAATTATTAATTATAATTAAATTATATTATATTAAACTTTAATTAAAATTAATAATAGTATTTATAATGTTATTAATAATTATTATTAATAATAGTTATTATAATTATTATTATTAATATTAATAATAATTATTGTTATTGTTATTGTTGTCAGGGGACCAAGTTACAGAATCCCTGACCATGTCTATCTGGGATCTGAAATTGTATGGCTCTGTTTCAGCAATATACATTGCTATACTTCTGTATTCATGTGTTTACATTGTGGGCACAACTCTACACATTGTAGGAACTCGGGCTACTCAGGATTAAGTGGCCACTTTGAGATCAGTGTCTAAGCGGGAGTGGCTTGTTGCATACGATGCAAGAGAATGCTATGTAAAAAGCTTTCCTTTGTGATACTGATTTAGTTTGGATAGCTAAGTTTGCCTATCATTAACGAACTCAGAAGTTCGAACTTTTGTATTGTATAAAAACATTAGGGCTTATTGCTATGCAATAGAATTTAGCTGATTTATGTCTGCTTTAGCGTAACCACCAATAATATTGCGCTGTATGTCTCTTGTGTTGAAAGTAGGTATTACCTGTCACAACTCGCAAGGAGATTATCTCTGATCCTTACCAATGGAAGAGGGTTATAGGCTTAATGAAACTACTTCAGTGCATCTGATTGTTACAGGTGAGACCAGATATTTGCCCTATTAGCCTGTTGATCAATTTTTCTGTTATTTTAGGAAACCCATCTACTGCGTCTGGTATTATCAACCGACCGAGCAGAGTATTACATTTTACTTTCGATAATGGAATTGAAGCTTATAATTTATGAGGTATTTCCTGTTTTTAAAGCAGTGAACTATAAAGGCATCAGAGGCATCAGGCAGCATCATAGGCTGCTAGTTCATATATTAGTACTAGAAATTCCCCTGTCATACAGCCCACGGCCAAAGTGATAATGGAAAAAAGAAAGGGTACTGCTGAAGACAACTGTAAAGAGAATGGCTGGCAAGGCAAGTTGGTCAACGCCGTCGACAAGGACAATGATGTCAATTTGTTGTAGTTGGCAAGGTAAATTTATAACAAATTCATTTAGTTCTGAGAGAAATTAATGACGTGACCTCTGAACCCAAATTGGCCACCACGCGGGGAAAACGGAATATTGACATTGTATGATTAACCTTAGCAATGAGTAACTGTTCTATAAGTGTAAGAGAAGATAACAATTCAACAGATGGACCTGGGTCCATATTGTTGGCTGCACTGAATTTATTAACATTGTCAGGTCTAACTTGTTGGCATGTATGACATAGTTGTATTTGAGTATTGTATGTAATGAAATGTAATTGTAATGTAATCTAAAGATTGAAAATGAGGAATGTGATGAAGGGGGGCAGCATTGGGAGGAGCAATATTGTTTTGTGCAATATTTTCATGGTCAATGATGTCCATAAAATCATGATCATCATCTGGAAACAAAGAAGCTGCCAAGTCCATGTCATTTACGTCGCCTACAATATCTACTAAAGAATTATCTGAATCAGATGAGTTGTTATTATTAATTTGAGTAGCGTGCTGTTGAACATTAGCATTTGATGTTGATGGTTGCTGCGAGGGCCTTCTATTTATTCTCCTATTGAGCTGTAATAATTGAGAAACACATGAACGGCCACTGCGTCAGCGACGGCCATGACGTGGTGTTCTGGGAAGTTGTATGTCCTTGGTAGTTGTCAAGTTGTTTTTAAATTAAATTCAAAAAGTCAATTATGCAAAACAAAGTGTTGTATAAAAATCACACCTAATCTACTACTATCTCAAACTTATGTTTTACAACAATAAAATAAATATTAATTAAAGCTGTAGGCATAACCTACTGTGCTGTATGTAATTTAACAACAGCAATAATGAAATATGTTTATTATATCTCTGAAATGCAATATTAGACGTAAAATGGCAAGCTGCTGTGTAATATACACAGTTTGAAAGTTGGTTGTGTTGAATATAGAATGGTTTTGATAGCAATCTGTAACAGAAAGCGAGCATCAGCATTCACGCGTCTGGAGGTTTTCTGCAAACTGGAGCAAAATAAAAAAATGTTCTCATCGTAAAGGGGCATTGTAGTTCGGCCCTAGCTTGTACATCAGATGTAAAGAACCTTGGCTAACGTTTTAAATAATTTAATGGAACCTTCGGTAATTGGACAAAAAAAACATAGGCTGATAAACTGTATACCACAATTTTGTACCTGTAAATCAGTCTATGCCTCAAATGGTCTACATTTATTACAGAAACCTTCGAATAAATAAATTTGAATGATTATTCTTATAATTAAGTCTTAAAATAATTTTATAAAATTGAATAATTATTCTTATAATTAAATATTTTTGCAAGATATTAAAAACGGAAATATATTAGAAACCTTCGGCAATTGGACAATGCCATAGACTGGTGAAATGTGCACATTTTTCTCGTGAAATGCGCACGACTTAATCGTTCTACTCTCTGCCGCACTGCCTTATCGGCATTTCGTTGGCGGGTCTTAATTTTGATTAAAAATGGCTTGTCATGGTTTAATGGCGATTTTAGGCCAAATTAATCTGTCTATTTATGTATAATCTGATCAGAAGGGTTAACTTTAGGATATTGTCTACTAATTTCAAAGACTTGGTAACATATTTAAATAGGTTTATATGTGTTTTGTATTATTATTATATTTAAACGACTACATAGAAAAATTGTTAAATTTGTTGATGAGATTTTGGTACAAGGGTTTGCGACGGCCGTTTATGAATAGTTTTCGTGAGTTGTATGCACATATGCATTTATCATAAAGCTCTCAAACAATCGCTCCACTCGTGTTTGGTCGTGGGAATACTTGCGCTGCCAAGACAAATACTAAAAAAGAAAAACAATCTGAAAAGATGAAAAAGCTATTTTTGATTTTAAAAATGGGCACCTGCTGACAAGTTTCTTTTGAATAAATTTATTAGAAAGTGTTCAAGTGCATTTTTGGTTTCTAGGAAGAAGATTTTATACCCGATTAATACTTGAATGATGACAGCTTGTATGCAGATAGTAGCGATACTCAACTGGTAAATAGCGAGACAAAGAAGGTCAGCAATACGCACCCAAATATAATATTCTGTGCCAGTCATTAAATAACAACACACCGCAGTCACCAATAGTCAGCCATACGGCCAGAAAAGTGTTGTCTGCTATCTTTATAAATAAAAGCACTCAACTAGAGAACCTCCTGTAACCTTCCACACACATGATACAAGTACTCAATTCACTGTGTAGATGTACATGTATGTTACAGCGCTAGATCATAGTAACTAGCTACTCTTTTGAAAGGCTCTGACCTCCTTTAACCACCTTCAGCTGCTGCTCAATCCAGTCTTGTTTCCTTCTAAACCGCAACTCATAGTCAGAAACATTCGAGTCGCAGAACGCACTGGTATGACGTGTTCATGTCGTCTTCACGCGCATTGAATATCGGCTAACAGACTCACTCTAATATTCAGAAATATTAACCAGTATTTTAATAGACAAGCATAATAGCAAATAGCCAAAGATAAAAACACACAGTTCAGTAAAACCACAGAGTATTGCTTGCAACTACTAACATGAAGGTCAAATACTTGAAAAAATACTTTTCTTGCTTTTTAAAAAGTACGATTCTAAATTTTGTACCGTTTGAGAATGTGGCTGACTACTAACATTAGATTGGTCATTTTTTTATTAGCTTTAGGTCCTGGATCACTAATGACAAGAGTCCCACTTCAGTCAAGAACTCCTACTAAGCAGTTGAAGCTTTGTAAAGCTAGAAGCTAGCGTTCAGGTTGTTAATTAGCAGTTATAAGCTTATTATAATGCCAGGTTGTACGAAGCAAATAGAGGAAATGTGAGGCATGGTCAGGACGAGGAAGAGACTTATGAACAGGGACTGGAATAAATTAATGAATTGGTACAAAAAACTGTTGTCATATCTTTAATCAACCAAAACCACATTGTAAAAGTTGAATACTCAGGTAAATGCATTATCTCAACCAGAAAAAGCAATATGCACTCTGATTATATTTCTTATTTCATTCGTAGTAGATGGTGGTTGGTTGGTGCAGAAGTTGGAGTGTAGGTCTACTGAGTCTAGAGTCGTGAGTTCAAGTCCTGATTGGAGTAATCTTTTGCCCAACCTCCAACGAAGACTTTGGACAGACAGACAGACAGACATGATTCTTGCTATAGTAAATATTGGTACGTTAAAAAAAAGAATAAAGATAATATATTTACTCATTAGTAAATGTGTAAGCTAATTTTGGTGGAAAATCAACTTCAAACTGTACGTGTGGTTTTGACTGATCATACTTGTAGTTAAGGTACGTTACTGTGAGAATGGTTGTAAACAGACAATATTATTTTACAACTATTGTGTACAAACTTTGGCGCAAGTTGAGAAAGGTGACCAAACTGAATACCGAGTCTGCAGCTGTACAATGTTGTCTTGTTCTGCGACTTACAAATCTTTGATGTAAAACATATAAAGGCACCGTGATACTTTCTCATTGACATACTTCATTTAAAATGTTAATTAATTTCTCTCTAACTTTTTAGATTTAATTCAGAATAACCTTGTCTCTCTATTTAAAATTCAGTTGGAGGTGGAGCATCATTAAGGCATTGTAGTTCTGTAAGGCTACCTCTTCAGCAGGTCCTGCACCTGAAATTCCTTCCAGACGTATCTGATGTGTCTTTCCTTTGGCTCAGGGGATTTCAAAACAAAAGAAACCCTTGGTCAGTGACCACCCAACATAATTTAGTTAGTTCTGGCAAGACCATGAACCGGTCCAAGCATTGCCATTTGTGACGGCGGCGTGCCATGCTACTCTAAAATCTGTTAATAAAAATGTCTTCCTTCTGGCACTTGTTCTAGATCCTGTTAAATTGGAGTCAAAGGGTCTGAACTTGAGAGCTTTTTGGATCCCTAAGAGAGTATGCGTGAGAAATAACAAAAAACTATTTATCGTAGAACGGGGTAGGCAATAAAAATTTGTTTACTCATTGGAGTATCCATAACTTGGAGTTATCCTCTATATGCTGTGTTTAGAGAGGCGCAATTGACAGGGTAGTAACTCTATCAATGACCAGCAAATGAATTCAAAGAAAGATTTTACACCAAACTTGTTTATTATAAAGCAAGGATTCAGTTATTGTATCCTAAAAACATTAATCTATATACAGTGTATATTAAATCAAATTTTTGTCTGTCTGTCTGTCTGTCATCGTTCGTATGTCCAGTTAATAGCGATCGATTAAAATACGCATGCTTGCACTCCAGTGAGAGGCCATGATCTGTAATAATTACATGCACAATTATTCCAAAGAATACCAAGGTGTCTACATGGTTTAGTGGTAGTACGCTTGCTTTCACATTCGTGCATCTGAATGTACAAGTTCGATTTCTGCGAGGTGCAGTTTTGTTTCGTAACATTCTTAGCTGGCTTCTGACAGACACGGCTCTCATTATAGTAAAAATTCCAATATTAGCTTTAGTTACTAGCTGAAGTGACTCAAGTTCATTGGGTAAAGAAACTTAACTAATGGCAACTACATTACCTCTAATAGTTTATATGCTGTTTTAAATCTTCAGCAAGTGTGTAGCATAAGTAAGAAATGTCTTTCAACAATCTGTTTTAAATATGCCTCATAATTTCAAATATTTGAATTATACATCGGCCGCACACACACAGAAATAAACAAATAGCTTCAGTTGATTAAAATCAATTTTCTATGCCAAAACCTTTTTATACCGGGCATTGCCGGGCGTTCACCTAGTAGCCTATATTCTTAAAGATCTCGAGCCACAGGCTGATCTACGGTCGGTGTAGTCTAATCAGCATGGTTATTGTGTGCCATCATGTACCTTTATCAGACTCTAACACCAGGAGGGTCTTTTTAATTCTAGCTCTGTAAACAACCTACTGTACTCTGTTCGTCTCTGAGACTTTCCTGTATTTATTACATGTCTGTTTGGCTTACAAATACTCAACAACTTCTCGAAAAGATAAAATAATTATACATGACATACTAAGTTTGCTATCACAGAGGCACCACCAGAGTGTCACTAACTAACTAAAACCACATTAAAATATATGTAGAGCATTCATTTGTGTTGTAGCGTCGCAATCCGCCTTCATCTCTAGTCTCAAAGGAAGTTCATCACTCTATTATTTCAATGTAAAGGTACAAACTGTGATGGGTATGCAATAGAGATTGAGAGAGTCCCATGTACCCTAGTCACCTGACACCCCTCCTCTTAGGGCATCTGAAAGCCCACATAAAATACTTGGTAGTGGAAGACAATACTCAGTATGAAATGTACCTACTCATTCAAGTTAATCTTTGATACAGACAACAAATTTAGCTACATTAATCAGCATTTTGTTGAAATATTTACCGGTTATAATTATAGCTGATATTGTATGACCTTGCCTATAACAGTCCTACATATTGACACTTAGTTTAACCAAACACGTTTGCTTTAGTTCTATAATTACTTTTCGTATTGACGTTATGTCCTAATTGTTGTTTTTATTCCGTACGCAATTAAAATGCATCTGAGGAACTTGTTATACTTACTGAAACCACAACTAACATGTTTGGTAGTCAAATTCGATGTGCTGAACTTGATACTTGATACTTAACTACTAGAATACTAACATCTGACTCAAGTCTGATAGATAAAAATGATTTGAGGAATTAATCTAGTTTGTTGGTTCCAACTGAGCTCATTTAAAGTGTGAGCCACGTCTAATTTTAAAACATTTTGTCTAAAAGTATACATATTCTTTATCATTTAAAATTTTGTTGTTTCAAGTGATTTGGCTGCTAGGATGTTCAAGATTAAAATCAATAAAACTTGATTGCAGTTAAAATACTCAGACAAAAAGAAGTGCCCAGACCTGTCCAAAAATGATGTCAGTAGTCGTGCATATTGTTTATAAGTGATAAATATACAGTCTCATCAGCCTTGGGTACTCACATGTTTACGCTGCATTTAAAGGAAAACAATAGGACAATTTCTAACCAACGTATCTTTTAATCCTTTGAAACACGTATAGCAATGTATCTGAGGCTATATTTGAAGATTTATTCCAACACTCAAGAGCAAATATAGAATAAAAACTATGTCAATAAAGAGGCGTAACACAGCAACTTAAACGCAATAGCTAATGCCATAATGACAAGGACAAACAGGAAGTGCGGCTAATGGTGTCATTTTTGGGAAATACTTTTTCTTCTGAACATTTAGAAAGTGATTGAGTTAGGTTGATTTTAATCTTGAAACACGCTGGCAGTCAAATCGGTAGCGGTGCATCTTAGGTCGGTACAACGTGCATACAACGCATGCGCAACGCGCATACAAGGCACTTGCAACACACATACATTGTGGATACAACACCGACACTAGTAATTAACAACGAATTAACAACAAAATATTTATATTTATAGTCTGTTAATAAAACAAGTCTAAGACATTACGCAATGTATTCTATTTATTATCTGTTTTAAAACGGGTCTAAAACATCACAACTCCTTTGTGTATGGCAACCTTGAGCTCTTTACTGTGTTTTTTGTGATGCTAGTGTATGCGCGTTGTATCCGCAATGTTTGCGCGTTGCTAGTGCCTTGTATGTGCGTTGCAAGTACCTAGTATGCGGGTTGCGCATGCGTTGTATGCGAGATTTACCGACCTAAGATGCACCGTTACTATCAGATCACTTGAAACAACAAACAAAATCTCAAGTGATAGCAAAATATCTATAATTTTTGATGAAATCTTTTAAAAGTTAACCAGGTGAGCTTTTAGCACTTCAAAGCCTGGTCCAAGATAACTCGAGGAGTTGTTTTCCCATCTGATCCCAAGTCTGATTAAACTCAGCTTCATAATTTTCTGTGTTTGTAGTTTATGTAAAAATATCAAATTGTTGGTGCTTTGCATGGTAGAAATTTCCAGTATAATTCTGCACTTTCGAGTCGATTGAACCATCAGTTTTTGAGATATTACCGAAATACCGAAAGCGCTTATAATTGATCGAAAAATGAAAAATGATTACCGACAGAACATTATATATAGTTATTTTTGTACTTCCATTGTTCAGTTTACGTAGAAATACGAAATTTAGACTTGAATTTAGAAAGTTTCAAGGCGATTGGACAATCAGTCATTATCAAAATGATAGGCCAAAGGCTGCTTCTAACCGACTGAGAGATGAAAAAGGCCTCTCATCAGAGCATTAGTTTCTCAGGGCGTGTTGACTGACTGCTGACTAAAATCTTAGTAATGAAGATAAAAATAGACAAAACTAAAAAGTCTCTTCTCCCCAGCCACGAGAGATTTACGCTAAATTTATTTGTTTTTCTATTCATAACAAATATACACCCTCCATTAGACTCCGTGTACTTCAATCATTATGTTTCTTCAGTTCCTCTAAGTATCACTTATTTGAAAGTGTGTGAAAAAACTATTTACTAAATTTGATATCTGTGTTTTTCAATGAGTTTTACAAGCTTAGAGCTTCAAGATGCCATTCAGTTAAAAAGGAACTGTGCTATCTTAAATGCTTCCAGAGTCGATTGAAAGTTATTAATACGTTCTAAGATCAGGGAACTTACTGGTGTATACATGGTTAGACTTAGGACCAGAGGACTTACTTGTGTATACAAGGTTAGGTTTAGGACCAGAGGACTTACTTGTGTATACATGGTTAGACTTAGGACCAGAGGACTTACTTGTGTATACAAGGTTAGGCTTCAAAGTGTTAACTCACTTATCACAGAGCGAATAACTAATATTTGTCATTGCAATTAGCCTGAAAACAGCCCTTACATATAGTAAATATCTTCAAACTGAACATTTTAGACAGGATAGGCTGAACAAGCGTGTTACAGAGCGTGACGCATACGCAAGGCAAATATTTCAAAACAATTATGAATATAGTGATGCAGTTAGAAAAAGCATGTGTTATATAGTTTGACGAAATAGAGGGAGACCACTAGAGCACTCTCTCAATGTGTGATCTTAATATGTTCTATATAGCAATCCTGTGACCGCTACCAGGGCTCTCTACGATTCACCAGATGACCATTTTAGTTTAGATCTGACTACCTGTGACAATACCTGTGTTGCCACGGTAACCCTGAGGGGCGATAGAACTGTTAAGGAGCACAAGGAAATGACATCACAAAATCTGTATTATTTACAGATTCACTAGTTCCTCTTCATTTCCACTCAGTTGGTAAATGATACCCACATATGAAAAATCTAGCGTGGTAGAAATGGCGCAAATGTATCATCAAAATATTGAGAAGAAAGTGAAACAACGTCCTTCTAGTTTTATCAACATTATTCACACTTTCTTGCATACATATTTCCTGGTTTTGTCCGCCCTTGTAAACGATAGCATTTCTGTGTTTACCAATATAATCGCTGATACTGGCTGTCACATGACCTCTCTTGTCGTCAACATCGGCAGTCCAGATGCACAAAAGGGACTAGCTATTGATGGTGGTCTAGTATTGAGTTGCTGATGCGATTTTTACACAATTCTACTTGAAAATATTTCTTATTAATCAGGAACACCAAATAATATTAGAACAGCTCATGCTTTGAAACTCATCCAAGAAACCTAAAACATAAAATAGGGTTTTATTAAAGTCACTCCGAGGCCCATTAATTCATGGTGCTTATCTGTTGATTTTTATAAGGGATCAGGAAGAGGAATGAAGACTGTATGTTTATTCAAAACACTCGCAATCTCTTAATCACAACATGTTGAGTGTGGAGTTTGTTCTGTGAGTTATATCTCAATTGCTCGATATTTCACCCGAGCATCTCACTGCACGGCATCCGAGTGGCAGGACCTACGTAGGAGTATTGTTTGTTGTTCAGAAGTTACCGTGTCATCTAATCGGAAAGACTAGTCATTGCTCAATCACTTTACGATTCATATTGGTCTGTTGCAAAATCCTGGCCATTCTGAACTTGATGGATTCCGTAAGAGCACCCAGGCGTATAGTCAGATACGGTTGCTGTGGATAAGCACCATGGCTATCATATGTTGGTTAAATATTTACACTTCCGTTGTCGTAATGTTTCGGATAGGCTCTACTAGAAGTTTATAAAAACAGCCACCCGGCTATAGAATGGTGTGAGAAAGCTGATTCTAAATACATGCTCATCTAAACATTCAAAGGTATCTACAATCTGACCTAATAAAACTAAGGCCAATAGTAAGACCCGTCCATCCTGCTACAAAAACAAAAAAAGTTGCAGACCACAGACCAATGTCGATAAAACGCTCTACCAGCCTTAATTCAAGAAAATAAGCCATTTTGCAGCCTATGTTTAAAGATACCATTATTATTAACGATTATTATTAAAGGCTATTATTATTATCATAGTTGTTATTATTATAAAAACTGTTTTCCCAACCAAGTGGTTGTTAGTGAGTGAGCCCAGGCCTTAGCTTAAAGCCTGAGGGTTATCACCTTAATGATTCCTTCTACTGAAGAGTCTTCCTTAGAATCTGGGCAGTTCCTAGAAGCACTGTTTTTTGAATTGTTTTGACAGGTAGTTCAGCACCGACAGTTCAGCACCGACCTCAGCAAGATGTGAGATAAGCTGACTAATTATTGTCTCAAGTGCTCTAACCGCTATAAGTATTATTATTGTTATTATTTTTCTAGCTTGACTATAAATAAAAACTAAAAGCTCAGATAAATCTAGAAATTTGTACAAAGAAGATAAATGGACACAATGAAACTAAATGGCAGCAAATCTATATTCTAATAAATGGCCACTTAGGCAGCAGTCCTTATACCTTACCTTAGCAAGTGAAATCTTTTAGGGTGATGTCAAATGTAGCTATTCCAGCAAGGACTTGTTTAATATAGTCTATTACTAACGGAATGCCCGATGTTGCACTGGTATTAAAGAACAGCTTATAAAACAGTGGCAGGTAATGTAGTTGCCTGCCACTGTTATGTAAGCCAACTGCTATACTTACTAATGAGAGCTGTGAGAGCAAAGGTAAAATGACGTTGCGCCGTAACGCAGAGCGGTATCTGTATTTCTACCCGCATGTCGTCTAGGGAATAGGAGGTTCCGAGATCAAATCTGATGCGATACTGGTTCTTCATTTCAAGATTTTAATAGCTATAGCTGAACACAGGCGCGCATGCGCATGAGTGTGCACACACACACGCACGCACGCACGCACTCTCTCACACACACACCACACAACACGCACCACGCACCACGCACCACGCACCACGCACCACGCACCACGCACCACGCACCACGCACCACGCACCACGCACCACGCACCACGCACCACGCACCACGCACCACACACCACACACACTCACACACACAAATTTTGAGATTTATATATATACACTGTAGGTACTAGCTGTGCTACCCGGTGTTGCTGATTTTTAATACCTTTTTATAAGGTATTAAAAATCAGCTTATAAACAATGAGAAGTAATGAGCATTGCCTGCCACTTGCTATTAGCCTGGCAGGTTACCAATGAAAAATTTTAGTAACCTAACTAATGACAATCACTTCTTTTCGCAATCACCCTGCGTGGTATGCAAAGCCATTGGGTATGTGCTCCCATATACCGAGTTTTATCGACTTAGATCGGCAAGTGAACAACTCAATCTCTGTGGTCTATTGGGTAGGGTGTCGGACTGACCAACGGTAGGGTCTGAGATCAAATCTTCTTTCATATGGATTCTTTATTCCAAGATTTTAATAGCTATCGCCGGAATGCAGACAGACATATGACATAAAACATACTTTGAGAGAGAGATATACAGTCAAACATGGATAACTTGAACTTCAAGGGACCGAGCAAAAGTGTTCGAATTATCAGAGCGTTCAAGTTATCAGAGCACTGTCACAAGTCCATATATTTACTTATTTATTAGTAGATACATGTACATATACAAACTATAATATAAATCAAAAGCACAAATGGCTTGTTTCAAATTAAATGCTTCTAATGTAAAGTTTAAAACGTTTTCATGAAAAAGTATAGAGATTTTTCTATCACTTGAGATTGGTTTGTTGTTTGAGGTGATGTTATTGCCAGGACGTTTTTCAGATTGACATTGGCAAAACTTGATCGTTGTTGAAATGCTCAAAAGAAAAGACTTTTTTTTCTTCTGGGGTTTTACCCACGATCAATTTTGCCGTTTTTTCTCTAAGTTTATGCAGATTACCTTACTTTACCTGGGATTCGTTAAGAGCAACACTCCGAGGCAGTTCAATTAGAAGTTTTACGAGGTTTTACGGTACATTCTATATCACTCACGCTTTTTTAATAGATACTTATTGAATGTACACACGTATTCTGTGTTTAGGTCAAACGATGAATAGTTTTTTGTAGCTCAGACCACGTATACGTTTAATTACAACAATTTTTAAGACGTTTTAAACATTCAACATTCCGACGTTGATTCAACACGGAATCAACGTCGGAAAACTATTCATCACGGGCTAGCCGGGTCACGCACTCAAGGATTTTCGCCACGCACATACAAAACAACATGCGATTTTTGGTTCGTATGTGCGTGGCGAAAATCCTTGCGCGCGTGACCCGGCTAGCCCGTGCTATTCATCGTACCGCAGTATAAATCAAATTTCACCAAACTTTTAGAAAAGTCGTTGACAAAAATATTTTGCCGATGGTGGTAATAACGACGCTTATGAATTACGAAAAGATGAAGTTTACCTCTATGGCTTTGAATAAAGTGATTTTCTAAAGCGATAACAACCGTTTCGGTAGCCGTTTGGCAAAAAAACAGTTCGAATTAACAGTGTTGAGTTCGAGTTATCTATAGCAATTTATCATTACGTGGGAACGGACCAAAGGAAATGTTCGAATTAACCATGTGTTCGAGCTATCCGTGGACGAGTTATCCATGTTTGACTGTATATATAGATAGATTTATCAACAATCTATCCACTTGAGGTAGAACTCTTTTTCTGGTTAGATTTTGTCTATTTAAGATGCTTTCATTGATTGCTGACTATCTGTAAGTATCTGTAAGTATCTGTAAGTAGCTGTCATCACAACACTGAACCCAGTTTATCTAGTTGAATTGAATAAAATGAAGCTGTTAACAGGATCCCATGGGAGTCTGTTCAGTCTACCAATTTAACACCTATATTGCGCAATTACAACCATTGCATCACTAGTACGACCTTTACTTGACCTTTACTTCATATGACATGTGAAGCAAATGACGCCTATGCATCTTTTATAACTCAACTAAAGTGACGTAGTGGTGCAGCCATCTTGAATTCTTCTAGAATCAGAAATGGCTTTACATAAAAACAAAGATAATATTTCGTTTCTTGTTTGTGATGCGGAAGCGAAGCGGAAAGCTGATTCCTGGTGTGATGTAATTGTTGTTGTTAATTTACTAATCAGTTCCGTCGGCAGGTTAAAAAATACTTTACCTTTTAGGGAAGTCTGTGGGCTGCGGTGTGTTTGGTAGAAAATATTTTGTGAAACAATAAACTGAGATATTTGTGTCCATCTCAGCAGCTTCTTCAAATAAACAATTTTTACCATTTTTCTTCATACGCAAATAGCATAGAATTCTGACAAGAAACACGTAAGATAAGCAGTCAGTACATTAGGAAATAAGTCTATTAGTTTTGGTAAGGAAAGAAGTCTATTAGGGTTTGTAAGAAAGTGAGTTTAAAAGGATCTGCCTATCGACCTATCAGCTTATCCGTCTGTCCGCAAAAGCTGAATAAATTCAGAGTTGTATACACAAGAAAGTATATCTGTGGCTTGATGACCATTTACTATGATTAGCAACATATTTAGTTGGACAGGTCATATAGCCTTGGCTCCAACTTGATATCTGTAGCTCAGTCCTGTTTCTCTCTCTTTTTCGTAGTAGCTCTATCTAGCACTTTTAAAGCTCAAAAGTACACAACAGACGTAGAAGCTGGTTGTACAGACGGTCATTCAAATTGTACTGATATCCTTGAGTAGCCATAGCAGATGCCTTAGGAGACTCATTTTGTGCTTTGTTATAATATTTATCTCTTATTTAAATACCAACAACGTAAATGTCAAGCATCGTAACCTGTGATGTAAGTTTAAATTTGCCCATAAATAATTTGATATAAAAATAGTACGTCTGTCATTGACTCGCTTGTGCAGTGTCATAATGAGTGACATCTACCACACATTTTATGTTTTGATGTTATACAAGCTCCTTTTGTTTTCGGCGTCGGATGAATGAGCATAGGCCACGCCCCCTTTTCAGTGAAAGGATATAAACCGTAGATAGGGTAAATGTAATACAGAATAAACTTGAGGGCTTCAGTATTAACACTGTAAGAGAAAGTTCATGACAGTTCCTTTGTGTTAAGATTCTAGAGGAGAGGTGAGTAGGTAAGTAAATAAGGGTATCATATCCGTACACTTTTACACAGAGTTTAATCAACTCAGGTAGGAATCAAAGTGCATTGCCTCCTGTTAGGAAGGTGATTAGCATGCGAGAAAGCTTCATTTACTCACAGGATACCCGGGCTCATGTAAGTCTTTGTAAGTCTTTGTAAGTCTTTGTAAGTCTCTGTAAGTCTTTGTAAGTCTCTGTAAGTCTTTGTAAGTCTTTGTAAGTATCTGTAAGTCTTTGTAAGTCTTTGTAAGTCTCTGTAAGTCTTTGTAAGTCTTTGTAAGTCTTTGTAAGTCTTTGTAAGTCTCTGTAAGTCTTTGTAAGTCTCTGTAAGTCTTTATAAGTCTTTGTAAGTCTCTGTAAGTCTCTGTAAGTCTTTGTAAGTCTCGTACCAGAAGATAAACTTCTTATCCGTATGTAATCCTTCTCAACTTGTAAGATGTTCATTCTTAGCCACTCATTTTTGACCAAATTATATCCATCAAGAAAATAGATTGGGGAGTTGTTGTTTAATCTTTAAGCTATCATAAACAGACATTATCTTGCAAACACCTCATGATAGTAAAGTTTACTACTTTCTAGGAACATCAGCTATCAACTAGAACTACTCCAGGAGAGCAAGTATTATAACTACAGTTGGAGTCCAAGGAGATACTACAACAGACAAGAACAAATAAGTTCTTAAACGTGAAGCTAGAAAATTGATATCAATTCTCTAAAATTGGAGAGGGTGGTCGACAGTGACCTCTTCTTAATTAGTATTAAAGAAAACTATGACTAACGCAGAGGACAATAATTTTTGTTCGGCTGCTGATGCCGGTAATGAGTGGATTGATCAAAGTTCTATGGAAATGGAGTCTATTGACCTGGACTCAAGCATGAATGAAAAAAAAGCCTTAGACAAAAATGGCCTCCTAGGTAAAACGCTGACAGATAAAGAAAGCTCTGCCATCAGCTCTGTGATCACACCCTCAGAGACATCAGCGACGAAATCAGAGTCTTCGAGCATCGCCGGGTAAGTTAGAGGAATACCCTCCCAGTAAAGAAGTTGGATATTTTCCATGAGATTTAAGGTATTGAAATTTGGACATTGCTCTCCTATTTAGGTACACTTTTTGTTTTGTAAATGATAACTCTATGATAACTCTATGACAACTGTATGATAATGCTGTGATAACTCCATGATAAATCTATGACAACTCCAAGATAACTCTACAACAACTGTATGGTAACTCTATGATAACTCTATGATAACTCTATGATAACTCCATGATAGCTCCATAATAACTTCATGACAAGCCTATGATAACTCTATGAAATCTCTAAGATAACTCTATGATAACTTTCTGATAACTTTCTGATTACTTTCTGATAACCCTATGAAAGGTCAATGATAACTTTATAATTTGCCATATATTTTCACTTTAGAGACAGAAAGAAACAAGAACCAAAGGTTGGCTTTTTCGGTTTGGTGAGTACAACTAACAGTATTGTTATGATTCTCTTTTGTTTCTATTACATGCTCAACTTTACACAAAATGTTTACAGGTTAGAATAACAACTTAATTTAGTTAACTTTCCAATGGTTGCAGTTTCGCTTTGCTGACAAGCTGGACGTTTTGCTGATGGTGTCAGGAACCTTATGTATGGCAGCACTTGGAGCGGCCACACCCCTAAATTTTCTCTTTTTCGGCAGTCTTCTAACAGAATTTACTCAGACAAGTTGGGCAGCTCTTCCCAACAGCACATTTACCTCACCCTGTCCAGTCAGAAACAGGTAACACAACTCCCGCTCAGTTTTATTTGTTCCAAAAATGTCAAGAACATTAGATGAAACCTAGAATAGTATAAGCTCTAGCCTATAGCCTATAGCCAAGACAGATGCAATTGAAGAGCGTGCCATGTGCAGCCCTTTCTGTGTGACAAAATAGAAAAAATTGTTGTCTATTAACATCTCCTAGCGACCGCAGAGACCTGCGGTGATCTGCTGTGACTCGCGTACAGCTGCTTTAAGAGAGCTAATTTTTACAAAAAGATTTGTCAACGGATGAAAACAAAAAAATTAATTTAAGGCAACTGCAGTTTTTGTAACTTTTAAGCAAAAGTTTAATCTCGGTGCTTAGCAACTCGCCTTACTCAATGCTGATCAGCAAATGACTACCCCACCCGCTTCACAGACTGTCCAACACAACTCTGAGGCTATACAGTAGGTTTTTTTAGGGCTGATTTCCATGTTCTAGTTCCTTACTGAGAAAGCATGTTAAAGCCATTATCATGGACAGTTGCCAGTATACGAAGCCTGGCAATTGTGTTATTGTCAAGCAGATTTCTCCTATCATGTGAAGTAAACATGTTGCAACAGATGAGTCAGATGCCATGGTGCTTGCAATCAACTCCTCGCTCTAAACTAGAACAGTCAACTTCCAGCTATTGACTAGCACTTTCTGGTTGACTTGATATCCTCTGACTTGTATCTGCCAGTCGTAATTCCAAGTCTTATCTAAAGCTTGAAACTCTATAACAATAATGAAAGTTTTAGCCGACAATCAATATACAGTAAGAGAGACAGGCAGCCACCCAACTTGTGATGTCATTTTGGCAGGTATTTTTCTTTTGAGCATTTTAACGGCGATCGAGTTTTGTCGATTTTAATCTTGAAACATCCAGGCAGCCAGATCAGCTCAAACATCAACAACAATCTTAAATGATAAAAAAATACCGATACTTTCTGATAAAATCGACTAAACTTTGGTGGAAGCTCATCTATAGAACTCTGTACGATAATAAACCTTGCGCAAGGTTGCACTCATTTCCGTCTGTTATTTCTCTCCATCTGTTTGTCTCTGTTATTTTTAAATTAATTTGATTTGCTGTTTTGGCCGAATACCAAACATAACAACAGTAATACATGTGTCTACATCCTTGTCTACATCCTTGTTCTTGCAGTAGCTCTTCCGTTGATGACCAGACCCTCGCAGATCTGATTGTAAATACATACGTTGTGGCTTTCTGCTGCATTGGAGTTAGCGCCTTCATCCTCGCCTATATTGGTGAGTTGACTCCATCTTTAATTAAACTTTTACTAAATAGAACCTCTGTAGATGCCACAAACTTGTTCATAATCAAGTTTTGCGCTTCACAAAGTTATCTTATCTTCTACGGAGACAAATGAAACCAGACTGATATGACTGTGTTAATGGTTGCTCGCCTGCAGGAATGAGTTTCTGGACCTGGACCGGCACACGACAGATTTGTAGGATCCAGTCCGCTTACTTCAAGGCCATCATGAGTCAGAGTATCAAGTGGTTTGACTTGCACAAGACCGGAGAACTGAATTCACACCTCGTTGGGTTAGTCAACAGTCAGATACTAAGGCGAATTGACCAGTCTGTTTAAATATCTTTACTGAGAGAAATGATAATTCTATGATCAAACTATGATTACGCTATGATAACTCTATGAGAATGCTATGATCACTTTATGATCACTCTATAATTTGCCATATCTTTTGATTTTAGATACAATTTCTGAAGCTTTTTCAGGACTGATATTGTGTTTGTATACGAAGTGTTATTGAACACAGAATATCAACTGCTGGTCTGTTACAGGGATGTGGACAGACTCAATGATGGATTCGGTGACAAGATGGGCACTTTTATTCAGTGGGTTTGCACTTTCCTCGGAGGAGTCGCACTTGGTTTCTCCGTTAGCTGGAAGCTGATGCTCGTTGTATTGGCAGGATGCCCAGTATTAATTATAGTCTCAGTTGCTCTGGGGAGGGTAAGTCTCCCTTATTCAATATTCCTTGAGCACAGTCTATATCTCAGCACAAAAAGCCTTCACTCTCCCATACAGTGTGCAATACTCTCTTGAGTCTTGACCTCTAAATGTTTTATTGGAAAGAAATATCTTCTCTGGAGCTGCGGCTATTGTGGCAGTTCCGTCGCCTATTTTCTGTTATTAATTTTATACTCGTACTGTTTTTCTGCCGATGGCATATGAACAGGCCTAAAATGATCAAGAATTGGGAGGTGAAGGACTAGCCATTCATATTAGAATATTCTGGAGATTTGTTGATGATCACCATAAGACCCTTGAAACATTGTATTCCCTCTGCAGTTGAACGAGACGTCTGCTGTACACAACATGATGTGTTCCTACCGAACTTTATGAGCACTTCTTTTATGATCACCTCCAACACAACTTTTTGTAGCTGGTACGAAGTCTTCTTAAGCAAGAGCTGTCGGCATACGCCCGGGCTGGCAGCATCGCTGAGGAGGTCTTCAGTTCTATGCGAACTGTTGCTGCCTTTGGTGGAGAAAAGAAGGCTGAGGAGAAATACGCCAACAGCCTGGAAGGAGTTGTTTCTGGTAGTGTAAAGAAATCAGCAGTCGGCAGTTTGACTGGAGGCGTTTTCTGGTTCATTCTCTACTGCATCATAGGTCTGGCTTTCTGGTACGGCGGAGTTCTTATCAGGACTGAATGCCTCGAGCCTGGGGCCATCCTCCAGGTCGGTAATACATTGACCTTTGTTCAACCTTTCATCTTTCGTCAGTTGACTTCTCTACTCCCATTCATGACCTCTCTGTAAGCGCAAAGCCTATAATTTGCTGCACTGTTAGTGTCTAGGAAATGAAATATCACTGCGCCTTGACACGCTTGAAGTATGTTCTCTTTTCTTGCAGGTGCTCATGGCTGTCATGGTTGGTTCCATGTCTCTCGGCAATGCTGCCCCTCTCCTAGAGAACTTCTCTAATGCCAGAGCGGCAGCTGCTGCTCTCTATGAAACTATTGACGCGGTAAGCTTTTTTAAACATGTCAGAACAACTAGGTCGGCGATTTCCAATTGAGTTTCTATATTATCTGACAGCTTTGGCCACATTTGTCTATATCTCAGCTACAACCATTACAGGAAGTGGAGATAGACAGCAACTCTGATGAAGGACTGAAGCCAGAGAGTTTAGAAGGAAACATTGAGTTTAGGGATATACATTTCAGTTATCCGTCAAGACAGGATGTGAAGGTAAACATGCCATAACTGCCTTGTAATGACGGATTACTCAATTTATATCAAACTATTCTGGTCGCTGTGGTCAGTTACAGGGACATTCTTGTAGCATGCCTCTCCTTGCGTCATGCATTTTAGCTTTAGCTAATGCCTGTGAGCATTCGATAGGTGACTGAGTAGGACATTTCTTTTTGTTCTAGATATTGAACGGATTAAACCTATCAGTGACTAAAGGACAAACAGTGGCTCTAGTAGGAGAGAGTGGCTGTGGGAAAAGTACAACAATACAGTTGCTCCAGCGCTACTATGACACAGTTAAAGGACAGGTCAGCCTTTTTACTAGGTTTCCTGGTTCTCCTCTCTCGATCAAAAACTTATATTAGAACATATCTGTCTACACAAATGCTAGGGTTTAAAACTTCTTTCTTCTCGTAGATACTAACTGCTTCCGTCAGCTTAGTGGCTTGCTTTAGCAATATCAAATAATTTAAATGGTTTGAAGATACTTACTTTTCTCGGTGTTCTACAGATTGCATGAGTTCTGAATGAAAAAATCAATGGTGAAAATTTACTGCATAAAAACTTTAACAACATTTTTTGGGGGGAAGAGTTGAAATTGTTTTTTATGAAGTGACTTTGGTTTTAGCGGTGCAACCTTCCAAGCCCATCACTACTTCACTCATGTCCTAAGTTTATGTCAGTCACTTACACATGTCTATCGAGTACTCATATTCTATGTCTGTGATTTTGTGATCATATACTATGTTCACAGAGTTTTGCTCACATACCATGGCTATGAAATATGCAGGTGCTTATTGATGGGAAGGATCTGAAGGATTATAATCTTTCCTCTCTCCGCAACTTTATGGGAATAGTGGGTCAAGAACCTGTGCTATTTGCTGCTTCCATTGGTGACAATATTAGACTGGGAGCCAAATATGGAGAAGAAGTTACACAAGAACAAGTAGAGACCGCAGCTAAGGAGTCTAACTGTTATGATTTTATCAGCAGCCTGCCAAAGGTAGGTCTAACAGGGCACCAGCACTAACCTGTTGTTTGCTGCCATTTATGGTTGATAGCTCAGTACGATGGGCTGATATCTTAAGCTACGTAAATTCTTCGACATTTCAAGCTGAAACTAAAAGTATGGCCTTCAAATATCAAGGCTGAGTGGTAGTTTGGAGCACAGGCTTGCTGATTAGTATTTAAAAACATTTCATATTTCAACAATCACATTAATAAAAAGAATTCCTTGTGGTAACAAGTCACTATGGTTTTATTATAACCGCTAAATATCATAGCTGGATATATGGGGTATGCATAGTATGTGCATTTAGTGTTACAAAACTGGCAATTTGAATATGTCAGTGGTATGTCATCATTGGCAATGAATTCGGAGCTGTTTATTTTGCCCATCTTATGAACTGCCAAATAGGTTATGTCAACTCACCATCAGAACACAATAGTCAATCGTTTGTGCAAAGCAAGAGTCGCTGATGGTAAAAGTTTGTCATATAGTAGAAAGGTTGTTAACCAAAGTAAAACCTCAGTATGAATCATACTAGTTCTCTGTATCTCTAGGGTCAAAAAGATTTTGAGGATTTTAAACAATGGAAATCATTACCTTTCTGCTGAGAACTTGTCAAGGGTGAACAGCTGACGGAACGTTCCGTTCCGTTTGCTGTTATCTAATTAAACTGGAAATAGGTTATTTTAGTAATTGGCACGACAACAAACTTATGGTTTATAAAATAGAATCAGTCACAACTCTCTAATATTCCCTGTTATGGACAGCTTGCAGTGGCCTGTGAACAGTCACTTAGTATAGAGGTCACTTACTTCATGTTCTCCTGTAACTAAAGAGCACTCACAAGCTCAACTTGTGAGTTTCAACTCACTGTCAACTCATGCCTTATGATGACATGAGTTGACATGATAATTATATCAATAAGATTGATGAACCAATTGCTAGGATGGTGTGAACTAGATATATATGAACGTCTGCAACCAGAGACTCAGGCAGTTAAGAATGATCACACCTACTTTTTCTCCTTTAACTGTGTTTACTAACAGTCATGTTGTGACTACAGGGTTTTGATACAATGGTTGGTGAACGAGGAGTTCAGCTTAGTGGTGGACAAAAACAGAGAATCGCCATAGCCCGAGCTCTTATTAGGAATCCAGCTATTCTGCTACTTGATGAGGCTACGTCAGCCCTTGACACCCAGAGCGAGGCCACTGTTCAGAATGCATTAGATAGGGTATGTATATGCATCCACCAAAGTATGGCGAAATCTCAGTATGCATGTATAATGTAGCGCAGCTCCGATGTCCGCTGTTCCTGCATTGGCTTGTTTTTTACCTACAGGCTAGCCAAGGACGTACGACGATTGTTATTGCCCACCGCCTGTCAACTGTGAGAAATGCAAGTAAGATCTGTGCATTTAGCAAAGGAGAAGTTCACGAAGAGGGCACCCACAATGAGTTGATGGCCAAAGAGGGGATATATTACTCTCTGGTTATGAGACAGCAACAGGAACAGAAAAAAGAAGTTCTACAAATACAGAGAGACAATGTGAGTCAGATACAGAGGCGACTTCTTTCAAATACATCCTACAGCATAACTAGTTAATGTCAGATTATGGGTAGTGTGTCAAGAGAGAGAAGACAACTCCATTGTCAAGTTTTAACTCGCTGGCAATCTACTAGCCTCTTTTATAATACCAATTGGTTTGAAAGCCCAGTTGGGACATTAAATGAATGTTAAGTAACAGCAACAGCTTGAGAGCTCCTTCCCCACCTTGTCCTTTTACAACCTCGGTGGCTGTTTGCTGGCCGTCTCATACTTTCACAACTTGTTGATATGGAAGAAACTTGTAAAGCAAAAAAGATTTGTGAAGCAAAAAAAATCTTTCTCTGTAAATAATCTTTTTTATTTTATTCATGGCTTTTCAAAACTTTGTATTTTTCACATGTCTGTTTGGCTGATAATTGCTCAATTTCTCAAAAAGTTATTAATGGCATACTAAGTTTGCTATCACAAAAGCATCACCAAAGAGCCTCTAACTAGAACCACATTAAAACATATTTACAGTATTCATTTGTATTGCAGCTTCCAAATCCACCTTCATCTCCAATTCCAGAAGAAGTTCGTAGCCCTATTCTGTCGCCCTCTTCTTCCATCAAAAGAACCAGGTCTACAAGCCTTCGCCGAGGCAGATTTAGCAGCTTCAAAAATGTTGACGTAGCTTTTCCTCTCAAGATGGAGCATGGAGATGTGAGTAGCATACTTTGCCAGTGTGTAAACTTTTCATCGTGCCCTGCTAACCACTGAGCCTTACTCGAACTTCTAGCCGAACTTCTAGTTCTTCAAGCCGACAGTTTGAAGAATGTGTCGCTTATTCTGTGTGAAATATTCATGTTACATAGTTGTCTTCCTATTACAGGTGGAAGAGGTTGCAGAAGAGCTACCATCTGCTGATCGTCGTATTCTAAGTCGACATTTATCGAACAGTAGCACGGAGCCAAAGTTTAGGGGTTCATTGATCCAGAGAGTTCTCAGTACACAGTCCTCTGTTAATGAGGCTGAGCTTCAGACAGCAAATAGTATCAGTATGAAGGAAATCTGGAATATGAATCGCCCAGAGTGGAATCTCATCTCTGTTGGAGTCATTGCCTCTTTTTTGCTCGGTCTTGGCCAGCCAGCCTTCATCTACCTTATGACTGAGCTTATAGCGGTAAGTAGTGTGTTTACATATAAAAATGTATTTTAGACTTCAACTCTTTGATAGCGATTACAGATTATTATCACTTGTCATCGAAGGTTAAAAAATATTTATGTGTTCTTCAGGTGATATCTATTCCGGATTTTAACGTACAAAAGTCTCGACTCGCAGAAGCCATATGCTGGCTCGTCCTCGTTGGCTTTTGCACTGCACTTTTCACACTACTTCAAGGCTTCATGATGGGCCTCTCAGGAGAACGAATGACATCACGGCTTCGGAAACAGTTCTTCTCTACAATTCTTAAACAGGACATCGGATATTTTGACAAAGATGAAAATGGTATAGGCCAGCTGACCAGCCGACTCGCTACAGATGCTTCACTTGTAAAAGGGGTAAGACATGATGGCTCTTTACATAAATGAACTGCTGATGCAAAGTGGCAGAAACCCAAAAGTAATGTAGGAGTTATTGTCCCATATAGTAGGAGTACTAGTCTGTTAGTAGGAGTAATTTTTAACTCTTTAATGCTATCAGAAAACTAAAACGAGCAATTTTTCAGTAGAAGTCTTTTTGGAATGATAATGAAGTCTGAATTTTCTTCTATGTAACTTGCAACTACATGTATCTTTCTTACAGGCTACTGGAATCAGAATTGGCATCCTTGTTCAGACAGCTGTTTCAGTCATTGGTGTGACTGTCGTAGCCTTCATAGCCATGTGGGAGTTGGCCTTAGTAATGCTTGTATGCTTTCCTCTCGTCATAATAGCTGGGAGGATTCGTGCTCAAGTCAATGCTGGTAACACAGAGAAGGAGTACTCTAATGTTGATGTTGGTGCTCAGGTATGGTTTTGAAAGATTATTTATTTGCTCATTTAGGCACTTCTAAGGTCTTTTCAGCCTCTAGCTATTCATGATTTGATCTTTGAGATCCTGCTCCTTGAAGATTTATGGTAGTTATTCTAATTGCTATGATTACAGATTGCACAAGAAGCCATAAGCAACATGAGGACCGTTACATCAATGAACAGACAGAAGTATTTCGAAGAGAAGTTTTATCAGCACTTTAAGAATCTCTACAAGTAAGAGTTGTTTTCTCACAAAATGCTCAAGTATTTATTTAACTCAATATAAATGGTTCAGTATATTACACGTTGCCTTGCAATATTGCAGGGAGAATCTCAATGGCACCTTTAAATTTGGAGTTGCCTTCGCCACCTCCGCAAGTATGAATTTCTTCATGTACGCCGTTGCCTTTGGACTGGGCGGTTATTTTGTGGTTTGTGATTGCTTGCCTTGGCGACAAAACCCTCTTGAGTTCGCAAATATATTTAGGTGAGCATTGAACTATTAGGAGTATAGCTCTCTTGTTTCTTATTCAGGTAATCTGATTTACATATAATCTGATTTTGCTATTTGATTCTTATTTTCTTTTAGACTGCTTTCAGGTTTTGGTCTGGCTTTGTTATCAAAATAATGTCCTTTAAATGACCTTGTAGCAATTTTTATTTGGTTAGGTTCTAGTGTTTACCTTTTTTTTTCTGCAGGGTATTTTCTGCTGTGACATTTGGAGGTGTGGCTGCAGGAAGGGTATTTTCTCATATGCCAAATTTTCCTCGAGCCAAGCTCGCGGCAGCAAATGTCAAGAACCTGCTCTCACGTGTCTCTCCTATTGATTCATCATCTCCAGATGGCGAGACTCCGGTTAGCATTATCTATGTGCATTACTTCATTGATTTCCTTTATTCCTTAGTATTGTCATTGAGACAAAATATGCAGATGATTGACAGATTACAATCTAGTAACTTTTAATCAACTGAGTAAAAACTTTTATTTTCAGGCCAAGTGTGATGGAAAAATAAAGTTTGATGATGTCTTCTTCCATTATCCAACAAGAAAGACTGTGAAGATATTGAAAGGTCTTAGTTTTACCGTGGAAAGAGGAGAGATAGTGGCACTGGTCGGAGCGAGTGGATGTGGTAAAAGTACCAGCATTTCTCTACTTGAACGGTTTTATGACCCAATTAAGGGCAGTGTGGTAAGTCTATGAACTCTATGGATTCCATCACTGTCCCAAATTAATCTATCTTGCTTTCATTTCATGTACAACAGATACTTATAACAAGTTCAACTAATTTTAGTTGCTAGATGGAAAAAATGTCAATGATCTCAACCTCAAATGGCTCCGTCAAAACCTGGGTATAGTTTCCCAAGAACCAACTCTCTTTGATGCTACAATTGCTGAGAATATTGCTTATGGTGACAACACCAGACAAGTGGAAATGGCTGAAATAATAGAAGCTGCAGTCAAATCCAATGCTCATGACTTCATCACATCCTTGCCAAGGGTATGTATCTACATAGTACATCTCGTAAACATACAAATGTATTTATGCAAAATATTTGAAAAATTAACAAATATAGGTACTTGACAATAAGTGTTTTAATGTTGGTAGGGTTACGAGACCAATGTAGGAGCCAAGGGGACACAACTGAGTGGTGGACAGAAACAGAGAATCGCCATAGCCCGAGCTCTTATCAGGAATCCAGCTGTCCTACTACTCGATGAGGCTACATCAGCTCTCGACACCCAGAGTGAAAAAGTAAGAAATAATCACAGGCTAAATTGTTAGACTTCACACAAGCTTATCTGTTGAACTGTGTATATTCAAAGCCTTCATCAAATGTAAATACTTTGTTTATAATTGACAGATAGTGCAGGCTGCATTAGATGAAGCCTTGAAGAATAGAAGTGCCATTGTCATAGCTCATCGACTGTCTACGATAAGAAATGCTGACAAGATAGGAGTTGTGAATAATGGAAAGGTGGTTGAACTAGGAACTCATGATGAACTGATAGCCCAGCGTGGTTTCTACTACAATCTAGTTAACAGCCAGCTATAGTTACATATACTATCAGAGCCTTGATAGCGTTTTTAGTAATTCCAAGTGTCCAGAACATTAATTATAATTTATTTTTTTAATTTGATTTTAAACTTGAAACATTGTTTGTGATTCATAAGCTATATTTTTTTATATTTCATTGTGTGAATTCACAACCTTAAAGAATTACTATTTTTCTATTCATTAGGTGCAAGTACTTTTAGTAACTTGACAACAAATTCTCAACGATTTTAAGGATATACAGAAAGCCACAGGCTACTCAAAGCTTTGTACAGATTGTGTTGTATTTGTATAGCTTGCTTGTCTGGCAGTATTCCTCAAATTTTTTTCAAATCTGGTTTTTGAACAATTTGTACCAAAGATGCCAACTTGATAAGGAATAAAAGATACATTCTACTCAAATTTGATAATACAAGTGTTATAAAAGCTCTAATAAACGAAACAGATGATCTTTGCGCAGTCTCTCATGGAGTTGCATAATTATCAGACAGCAGGTCAAATCTGACCTATGACACTTTCTGCTGCCAGTATTACACCTTGTACCTGCTGACAATTGCGATGATCCTGGTATGTAAAGACTTAGGTGTATTATTAGCCTGTTGTTTACACAGATCTCACGGCTACTGGAGGTAGGAGAAGAAAACTTCGGTGTTAGTGCATTGTCATGTATTGACATATTAAAAAACACTAAGTAACTATAGTAACACTATTGCAACATAAAATATAACTTCAGTATAAAAATAACACTGAGCAAAAAATAGTTGAATGCACTATGTATCAAAAGTTAAAACTGGAACAAATTCTATGACTGTGCGAGCTGAAATGGGAAGGAGATATTTATCAAGGCTGTTAAACTGTGACTAAAAAACAAAAACTGTAACAGTATCATTTCCTAAGCCTCTCCTCCCTCGTCATCGCTGAACTGCATGTTGGGCAATGGCAGTACAGTTGAGCGGCGTCTGTGCATGCTCTGGGAAGCCTCCATGTCATCATCGGATTCTGTGGGAAAGAAACAACTTCGTCATTAAATGGACTAGCCTGAGAGCTAACTTCTACTCAGTTGCGTAAGCTTGCGCCTCTGCTTTGCTCTGATATGTAACCTAAGTAAAGACCAACACACTAGGTTCTGCAACTGCAGATCCTAGTGTGTTCCGAACTTCAGACCCTGTAATGTAAAGGGGTGGTCACACGAGCGCCGAAACGAACTATACGATGCAAAACGACGTCGCTGTCAGTTGTAAACTGTTCGGCCAAAGATATTTCTGGCCGAAACGAACCATTGCAGTCCTGCTCGAAATTTCGTGGCCGAACCCTTGCTCCTATTGGCTGGTAAAAATTTCTAGAATTCTAGCGAGCACGCATCACATTTCTCCTTACGTGCGTATGAGCAAAGGTAAAAAGAAATGGGACGATCTTTTTATTTCGTTAAATAAGCAACACGAAGCAATTTACGACAAGTGAACAATACGTGTTCGCTAGAATTTTAACCAGCCATTAAGAGCAAGTGTTCGGCCACAAAATTTCAAGCAGGACCGAAATGGTTCGTTTCAGCCAGAAATGTCTTCGGCCGAACAGTTTACAACTGACAGCGACGTCATTTCGCATCGTTTAGTTCGTTTCGGCTCTTGTGTGACCACCCCTTAAGCGTACACAAATTTGTTGCCAAAAAAGATGCAAGGAAGCCACCTTCGGTCAGAGCATATAATCAGACCAGCGTCATACGAGCAAAGAAAACTGAATGCTTTAAATTGTTATTGCGGAAAAGCACACATTTTATATATATTTCCTGGTTTTGTAGCATGCTCATATTTCTAACTTGTATAATTTCAACAAGAGAGCAAAATCTTTTTGGGACATCTAAGTTCATTTTTTATATTCATTGACATAAGGAGCAAAGGAATTTGAATTTTATTTTCAACAAGATATTTTTATGAAAAGCAAAAAATTAAATAGATGTAATTTAAGGCTCAAGTTAGTTTCATCTGTTTCATGTTAGAATAACATCTGTTTTTATCCATATTTATATTCCAAAACATTTAGTGTGTTAAATAAATGTTTATCCTGTTCGTCCGCGACCTAAAATGTGTTTTCGATTTTGGCCCCTTGTACAATTGAGTTTGACATCTCTGCTCTAGGATAGTAAGCTAACAAATTAGGAGAGATGCTATAACTTTGATGACAACGACACCTGCTTTAAATCATACAGATGCGCTATAACTATGGCTGAGGAAGACCTTGCAAGTATTGCCTCCTCGGTCACAAGAGAGGCGCAGACTGATATACCAACTGCTAATATAGGCCGTACTGGCAGCCAACCAGCATATGAACACACGCTATTGGTACTCATACATGTAGAAAGTACAAAAAGAACCTCGCATCTTATCTACATAACGACACACAACCTTTGACGATGTAGTCATTATGTAGCTGGCCAAAGTCGTCACCAAGCATGGAGCCAGACTGTGAATCCTCGATCTCTCCAAACGAGTTGTCCATTTCAAAGTCTGTACTGTCAGAGTCATCCACCAGCACCTCATCCTGCACAGAGTGAAAATTCTTGAAAGGTAAAACAAACAAGTACTTGCATTCAAACACAAATACTCAAAAATGGATCACTACAAATGCTATTAACCAATCGGTGCTAAGCAAGGAGTAGACCCATCTGGTAGTGCATGAGTGTTTTCTGTTATTTGTGCTAATTTTGCCCTCACTTTGCAATTTCTATACGCAGCCATTAAGATAGGTCATTGAGCTAGGCTGCCTTACACGGTCCATTACCAATTGACAAAGAACTTTTTGGTTTAGAGTAATTATCTCTCCGAATAATTCTGATGCAAAGCCCAATCATCCAGCTGTTAACACTTTGTGGTCTGATGAACAAGTAAACAGTACTCTTCATAGATCATGTGATCAACTGTGACTGATTTTAATTCACTCAACTATCTAAACAAAAATATTTTGTGATAAATTATGCGTAAAATTTGGTGATTGTCAGCGCACAAGCTGAGATAAAACACAAAACTCAAGCTTTCACACTCCTCTCAGACTAGGTAAAACTTCAGACTAGGTAAATGTTCTGATCATCTAAGGTTGAAAGAAATGAGGAAAACTGAGATGAAGATGAATCTGCGTTTATGAAATGTTTTCCAAAAAGAAAAAGGTAGTGGAAGAGGTAGTTATTGATCAACAAAAACATCGTTTAGTTTTGTAATAATAGTTGCAATAATAGCAGTGGGTAGATTATAAGTAAAGTAACAGTAGGTAAGTTAATAGTAGGTAATTTGCTAGTGGGTGAGTTACTAGTAGGTAAGTTGGTAATAGGTAAGTTAGTATTAAGTATGTTAGTAGTAGGTAAGTTAGTAGTAGGTAAGTTAGTAGTAAGTATGTTAGTAGTAGAAAAGTTAGTAGTAGGAAAGTTGTTAGTAGGTAAGTTAGTAGGTAAGTTAGTAGTAGGTAAGTTAGTAGTAGGTAAGTTAGTAGTAAGTATGTTAGTAGTAGGTAAGTTAGTAGTAAAAAAGTCGTTAGTAGGTAAGTTAGTAGTAAGTATGTTAGTAGTAGAAAAGTTAGTAGTAGGAAAGTTGTTAGTAGGTAAGTTAGTAGGTAAGTTAGTAGTAGATGAGTAGTAGGTAAGTTAGTAGTAGGTAAGTTAGTAGTAGAAAAGTTAGTAGTAGGAAAGTTGTTAGTAGGTAAGTTAGTAGGTAAGTTAGTAGTAGATGAGTAGTAGGTAAGTTAGTAGGTAAGTTAGTAGTAAGTATGTTAGTAGTAGGTAAGTTAGTAGTAAAAAAGTTGTTAGTAGGTAAGTTAGTAGTAAGTATGTTAGTAGTAGGAAAATTAGTAGTAGGAAAGTTGTTAGTAGGTAAGTTAGTAGGTAAGTTAGTAGTAGATGAGTAGTAGGTAAGTTAGTAGTAGGTAAGTTAGTAGTAAAAAAGTCGTTAGTAGGTAAGTTAGTAGTAAGTATGTTAGTAGTAGAAAAGTTAGTAGTAGGAAAGTTGTTAGTAGGTAAGTTAGTAGGTAAGTTAGTAGTAGGAAAGTTGTTAGTAGGTAAGTTAGTAGGTAAGTTAGTAGTAGATGAGTAGTAGGTAAGTTAGTAGTAGGTAAGTTAGTAGTAGAAAAGTTAGTAGTAGGAAAGTTGTTAGTAGGTAAGTTAGTAGGTAAGTTAGTAGTAGATGAGTAGTAGATAAGTTAGTAGTAGGTAAGTTAGTAGTAAGTATGTTAGTAGTAGGTAAGTTAGTAGTAAAAAAGTTGTTAGTAGGTAAGTTAGTAGTAAGTATGTTAGTAGTAGGAAAATTAGTAGTAGGAAAGTTGTTAGTAGGTAAGTTAGTAGTAGATGAGTAGTAGTAGGTAAGTTAGTAGTAGGTAAGTTAGTAGTAGATAAGTTAGTAGTAGGTAAGTTAGTAGAAGGTGAGTTACTAGTTTCATACAGTAGCAAAGTAGTTATGTTTAGGATCAATTTGAAGCTGAGATCCAAAGCTTTTGGACAATGTATAAACTCGGACAGCTGCTCAACAGTTAAAGACCACATTATGTACTTTAAAATTAGTAGAAGTGACCAGCAACACGGAATGTGACAGCTAATTTGTGATCAGACCGCAATACGTTAATAAAAACCCTTAGACATTAAAAACGTGTATAGACAAGGCCCCACAAACTCTGAGATACAAGAATGCTACACCTATGGGTATAAACTTCAATGAATTTGTAGCAAATATTTATCATTGATGCTCAACCACTTTGCAGGGAGTAGGTTTATCCTTGCACTAACGACCTTAATTTGAAATAACCAAGCATGACAAGCTGTTAGGTGATTGACACTATTAAGCAGGTGATCTAGTGCCATAACTTAACATCACTTGACAGGCTTACTCCCCACTCACCTCAACACTCACGATGTCAGATAGAGCATCTTCTTCTGATGCTTGAATCTCCTCATTATTATCAACCGATCCTTCTCCCTGATTCCCACCTGTCTCTGCATGCCAACTGCTACCCACTTCTAGGTGTGAAGTCTCACCCTGTCCATCTGCTGCTGCTATATGCGAGGTGTCACTCCGGCTGACGCCAGCTTCCGTGTCTGAGGTCTCGCTCAGCTTGTCACACAGTTCTATGTCTGAAGTCTTCCGTTTGTCACCTGTTTTTACATGTGAGGTCTCACACTGTCTGTCATCTTCCACCATCGACGATATGTCAGGAACTACATCTGTTGCCACCACAAAAGAGCTACCAGCCCGAGCATCATCTCCTTTGATATTTGAACTATTAACAAAAGTCTGTCTCTCACTTCCTGTGCCAATGGAAGTCTCAGCCAGTGCTTGAGCAAATGAGCTGCCCTCATCGCTTTGACTATTGTTTCCAATAAGATGTGGAGAAGCAATCTGAGATAGATCTGCGTTTATTCGAGGTGATTGTAATGATGTGCTAGCCTCAGGGTTGACCATTGCGAAGCTATCTAAGATAGCAGCTTGCATGTCCTCAAGTTGAGCTTGTTCAGAAGCATTCGTCGGAGAGCTTGCCACGAGATCGGCGAGTTGTTCAGGTGAATTTGAAAGAACAGAGATCTCATTGTTGTCTCTATCCTCCATATTTGGCCTACAGGAGATAATCTGGACAGATTCACACAGTGTATAGAGATATCTTATAGCAACCCTAATGTAAGTTTCAAAGATGGAAGTTTTAATGATAGGTTAGTATTTCGCTAGTTTGTAACTCAATAAAACTTCTACCTACAGCAAATACATGCATATATAAGTATATGCAGATGTCTGAATCACCCTGGTAGCTGTCATTCCTGAGTAAAACTCATTATAAACAATATGGTAGATGGAAAAAGAGAAAATCTGACATATAAAACAAAAAACATGACATTCGAGGACCATTAGCCAGCAAGAGGCAATAACTCTTTCTATAGCCATCCTTTACAATCATTAACACCTTCGCTGTCAGAGCCGGGTGCAGCAACAAAATTCAACTCATAACCATGATAAATTGAAACCACAAACTAATATACCGTAACTATATAAACTACAATAACCGTAAAATATAACTAATATACTAAAACAACCTTTCCTCTAGAGTAGCGGTCAATGGAGGCGGCTTTCAAATAGAGGCTGGCAGCCTATTTTTCAAATGGCTCGTCAAAAATTTCAGAAGATAAATTTAGCCCCAATACGGGCGAAGCGAATGTCGCTTATAGCTTACTTTCTTTTTTCTGGTGGAGCGGTATTAAACCTTTTGGATGCAATAAATATGCCAATTTACCTCCAACTTGTCAAAGATCTCTTAATAAATGTGCATCGAGAAACAGAGAAATATCTCTACCAGTTGGTATCTATTGCTTGCAATTGACCTGCGATGATATTATAGCCTGTCCTTTTTTGCAATTTGTTGGCATTTTCAGTTTTCAATTTATTCTAAATTTGAAGACATTTTTATTTTATATCTATATTAAACATTGTTGAATAAAGGCTTATTGCACTCACTGATATGTTTGCTACAGTTTGCAGCCAAAACTAGCTTTTTATGTGCAATAAAAGTTGCGTTATGAGCGTCGATCCATTGTAAGCCGTGTTAAGATAGCCGCAAGGATGCTATTAAATAACATGCTATAAATCTGCATATTCATAAGTTATATAATAATAATCTATCAAATGATACAAATATATATTCATGAACAAGTGACACAAACGAATCATACTTATATTACATGCAGAAACAAAAAATAAAGTTATTAAAACAAAAATATTTCCATCGTTTGCTCGGATAGCTGCGTTCTGATTGTTGCTTTTGATGGAAGGAACATCTTCTAGTTGTCCAATACCTTCCACAATATCTTCTGGCTTCAACTCTTCTTCTGCACTGCTAAACTAGTCGATATTAGCGTCCAAACAATTTTTGGCAGAGCAAAACTTTTACGCGCTGCATTTAGCACAATCAAAGTATGCTCGGTAAACGTAATCTTTGGTCCAAAACTTCCAAAGATGTCCTTCGAAGTATTACGACCACGTTAAACAAGGAACCACTATTAGCCTGAGACAGTAATTATTTCTATAGCGTTGTTTTGGATGTTCATCTATCGTCGTGAATTTAAGCCGCTTTTTATATATGTAGGCTACTTCGAAGTAGAAAGACCGCGTTAAACAGAACTACTACTAGCCTGAAATCGTTATTGATTATTGCTATGGTGTTACTTTCAGTTTTAACGAAAAGCTTTGAAATTGGACGAGAGAATGAATTGTTATTGATATAACCGAGTCATTATTAGAACGATTTTGTGGACACTTTTCTACTGGTCAGTTGGTATTATGGGCTCGTAAAGATCAAGTAATGTCAGTGGCGGTCAAATGGAGATGGTGTTCAATTGGAGAGTGGCGCTCTATTTTTCAACCCTTCTATAGTGGCGGTCAAATAGAGGTGGCGTTCAAATAAAGGTGGCGTTCAATTAGAGGTTTCATGGCAATATCTAAACATGCTGTGATCTCCAATTTTATATCATAACTTGTAACCAAATGTGTTCCGCATTAAAAATAGTACAGTCAAACATGGATAACTCGAACTTCACAGGACCGAGCGAAAGTGTTCGAGTTATCAGAGCGTTCAAGTTATCAGAGCACTGTCACAAATCCATGTATTTATTTATTTATTAGTAGATACATGTACATATACAAACTATAATATAAATCAAAAGCATAAATGGCTTGTTTTAAATTAAATGCTTCTAATGTAAAGTTTAAAACTTTTTTATCAAAAGTATAGGAGATTTTTCTATCACTTGAGATTGGTTTGTTGTTTGAGGTGATGTTATTGCCAGGACGTTTTTTAGGTTAAAATTGGCAAAACTTGATCGTTGTTGAAATGCTCCGGAGAAAAGACATCCTTTTCTTTTGAGCGTTTTAGCCAAGATCAATTTTGCCGATTTTTCTTGAAGTTCATGCAAAGGTCACCTCACTTTTCCATGCTTCCGAAAGGCTAGTGGATGTTTGGTAAAAATCAAATTTCACCAAACCTTTAGAAAAGTCGTTGACAAAAATATTTTGCCGATGGTGGTAATATCGACGCCTATGAATTACAGAAAGTTGGGGTTTACCTTTATGACTTGTAATAAGGTGATTTTCTAAAGCGATAACAACCGTTTCGGTAGCCGTTGGGCAAAAAACTGTTCGAGTTAACAGAGTTGAGGTCGAGTTATCTAAAGCAATTTATCATTACGTGGGAACGGACCAAAGAAACCGTTCGAGTTAACCATGTGTTCGAGCTATCCGAGGGCGAGTTATCCCTGTTTGGCTGCATATGCAATAGTCACCTGTAACAAAGATGTGATGATCCCTGCCATACTTAGTACATAAACTTCAGCACTAAAATGACTACTACATCTCAATTTACAGCTGTCTTGAAATCAAACATGAGAAATTGGAAGTTTGCCAAGTTTCTCATCAGCTGTTAATCAATATTTGTTCTGAATGATCGACTAATTATTGGCTAATGTAATGTCAGCATAATTGTTTTAATAGCTAAGATTCATGAAACGCAGTGAATGATTTTTCAAGTTGAAGGGAGATTTGAAGTTATCTGACAAGTGGATAGAATACTCAGAAAGATTACTATAAGCAATAAACCATATGTGACACTACGCTAAAAATTATCATTCTTTTGCGCTAGAAAAATCTGTTTAAGATGCTACATAGACCATTTCTTTACATTTCCATCTATAAATATATTTCTCAAAGTTTGTCTATGTTTCTGTGTATCTGTATATCTGTGTCTGTGTATGTCCAGCTATAGCTATTGAAATTTTGGAATAAGGAATCCATATCGCAGAAGATTTGATCACGAACCCTCCCATTCGCCAGTCCAATGCCTTAGCAATTAAGCCCCACGAGTTTGATGGATTCATTGAGCGATATATGTCATTATATGGGTGCAAATACACTACCACTCTCCGTTACGACGCATCGAGGGAGGGAGATAGCATAATTTTATGCGTGCTCAATCGTGAGAGCAAGTAATTAGCTCTTATTAGTAAGCCTACTCAAATTAGCCATTGACAATGTGCCAGGCTAATAGCAAGTGGCAGGCAACTACATTACCTCTCATTGTTTATAAGCTGATTTTTATAGCCGGGCATCCAGCTAGTCTATTATAAACAGAAAAAATGTTTAATTTCGTTGTGAATTTCAAGTAAATTAATAACAACTCTGATGATTCATATTTGAAAAGCTGATAACCCAACAGGGTAACGCTATCGCAGCTAAATTTTAAGCATACATGCTAACTCTATAACCCGTAATAATGGCTATATGTCTGACCAGATGAACGATATAAAAAATCCACCATAGTACTGCCGACTCATGGCAAACAAGGTATCTTGCCTTTCAGCGAGATGGCCGGCAGCCACATCGCAATCAACAATGCCAGAGAAGTACCTCTCGTTGCTGGCACCACGCTGGTCCTACCAAAGTACAAAAATTCTTACCCAACTCCTATTGCAGCAGATTGATTGACTGAACTCTCTGACACCTCCATGATACTATCGTCTGCAGCATGGTTCCTCCAGTCGTTTGCTGGGTGAAGATTGCTGTCAGTGGCATAGTTGTATTCAGGGAAGAGTCTGTTAGAGGAGCCGGCAGTGAGGTCTTCCTCTACACAATGATAAGTTGACACTATTGAGATCTAACGCCAGTTTGTACAAATCTTCTAAGGCATCACATGTGATGCAATCACAAATTCAAGGTAAGTTCTTCTGCTAGAAAATCTGCAATTTTAACTGTTCACTACCTCTTGAGAAGCATTGCTAAGGGGCTACTATAACTATAATCAACTAGGATCAGTGTAGGCTATAACACCAGATATTTTCTATGTTTGAGTGTAGGTGGACACGACTTCCCAGAAACATAGAAGAAACAACTTTTGGACTTTTTAGGCCGTCCGACCAACAAGGTCATCAAATTAGTTGGATAGTAAAGACATGTTTGTAGATATTTGGACTTATCCTCTCAAAATATAAATGTTGCAAGATGATTGGCCAATGAAGTTTCATTGCAGTCTTTGCATACCCGACAATGCGCGGCCAGATAACGAAAGCAAACTATCCACACAAATAAAAATAGTTTTATGCTAACGAGCTGAAGCTAACCTTGGGGCTGAGGCTGTTTAGCTTTAGGTAAAGCATTGAGGTGCCCAGGTATATACTTTCCTTCCTCCTCATTCATCTTGCCTTGTAGCTCAGACTCCTTGGAGAGTAGCTCTATTGCTTTATTAACTCTGTACAAGTAGTAATTAATAACATCCATGAAAACTTAGTAAGTATAGAAGGAAATAAGAAGGCTCATCTAAATGATGTATGTGCTCTGCTACTAGATAGACAGTTGTAAAGAGGCATACAAAATCCCTAATTTTTCAGCTGTCCTATTCTGGTTTGTGAACCTTCTGTAAAAGAGCTTGAATTGGTATCACATAACTCTATAAACAGATACATTAAAGCACATAAATTACATAATTTTTTTATTGTATATTTCAATACATCTGAGTCTTGGCTTTCGAATGAGCAATTGTTTGCCATGGTAAGACAGACATTGGTTGGTGTTTATAGGATTTCCCTAGAGCTCTACCGCGAAAAAGTTTACTGGCGTAGTCTCGAAAATTGTGACGTCACAATTCTCATATTCGTTGTTGTGCGCTCTTACCGCTTATTTATCAACTACGAAAGTGACGATAATGACGCTAGTGGCAGGCGAAGGTAGGACAACTCCAGAGAACGAATGAAGATGACAAAGGAATCAGTGTCATTAGTTCTCCATGTACATATTATTTCTATGATAAGTACCTCAGCCTCCAAGAACCATACTATATTTTCCCGATGATATTATGCACTAGCTCTTTATTTTTAATGTGATGTTAAGGGTGACGACTGAGACTAATTAATTTCAAGCATTGCGTGATCTCGCGAAAGTGCGATTGACATTTAGTCCTAGGGCCACACAACCGCAGGTCATAATTTAATCGATGTGATTTCATTACCTTTATCAACGACAGTACATTTATTGAAGCATAATTAATTAACCCAGAACATGTGTTGGTATTGGTCGGGCGTTAGCCCGATCCCGGGCATTGTTGATTATCTAGAATCTTAGTTTATTATTAGCGCTCTCCGGATTTAACAGCACCGAATGTCACAGAAAAACGCAGCCTCAATGGCAGCGAAAGGGATCGACGACCTAAGGCTAAATGAGAATTATGACGCCACATTTTGAGTACCTGAACCAAGTGTTTTTTTGCAGGACGTACTTTTGACACCCCGTTTTTCATAGTTCTATTATTCTTTGTGTATTGAATATAGGCTCATTCGAAAGCCAAGAATCTGATGTATTGAAATATATAATAAAAAAATTATGTAAGTTATGTGCTTTAAATATAACTTATTAATATATTAAATGTATCTTATTACTTATGTGTCACTCAGATTCCCCACTCTTCTTCTTTCAAGTAACTTTAATTCTAGCCTTGGTTACTGGTGCCTTAGTTATGAAGACACGTCATGAACGAGGCTGTATATAATGACAGCCAAAATATTTTTTTATTTTATAAGGCACCTAGAAGGCAACTGTCAAGTACCTGAGTGTTACCTATCAGGCTGCTGTTAAGTACCTAGAATGTACTCGTAATAAAGTACAGTCAAACATGGATAACTCGAACTTCACGGGACCCAGCAAAAGTGTTCGAATTATCAGAGCGTTCAAGTTATCAGAGCACAGTCACAAGTCCATGTATTTACTTATTTATTAGTAGATACATGTACATATACAAACTATAATATAAATCAAAAGCACAAATGGCTTGTTTCAAATTAAACGCTTCTAATGTAAAGTTTAAAACGTTTTTATCAAAAAGTATAGAGATTTTTCTATCACTTGAGATTGGTTTGTTGTTTGAGGTGATGTTATTGCCAGGACGTTTTTTAGATTGACATTGGCAAAACTTGATCGTTGTTGAAATGCTCAAAAGAAAAGACATCTTTTTCTTTTGAGCGTTTTACCCACGATCAATTTTGCCAACTTTTCTTGAAGTTTATGCAAAGATTACCTTACTTTACCTGGGATTCGTTAAGAGCAACACTCCGAGGCAGTTCAATTAGAAGTTTTACGAGGTTTTACGGTACATTGTATATCACTCACGCTTTTTGAATGGATACTTATTGAATGTACACACGTATTCTGTGTTTAGGTCAAACGATGAATAGTATTTTTTAGTTAAGACAACGTATACGTTTAATTACAACAATTTTTAAGACGTTTTAAACATTCAACATTCCGACGTTGATTCAACACGGAATCAACGTCGGAAAACTATTCATCACGGGCTAGCCGGGTCACGCACTCATGGATTTTCGCCACGCACATACAAAACAAAAACAACATGCTGTTTTTGTTTTGCACCCGGCTAGCCCGTGCTATTCATCGTATAGCAGTATAAATCAAATTTCACCAAACCTTTAGAAAAGTCGTTGACAAAAATATTTTGCCGATGGTGGTAATAACGACGCTTATGAATTACGAAAATATGAGGTTTACCTCTATGGCTTTAAATAAAGTGATTTTCTAAAGCGATAACAACCGTTTCGGTAGCCGTTGGGCAAAAAACAGTTCGAATTAACAGTGTTGAGTTCGAGTTATTTATAGCAATTTATCATTATGTGGGAACGGACCAAAGAAACCGTTCGAATTAACCATGTGTTCGAGCTATCCGTGGGCGAGTTATCCATGTTTGACTGTAGATGACCAGCTGGTAATGCTCAAACAGAGCGAGCTCTTTGGCTGCGTAGGTTTAAACACATTAGCAAATCTTTGAACATTTTCTTGGGCGATATGACCTTGACACGCAGTAATATTTCATCAATCCATCATTAAGTTACCTGTAGATGATCTTTGTATAAGATACAGTAGCTGGACACATTTCATAAATGCTCAAAATGGTGTCGCCTCCACCATGAAAAGTTGACTTTTGGACCCAATACGCTTGTCTTTTTGTAGTTTTTTAGAGGAGTAAAAGACGCTTTTGTTGACTTTTTGTGAGGCAAGCGTGTTGTATAGGACTAGAGAGTTTTTGTGATTGCCAGTGATTGGCTACTGATTGAGATGTGCATGAAACACCTCAACCACGTATGTTTAACATGAGTACCTCCTTACTCAGCCATTTATAGTAACAACTGGCAAAAAACCTCTCCCAGTACCTTTCTCCCTCTCTGAAGCCAGGGATGTTTGTAAGAATTTCAGCGCACCTGAGAAATGACAGAATTAAAGTCTTAAAAAAACTAATCTCTCGCCTGTTACCGCTCAGAGAGTGTCGGAGTTAGGATGGGCAAGAAGGCATACCGCATACAATTTGCTATAACCAGAGGCTACCTTTCTTCAATGTATTCTGGATTCTCATCCCCTTCCAGATCCTCATCCTCTTTGGAAAACATAAGGTCATGGTCACTCAAGCCATACATGTCTACAAAAAACTGCCTCATGGAACACAATTCTAATAATAATACATAAATCAATATATTGGTATTGCGAATAGAGCTCGATAGAACAAGCTGCTAAGCATGTAACTGAAAAGATTTTCTGACAGTTGAGAGCTGGAGTACTGGTGACTGGAGGCTGTAGTACTGGTGACTGGAGTACTGGTGGCTGTAGTACTGGTGACTGGAGTACTGGTGGCTGGAGTACTGGGGGCTGGAGTACCGGTGACTGGAGTACTGGTGGCTGGAGTACCGGTGACTGGAGTACTGTTGGCTGGAGTACTAGTGACTGGAGTACCGGTGGCTGGAGTACCGGTGACTGGAGTATTGGTGGCTGGAGTACCGGTGACTGGAGTATTGGTGACTGGAGTACTGGTGACTGGAGTACTGGTGACTTGAGTACTGGTGGCTCAAGTACTGGTGACTGAAGGATTGCTAGTGGTAAGCTAATATAGCTGGTGAAAACTGCCATCTCCGAGAGAAAGGAACATGCAAGTTGTTCACATACTAACCTGTATTATCAATAGCCAGAGTAAATTAACAGCAAAGATATATGATGACTTCAGGCGTGACTAAACGTACCACAGCTGTAGAGGAAGGCGATGTGCTCATCTAAAGCTGTATCTGTGACTCTTTGGTGCGAATGCATCTGCTCTAATTGTTGCTGGGTTCTGGACACTCTTGTGTCATCGAGTTGAAAAAGCTCATATAATTCAGTATTGGAGAAGTACCTACAAACATTGTCTGATATGAGGCATACATGTAGAGACAAGTGTCTGACTGAGGCCTTGGCAACCATAACAAGTGTCAGACTGAGGCCTTGGCAACCATAACAAGTGTTTGACTGAGGCCTTGGCAACCACAGCAAGTGTCAGACTGGGGCTTTGTCAACCATAACAAGGGTTTGACCGAGGCATCGACAACCATAGCAAGTGTCAGACCGAGGCCTTGGCAGCAAGAGACAAAGGTGAAAAGGTAAACATATATATGACCATTTAATGTATCTGCTAATACCTAAAGAGGTTCTTGTCATCTTTCTGCATCGTCTGCCTGTTGACTGAATCCTTAAAGACCTGTCGTCGGTAGATCTTTTCCTCTATAGTTCCACAAGATATAAACCTGACATATAAAAGTGACATATGGCTAACAGGCGACAGTTAACAAGTGACAAAAGCTTAGCAATGTCAATAGCACATTCATTATAGTAAGCCAATTTGCCTACTTTCATATATGGATAATATGACTACCTATATCTGGATATATGATCACTGATACTGTACTCTGATTGGTTTACATGCATATCAAGTGGAACCTTGGTTCTCAAATGCTCCGGTTCTCGACCAATTCGAGTTTGGTTTTTGACCAAAATATTTGAGATTTGTTCATCTCAGATCTTGAACATAAATTCGGTTTTCGACCAAACCAGGGCATGCGCATTGGAATTAAATGTCCGGAACAGCTCCAGAAACAGCATGGAAAAATTTGTTGACAAAGGGAAAAGCAAGTTACGCTTCATAAATTCTTTACAAAAAGGGAGGAACCATCTGGGATGACGTCCCTCTAGCGAAGATATTTACTAGGGCGACAACTCCTCCAGTCGCAGTACCCTAAATTGTTTTGGAGGAGGATTCTTCTTCAAAGATGTTAAATAAACGTGCCGTTGCTGTTTATAATTTACTGTTGCATTTTTGCTGTTTCATTATCAATTTCTACAACTTTTGGTATTGTATATCAACTTCTAATGTTTTCGATGTTTAAGAGCAAAACGTACAAAATGTTTACTTCTAGTTTTCTTTCTTCATCATCACCGATACAAGATCTTTTATTAAAATTAAACACGACCTATATCTACCCATTTTTAGTTATATTATGTAGTATACAGCAGTTTATGATGTGAAATATTAAAAAAATACTTTACTAAAGTTGTTTTCTCGACTTAGAACGGATTAACATTTACATGCATTAATTCTAATGGGAATAATTATTTCAGATCTCGAACAACTCGGTTTTCGAACAACGTTCTGAAACGGAATATGTTCGAGAACCAAGGTTCTAATGTACTGGTAATATGATTATTGGCTTATTGACACATCCTAACAATTTGTTTGACTTACAAATCCATCCTGATTATCTGATTGGTCGACATAAACATCCTGGTAATCTGATTGGCTGAGCTGCATATGCTGATAATCTGAAGGCTTGCCTATACGTCCTGATATCTGATGGGCTTGCATATCCATCCTGATAATCTGATTGGCGCACATACTTGTCCTGATAATCTGATGGACTTACCTGTATATACAAACATTCTTTTGCTGCCCAATCCTAAAAGCTCTATCTACTGCTTGGCTGTCTGTTGCTGGGTTCCATGAAGGATCAAATATAACAACCCTGTCAGCAGCAGTAAGTGTGAGTCCGACCCCTCCTACCTATGAAGACACAAATCAGAGTTACTCCAGCTACTATAAACTGGTAATCGTACATGCATACTTGATAAGAACTATCAGCTGAGCAACAAAAGTAACTCGACGGTTTAGCAAGCCTCTTGACATGAGAACTGGTGTCATTTGATTGCAAAACTGAACACAATCACTCCAACATAATGGTACTAGAACTGAGAATTTATATTACAACTGTCAGCAGCGGACAACTCTACTAGAATGATGCTAATAATAGTTAAGTACGACGCACTTGTATTTAACAACTGGTTAGCTTGGGTGGCTGCCACCTGTGAACACACAGGTATTAGGAACAATAACAAATCACACTCAATCCTGACCTGAGTGGTAAGCAAAAAGGTGTCATAGGTATTGCTCTTTTGGAAAGAAGATACACATTTTTCTCTCTCAGAGAGATCCGTTATGGTGCCATCCATTCTCATGACCTTATGACCTCGGTTGGTTAGCACCTGTAAGGAAATATTAAAATAATGAGTTATTAGTTAATATGGTATACTCATACGTATGTATGAGTATACATATGTATAATAGCACTAGTATCTCATTAAGCATATAATTGTATATACAGTATATTTAGTAAGCAGCACAGAGTCTTCTTGTCTCATAAAGTATCACACAGTAACTCATATAGTATCACACATTAATTTACATAGTATCACACAGTAACTCATATAATATCACACAGTAACTCATAATATCACACAGTATCTAATATAGTATCATACAGTCACTCACATAGCATCATACAGTAACTCGTATAGTATCACAAAGTAGAGGTGGAACGAGACAGGTTTTTTAAGCTCGAGACGAGACTCGAGACACTGTCTTGTAAAAATTCGAGACTCGAGACACGAGACAGTAAAATAATGAGCATTTGGTGATGATTTCACTACACAAGTACTAGCTACTTGGTATATATAAAATTAATAAAACTATTTTTAAATTGAATTTTCACCTGGTGTAAACGATTTAAATACAACATTTTAATAGTGATATGCATGTAGTGTTTGTAAACAAAAGTGACACAAACAGCTCTAAAATACCGAAGTTATATATTCTAAGAATTTTGAGCTTGATTGATCATCATTATTATAAACATATTGCTTTGTACGTGTATATTTTTACCATCTATTGAATAGTTCTTACTTTTTAATGTAATGAAACCGATAGCCGTCGCTCAACAAAGTAATACCGCAACTAAAAGAACACACGATAACACTTTCATTCTTATCGTTTCATCGTGTTGTTTGTGTATTACAAGTAGTATGTGAATTATATTTAAACTGTACTCATGAAATTATATTAATTACTGTATACATGCACATGTATATTCTTATATTGAGCTAACAAAACGTCCGTCATTGTTAACCGAACACGGACTATGGTCGACACGGCCTTTCGTTCGTTTCTCCGTGTCCGGGCAAGTTTTACCCGCGATTGGTAGTATATACGTAAAAGAGGCCCAAATTTTATGAAGGACAGTTGGTGTTTAGACACGATATGATAAAATACAGACAATTTACCAGCAAGTCTTATTTATTAAATTGGATTATCCGAATAGTAATTAGATACGACCCGGTATCTGTTTTAAGGACACAGAATCGAACTAAAATATAACAGGGCCGTTGTCCGGACTACATGATTAGACTCGGTGGCCAACATACTCAATAGTAACAGGTAGTAACGGACCGGGTATAACTTTAAAGGCGGTTGCTCGCAATCCATTACAATATATGGAGTTGTTGCTACCGCAAGAAACCATGTTTTAACAACCGTGCGCAGGCGCTTTAGCTCTATTTCCTGTCTCGAGTTTGGCAATAGTTAAGTCGAGACGAGACCGATACGAGACAGGTCGATACTCGAGACGTCTCGTGTCTCGTTCCACCTCTATCACACAGTCGCTTATATAGCATCACAAAGTACCTCACATAGTATCACATGATGACTCATATAACATCACACAGGAACTTATATAACATCACACAGTAACTCATATAGTATCACACACAGGCTCATATATAACATGATAACTAATGTAGATAAAACCATAAAATGAAAAAATCTACGTGTAGACAACTGAGCAGGTTCTAAGGTCAAGGTTCTCTTTCATCTTCATCACACGGAACAACTAAATACCTTTATAGATGTGAGAAAGGAATATGGAGATTCGGGTGTTGCACGTTAGTGCACAAAGTGACCACAGAAAGTGAATAGCTCAACCCTATTGATCAATAACAAAATAACATTTCTTTTCTATATACTCCAGTCACACTTAAAGTGAGTTTTACTATGAAACTCGGCATGGAACATTCAAATATATGTAGACCCATCTTCGAGCTGTGTATAAAAACTTGCGTGCCAATATAAAATAAATCATTGAAAGGTCACTATTTAAAAAGATAAACTTAACATTCATGTTTTAGAATAGCTCAACACTCAACACAGTTTCCACTTTCAAACTCTACATGAAATGTTAAAAATCTCTGAGAGAGTACTTTACAAGAAGAACATCTGGCACCCATAAAAATAGACTGTGACCCTATATCGCTCTTATAATTGAATTCCAAAAACAGACACGTCCCATCCAAATAAAGGGTAAATTTAAAGAATAAGCTGAAAGCTTTTCATGTGAAAGCTTTGAAAAATTACAGCAACCAACAGAGTGGGAAGCCATACAACAGAGTGTCAAAGGTCATACTTTTTGTATAACATCCAAGATCTTCCTGGAGAGGGAGAATATAAGGGTGCGATGTCCCTCCTCCTTAAGCCTGGCCATCAGCTGCACAAGAAACCTGAGCTTTCCAGATTCTTCCAGCAATATGCTGTCATCTACTGACTTGATTGTGTTGGCAGCACATTCTTTTAGGGCTTGTCCGTCGACTCCTTGAAGCCTGCATATATTTATCAATACTGTCAATATAGAAAGAGCAACAGCAAAAACTTGTCTTTGGGTCAACACTATATCCTCTAGAAATGTTCAAAAATGCTTAATCGCTCACAGCCCTTTATCCCATGCAAAGAATCTGTATTTCAGCTTTGCGATGAACACATAAAAGCCTCTTAATATTTAAAAACACAAATATTCAGAGCAGACCTGCAACATGTTGTGAATATTCATTCTACCCTGTAGCATAGTAAGACTACTCACCACACCCCTGTAGCGTAGTACGACTATTTACTTCACCACTGTAGTAAGATTACATACATGTACTATACACCTGTAGCATAGCAAGACCTTTTACTACACCCCTGTAGCATAACAAGACTACTTAATATACCCCTGTAGCATAGTACGACTACTTACTACACCCCTGTAGCATAGTACGACTACTTGCTACACCCCTGTAGCATAGTACGACTACTTACTACTAGGGACATTGTAACCTGAGGGTGCACTGTATATAAATCATATAACAGGGACATTGTAACCTGAGGGTGCGCTGTATATAAATCATATAACAGGGACATTGTAGCCTGAGGGTGCACTGTATATAAATCATATAACAGGGACATTGTAACCTGAGGGTGCACTGTATATAAATCATATAACAGGGACATTGTAACCTGAGGGTGCACTGTATATAAATCATATAACAGGACCATTGTAACCTAAGGGTGCACTGTATATAAATCATATAACAGGGACATTGTAACCTGAGGGTGCACTGTATATAAATCATATAACAGGGACATTGTAAACTGAGGGTGCACTGTATATAAATCATATAACAGGGACATTGTAGCCTGAGGGTGCACTGTATATAAATCATATAACAGGGACATTGTAGCCTAAGGGTGCACCGTATATAAATCATATAACAGGGACATTGTAAACTGAGGGTGCACTGTATATAAATCATATAACAGGGACATTGTAGCCTGAGGGTGCACCGTATATAAATCATATAACAGGGACATTGTAAACTGAGGGTGCACTGTATATAAATCATATAACAGGGACATTGTAGCCTGAGGGTGCACTGTATATAAATCATATAACAGGGACATTGTAACCTGAGGGTGCACTGTATATAAATCATATAACAGGGACATTGTAAACTGAGGGTGCACTGTATATAAATCATATAACAGGGACATTGTAGCCTGAGGGTGCACTGTATATAAATCATATAACAGGGACATTGTAACCTGAGGGTGCACCGTATATAAATCATATAACAGGGACATTGTAAACTGAGGGTGCACTGTATATAAATCATATAACAGGGACATTGTAGCCTGAGGGTGCACTGTATATAAATCATATAACAGGGACATTGTAACCTGAGGGTGCACTGTATATAAATCATATAACAGGGACATTGTAAACTGAGGGTGCACTGTATATAAATCATATAACAGGGACATTGTAGCCTGAGGGTGCACTGTATATAAATCATATAACAGGGACATTGTAGCCTAAGGGTGCACCGTATATAAATCATATAACAGGGACATTGTAAACTGAGGGTGCACTGTATATAAATCATATAACAGGGACATTGTAGCCTGAGGGTGCACTGTATATAAATCATATAACAGGGACATTGTAGCCTGAGGGTGCACCGTATATAAATCATATAACAGGGACATTGTAAACTGAGGGTGCACTGTATATAAATCATATAACAGGGACATTGTAGCCTGAGGGTGCACTGTATATAAATCTCAGTGTTTGTCGGCCTGCCATCCGTATTTGCAGTTATAGCAATTAAAATATACTAATGAAAAAACCTCTTCGAACTGAAATTGAATTCGGAATCTTTGGCTTTACAGACAGACACGCTAGCCGGTCACCTTGCCATACTATGGAATAATTGTCTGGTTACTACGAGCTCATTTGAAGATCATGATTGCTTTGCGTGAGAAATGATACGTAACGATTGTAAGTACAATTATTTCAGTCATTGCAAGTTGGCTGCTTGGCTTAGGGGTAGTGCCCTTGGCTTAGGGGTAGTGCGCTTGACTTAGGGGCAGTGCCCTTGGCTTAAGGGTAGTGCCCTTGGCTTAGGGGTAGTGCCCTTGGTTTAGGGGTAGTGCCCTTGGCTTAGGGGTAGTGCGCTTGGCTTAGGGGTAGTGCCCTTGGCTTAGGGGTCGTGTGCTTGGTTTAGGGGTAGTGCGCATGGTTTAGGGGTAGTGCCCTTGACTTAGGGGTAGTGCCCTTGGCTTAGGGGTAGTGCCCTTGGCTTAAGGGTAGTGCCCTTGGCTTAGGGGTAGTGCCCTTGGCTTAGAGATAGTGCCCTTGACTTAGGGGTAGTGCCCTTGGCTTAGGGGTAGTGCCCTTGACTTAGGGGTAGTGCCCTTGGCTTAGGGGTAGTGCCCTTGATTTAGGGGTAGTGCGCTGGACTTAGGGGTAGTGCCCTTGGCTTAGGGGTAGTGCGCTTGACTTAGGGGTAGTGCGCTTGGCTTAGGGGTAGTGTGCTTGGTTTAGGGGTAGTGCGCTTGACTTAGGGATAGTGCGCTTGGCTTAGGGGTAATGCGCTTGACTTCACATCTAAGCATTTGCCAAATTTATGTGTTTGATTCATGTGAGGTGCAGTCTTTGTTCTTAACGCCCAGACAGAAGTACACACTGCTCTTATTATATTAAATAGACTAGCTTAAGTTACTCAAATTCATTGGGTGAAGAAACTTAGCCAATGGCAACTACATTACCTACCCCTGTTTATAAGCTGTGTTAAATCTTGAGCAAATGTGTAGCATAAGTAAAAAATGTTTTTAACAATCTGCTTTAGAATGTTAGAAAGTTAGAATGGTAAATGCTAAATATGTTAATAAAAATATATTTTCAATATATATGTTAATAATATATATTTAAGAAGTAAGAAATGTTTTTAACAATCTATCCCTCGAGCTTTAAAATATTTGAATTATGCATTGGCTAGACGCACACAAAAATACACAAACACCTTCATTTAAAAGTTAGAATGGTAAATGCTATATATGTTGATCAAAAATAAACTTTCTGTGCAAAAACTTTTTATTATCCATACAATGCCGGGCATTCATCCAGTTTGGTATATACTGACAGTGTATACTCCAACAGGAGTAACATGCAGCAGAAAAAGGAAGGTGAGAGAGGAGGCAAGGGAGAGTAGAGACTTACTCTTGCGGTGTGAAGAGACCAAGTTTATGGCACTGGTTGAGGGAGAGCAGCCTCGGGTGGTCACATATCTTCTTAAGCACAACGAGTGCAGTCAGAGGGCTTTTGCTTGTATTCAACAGCTAATCAATATGAACGAGACATTCTTTAGCCTGCTAGGCATGCACTCTCAGGCTAAAAAGACTAGAATTCAGACATAAATAATCAATCCAAAAACTAGTTGAAAGATTGTAAGTAACCTGTAAGTAAGATATAACTAACCTGTTTGATCTCGTCCTGCTGTGTGAAGCTCTCATAGATGTTCTTCTGCAACTCTGATAGGTAACACCAGACTACAAAGTCATTTTTTCTCGTCAGATTGGGCATCCTATAAAATATTTTATCCACCATTACTCTTCAGGAGCTCAGCTATTGTGTGAGAAGATAGTCACTAGAGCTCACTAAGAGTCACACTAGAGCTATAACAGCAGAGAAGATAGTCACTAGAGCTCACTAAGAGTCACACTAGAGCTATAACAGCAGAGAAGATAGTCACTAGAGCTCACTAAGAGTCACACTAGAGCTATAACAGCAGAGAAGATAGTCACTAGAGCTTACTAAGAGTCACACTAGAGCTATAACAGCAGAGAAGATAGTCACTAGAGCTCACTAAGAGTTACACTAGAGCTATAACAGCAGAGAAGATAGTCACTAGAGCTCACTAAGAGTTACACTAGAGCTGTAACAGCAGAGAAGATAGTCACTAGAGCTCACTAAGAGTTACACTAGAGCTATAACAGCAGAGAAGATAGTCACTAGAGCTCACTAAGAGTTACACTAGAGCTATAACAGCAGAGAAGATAGTCACTAGAGCTCATTAAGAGTCACACTAGAGCTATAACAGCAGAGAAGATAGTCACTAGAGCTCACTAAGAGTCACACTAGAGCTATAACAGCAGAGAAGATAGTCACTAGAGCTCACTAAGAGTCACACTAGAGCTATAACAGCAGAGAAGATGGTCACTAGAGCTCACTAAGAGTTACACTAGAGCTATAACAGCAGAGAAGATAGTCACTAGAGCTCACTAAGAGTTACACTAGAGCTATAACAGCAGAGAAGATAGTCACTAGAGCTCACTAAGAGTCACACTAGAGCTATAACAGCAGAGAAGATAGTCACTAGAGCTCACTAAGAGTTACACTAGAGCTATAACAGCAGAGAAGATAGTCACTAGAGCTCACTAAGAGTTACACTAGAGCTATAACAGCAGAGAAGATAGTCACTAGAGCTCACTAAGAGTCACACTAGAGCTATAACAGCAGAGAAGATAGTCACTAGAGCTCACTAAGAGTCACACTAGAGCTATAACAGTAGAGAAGATAGTCACTAGAGCTCACTAAGAGTCACACTAGAGCTATAACAGTAGAGAAGATAGTCACTAGAGCTCACTAAGAGTCACACTAGAGCTATAACAGCAGAGAAGATAGTCACTAGAGCTCACTAAGAGTCACACTAGAGCTATAACAGTAGAGAAGATAGTCACTAGAGCTCACTAAGAGTCACACTAGAGCTATAACAGTAGAGAAGATAGTCACTAGAGCTCACTAAGAGTTACACTAGAGCTATAACAGCAGAGAAGATGGTCACTAGAGCTCACTAAGAGTTACACTAGAGCTATAACAGCAGAGAAGATAGTCACTAGAGCTCACTAAGAGTCACACTAGAGCTATAACAGCAGAGAAGATAGTCACTAGAGCTCACTAAGAGTCACACTAGAGCTATAACAGCAGAGAAGATGGTCACTAGAGCTCACTAAGAGTTACACTAGAGCTATAACAGCAGAGAAGATAGTCACTAGAGCTCACTAAGAGTCACACTAGAGCTATAACAGCAGAGAAGATAGTCACCACAGCTCACTAAGAGTCACACTAGAGCTATAACAGCAACCGATTTTTTCAATTTTATACCATAAATTGAGTATTGCATAGCCTGGAAGGCCCAAGCGGCAGACTCAGGGTGACACATCCAGATTTAACACAAATCAATATATTAACAAGTTATCAATGCATAAAGTTTCTCAGAATCGTGAGTCACATCTCCTCTAATGCTCAGAGGTTGTCACCTCCCCCAAGCACTCAGGCAGCAAATTCGTAGCAGCTTACTCCGGCCCGTCGGAGGAACCAGGGCCAGTCCCTCTTGCCCTTGCTTCAGCTTTCACCTCTGCTTTAGTTCTCCTGAGTAGGAAGGGAGCTATGATACGTTTGAGAGAGTCCGCCATTTGCTCCCCAAGTCTTCTCTCACCTAGTAATAAAACAGACTACTAGTTAAGTAGATGATCTCTGGGAGGATTGTCACTGGGAGACAGATGTGATTAGGGATTGTCATTGGAAGACAAGTGTAATTAGGGATTGTCACTGGGAGACAGGTGTGTTTAGGGATTGTCACCTGCAGACAAGTGTGATTACAATAAATTTAGAATGACTGATTAATAAAGGAATACATGAGTACATTTAAGGCAAAAATGTGGGCAACACGTCTAATTCCACCATCACAGACACTAATCATAGAATTCCTTATCTGACACTGATAAACAGGTGACTTGAGACCGTCTTATATTATCTATATATTACATATAAAAAGTTGATGAACATAACAGCGAAAATAACAATAGCTAAAACTAATATTAATGATGCACAGGCCACTTTACTTTACGTAAAACTATCGACATTGGAAAAAAAGAAAAGACAATTCAAGCACTTTCTGAGCTCATAGCTCATCCATCTACAGATAGCTTTGTTGGCCAAGTTTATCAAAGAGTAAAACTGACTTTTTAGTACTATTATGAGAAAAACCCTACAGTTGTATAGAGAGCCCTTATACACCGCATAAAGAGCACTGTCCCATCGCTAGCAAACCCTTTGTTCTGTGTTGATTACTGGCCGATGAACGCACTATCAACTATATAAGTGTATGAAAAACAAAACATACATAATAATAAATATATTAGACATATATCTTAGTAATAAGGGTGTTATAGAAAAAAGTAGCAAGTACTGAGTCTATCAGGAAGTTTCTGAGCTAGCCAAGTTTTCAGATAAATATAAGGATTTGTGTTCTCCTCGTCTTACTCTGTGATTGAGGATGAAGCATTCCTCATTTGCACCGAGGAAGGCTCATAAAACAAAGTGATAATAAAATTTTGCATGAACTTTAGAAAAGCTGGAACAGAAATATGCAAAATACTTTGGATACAGGTGGGACGAGTGGTAGTAGAACCTGGCAGAACTATAAAATGGCTCATGAGAACGAGGAATAAACTGAGATTGTCTATAGAGCGGGAAGGTCAGTTAACTACATGAGTGGTGTGAGACATGCTTGTGGGGAGAAATGGCGGATTGTGACTTAAAGATTTGGCCACGAGGCATTACCACACATGGGTTTCTATGATGGTTTCAAGAGAGATAGTCAGTGAAAAAGTAAGGTAGTAGTTTTAACACGTCAAAAGCTTCTTAATGGATGGACAGACGCAATACAGGTACCGTAACAACCCAGACGGATCATACAGGTAATGTAACAACCCAGATGGATCACTGCGGAGTCAGTCATGGCTCTGACTAGCATCACAGTCTAAGAAGTCATGTGACCTTGACACCTTGCTAGTTTTATGAGCTTACAAAATATACACACAGTTAGAGAAAGGCCTACAGCTGCTATTTGCTCTATTGAATGATATCAATAAATCGCATGGTAGCCAACCGACTCAGTAGCCAACTGACCCAGTCACATCACAGTCATTCCTGAATATAAAGCATCATGAAACAGGGTAAATATTACCTAGACAACTAGTTACGTACCGTAAGTGGCACACTTCTCTCGTGCCCGTGTGATTGGCTTGTTATACTCCATCTGAAAGGTGCGAGCAGTGCCGAGCAACATGCCATGGTGTGTCCAGTCGAAAAGTGCCCACATCTCCTGCGACCCACATGAGAAGCATTTGTTAGCAACAGAACGAGAGAGTAACAGAACAACAGAGCAAGGCCTAACACTAGTGTTATGAACCGCACATTCTTCTGCTGACTCCTCAACCTATGCAACAACTTATTCAGTCTGACACCTATTTCAGATAAATATAAACTTTAGAAGTTGTAATACTATAAATATATCATGACAGGTGATAATGAAACTGCTTTCGGTGCTGTTGTGGACTTTGGCTAGCAGATGGTGCTGACATATCGTTCGACAGTATCAGAGTAGCAGAGTTACTTGTAAGAGAGAGTAGATGAAGATGCGACAAAGAGATAGAGGATAACCTTGAGGTTGTTCTGTATTGGAGTGCCTGTCAGTATGATCCTGTGTTTAGCAGCAATTAGATGGACTCCTTTTGAGGTCTTCGTGGGATTTTTTATTTTGTGGCCCTCATCCAATATAACATAGTCCTAGAAACATACAGAGGACATCATCCAATATAACATAGTCCTAAAAACATTACAGAGGACATCGTCCAGCATTACAGTCCTTCAAACATATACAGAGGACCTTATCTATTATTACATAGTCCTAGAAACAGATACAGAGGATCTCATCTAGTATAAAATAGTCCTAGAAACAGATATAAAGAGGACCTCATTCAGTGTGACATAGTCCTAAAAACAGATATAAAGAGGACCTCATCCAGTATAACATAGTCCTAGAAACATATACAGAGGACTTCATCCAATATAAAATAGACATAGAAACAGATATGGAGGACCATCTAATAAAACATAGTCCTAGAAACAGATACAGAGGATCTCATCTAGTATAACATAGTCCTAGAAACAGATACAGAGGATCTCATGCAGTATAAAATAGTCCTAGAAACAGATATAAAGAGGACCTCATTCAGTGTGACATAGTCCTAGAAACAGATATAAAGAGGACCTCATCCAGTATAACATAGTCCTAGAAACATATACAGAGGACTTCATCCAGTACAAAATAGACATAGAAACAGATATGGATGACCATCTAATAAAACATAGTCCTAGAAACAGATAAAGAGGACCTCATCTAGGATAACATAGTCCTAGAAGCATATACAGAGGATCTCATCCAATAAAACAGTCCTAGTAACAGATAGTAAAGTTTTTAATATTAACATCGTGATACCCAGTTGGAATGAGGCATGGCTGTAACCATGGTTACATAAAGGCCAACTAAAAGATAAACAACTGTAGCTGCGCAGTAATCTCACATATTTGAATTCTCTTCCGAAGGATTCACCATCCTTTTTAGCCAACAGTTCCGCGGCTGACACAATCATGCCATAAGAGGTGAGAAGCACCCCGCCCCGTCTCTGTATTTTAGCGGTGCATCGAGCCCTCTCTCTCGCTGATCCACCGTGATAGGTCTGAACTTGTATCCCTGGGGCCCTGTGCCAAATACCAATTTATTAAGCACAAACGAAAGTAAAACAGAAAAGGCTTTTGCATCGTTAGTCTTGCATTCATTTCAATCCCAACGTAGCCTTCAGCTACACATAGGGTCAAGTTCATGCACGTAAGACCAATAGAGAAGGTATGATAATTTCAGAAACTGCGAAACAGTTTTTTATCGAAAAAACCACAATGTGACTTCCAATCTCTTTGCTCACTAGACCACCAGATAGCACTTAATGTAGTGTGGAAATGTAAATTATATAAACATATCCATGGAAAGTTCCCTTGTTTGTCTAGAGTTGATTTCATGCCAACACAACAAACGTACTCGCAAGACAGAATGAGAACCTGACAAAATAGAACCTGAGCAGCAAAATAAAAGCTTTGATGTGGCTTCTAGGAATCATTTAATGTTTACAATCATAAATGTGACCATCATGTATGACAATTTCGATTGTCAAAAGCTTTCATTTAATAGTCTGCAAGGCCATAATTTTTGCACGTAAAAACGGATAACAATTTTTAGGGTACATATGTGAAGGTTGTATTGAACCAAGTTCAGGTGGATTTATCAGCACGTGATATCTGTCAGACAAGCTTGAGATTCGAACTTAATGACAAACTGTGATCATACATTGCAAAAGTTTTCATAAGTCTGAGAAACTTATTAAAAGATGACATTGTTAGAAATCACCAACGGGGATGGAAAGAGGGGTGTTTATATATCTGCTTTGACAATTAATGCCATACATCGGCTTCCAAGCATTTCTGTTCTCGAAAAAATTGGCTATCAACCAAAAAATTTGAGATTTTTAGGCGTCGAACTTTGACAAAAAAATTCAGCTTTCAACCATATCCTACTGCACTTATTTTTTTGTGCACTACAATTGGGAAAAATAAAAAACAAGAAATGTTTCTAGTGTGTTGTGTGTTTTTTATTTCACAGAATCTTTGCTATGATTTATTACTGTACAGTAATACCCTGTTTTTTAAATGTCTCAAATCTCAACCAAATCGGATTTCGACCAAACAACTCGAAAATTTGACCCAAAACTCGACCTTCGACCAGACCGAAAGAAGTCATTAACTTTTTATGCTACAATTGGTGAAATAGAAGACAAGAAATGTTCCTGCTGTGTTTTTTTATTCTACACGATCTTAGACAGAATTCATCACTGTACTCTTCATTGTTTCATTAGAATATTTTAGATCATAACCATAGCGTAGGCTATGCTAAGACAGGTAGAAATAACCTCTGACACTTACCACTTGTCAAACTCACTTCGCCAGTTCTCGATGAGCGATAAAGGCATGACTATGATTATGGTTTTTGCCTCCTCCGCATCAAACAGTCCAGAGAGGAATGCTATCACTTGTATAGTCTTACCCAAACTAAAATAAAGGGTATTACAATTTATCACAGCTCTCTACAGACCCCCGTAGTGACAACTAATGCACTTGCGGACTGAAGTGAACTCTACCCTTTTAGTACCAGATTAAGCTCTCTACTGAGACGTAATTTAATATTCGGCAAACTATTTGACTAGAGCGCATATCATGAGTTCATCATGATTGGAACTACAAGACTTGTGAAAAATAGTTTGATACCAAATCAATCGCCACAATGTTCTACATTAGCTGATGCCATAAAAAGGCTACAAATTGGTTGCAGAATAAGCTCAGACACTTTATCAGCCATCCTTTCTACTAACTGAAGCGTATTCAGAGTCGGACAAGTTATGAATATTACTATAGCTTACAACATTATTGTTATTACTGTTGAAATAAAGTAATGACTGTCAGTAGTACTATTGTTCAATAGATAATCTTCAGAAGTCCGTCGACCTATGATTACTGAAAACCTATTCTGACACCGCTGATCTAAGAAGAAATTGCTATCAAAATTAGGTTTTTGCAAAGCGAAGCTAAGCGCAGGATGGGATGTAAATGCATTTTCTATTGGCTCAACACAGGATGATAATTGTTCCTTTATTTTTAGTAAAGATATAATAGTCTAATTAATTGACTACTCACTAATCAGAAACGTTTTGTACCAAGTCTATTAAAGCCGCGCCACGCAGCTCTTGACCATATGTAAAGGCTGTGCCGAACAGCACTACCATACTCTTCGTACGCAGAGTTCAGGATTCTCATACACAAGGCCTAAACATAGGAAACCATACGCTAGCAGCTACAGACACTTGGTGCTGACAAATACTATTATATTCCTCAGACATATTGTTAGAACAAATAGTAATGTCCCATAACACCGACTGGAGGCCTCATGTCATTGTGTACTGACCAAATGTTACTAGATACTGAGACTATCTCATCAAACACTGACAATCACTGTCAACTGTCTCATCAAGCACTGACAATCACTGTCAACTGTCGCATCAAGCACTGACAATCACTGTCAACTGTCTCATCAAGCACTGACAATCACTGTCAACTGTCTCATCAAGCACTGACGATCACTGTCAACTGTCACCAAGCGCTGAAACACCAGGTCATTGAGTGTTGATACTGCCTACTATTAAAGGTGCTGTCGAACTCCATACACGTGCCCTAAAATAATCTCAAAGAAAACTTGTCAATGACATTCAGATACTGCTTCGATAACAAAAATAAAAAATTAATTTATTTATTAACAAAAATTTTAATAGCCTCGTAAAGGGTAAGCGGTGATTAGTTGCTGTTGAGAAATTTTAGTGGTCAGGATATTCCAGATCGTGTGGAATTCCAGTTGCCCAGATATTCCAGATCAAGTGGAAATTTTCCACCGCCAGATCTACTAGCATTTCAGTTTAAAATACAAATGAGATGTAATCAGATTTCCCTCTTGTGCCAGATATGAGTTTATATCGTCAATTTCATCAGTTTCGGTTTATTAGTAAACCTTCATAAACTCTGCCACACATTTTATTACCACCAAGGAACAATTACTTGAAAATGCTAGAATTTTCATAAAATGAAAAAATGTTTCAATATAGACTTGAATAGCCAATAACTTTCAAGTATCAAATACTTCTGCGTTGAATTACTAATATTGTAATCACATTAGGCTTGAAAAAATTCACTAGCTCCAAAATAATATCTACACGGCGAGTGTTCCGATAGCACGCAAACCTACACGATGTAAATGTCATACTGCGGAGTAGGGCCAACACATTTCCTTCGATGAAAAGACCTGGGGTACGCGTATAGAATTCGAAAGCAACCTATATATTAAATATTGGGAACTAATGTCATCAGCATCTGACAGGTCTTTAATATAGTTTACATCTTACTGCATTATAGGTCACAAAGCACCTACACTTCATGCCATCAAATAGCACCAACACTTCATGCCATCAAATAGCACCAACACTTCATGCCATCAAATATCACCAACAGTTCATATCACAGACTACTGACTCTCCATGTCATCAAGCACAACCATTCACAATTTAAGACAACTACCCATACTCAGTGCCCTCAACTACTGATACTCATGGCATCAAGCACTAGCACTCCTTGTCATCTCGCTCTGACACTCTGTCATCGGGCACTGACATGCCATATCATAGAATACAGAAACTTCCTGACATCGACTACTCGCTACTGAAGCACCTGCTTGATCATTTGCTATGTAGCTGAATATGGGCACCCTTACCCCATGTCATCGGCTAATATGCCTCCTTTGCACTTCTTATGCAGACCCCAAAGCCAGAGCAGGCCTTCCTTCTGGTGAGGGTACAATTTAGAGTATAGGTCCTGTGAAAGAATATAGCGAGTCCATTTATTTGCTCAACATTCGGCAACACAGTGAGATACATATAGATACTATGCTAACTACAGACCTGATGGAGGTAGAATCCATTGCCTACAAGGGCAAATTCAGAGTCATCTGCATCCTCACTAGATTCCAGAAAATCCTACAAGTGGCAAGGCGAGTCAATATTGTCTTTTATAAGTTTGTGAGCAATAGAGTTACATTCTAAAGATTAATAAGCAATAGAGTTACCTTCTACTACAGATTAATAAGCAATAGAGTAACTTTCTACTAAAGATTGATGAGCAATAGAGTTACCTTCTACGAAAGATTGATAAGCAATAGATTTACCTTCTACTAAAGATTGATAAGCAATAGGGTTACCTTCTACCACAGATTAATAAGCAATAGAGTTACATTCTACTAAAGATTGAGGAGCAATAGAGTTACTTTATACTAAAGATTGATGAGCAATAGAGTTACCTTCTACTAAAGATTGATGAGCAATAGAGTTACCTTCTCCTAAAGATTAATAAGCAATAGAGTTACATTCTCCTAAAGATTGATAAACAATAGAGTTAACTCCTAGTAAAGATTAAAAAACAATAGAGTTACCTTCTGGAGAGCTATAAGAATAAAAGTCACCTTGCATTTTCTTATTCTTGCATTGAGCTTGTCAGATGGTCTAATTTTTGCTGCTTTTTTATACTGTTCCAGAGCCTCCTTGACATTACCATCAGCGACGCATGCCTTGGCTGACCTTATATGGTTATTGTACATCTCCTCAGCAGCTGTCAGTTATAAAGATATTCAATCAGCCCTCTATCATTTTGTTTACTAGACCGATGAACTTGAGAATAGAAAGCGCACTTACAGGAACCATCTGCAGATGTTGGCTCCGTCACCGCATTCCGTGATGGAGTGCTGGCAGCATCTGGGGTGCTGACAGCATCAGCTGATGGACCGGCATCATTCTGTTGCTTTATATATTCCCTGATTCTCTCAATTCTCCGTTCCAGTTTATCAGAAGGCTTCACTCCCAATGCATCCTCATATACAGACAGCGCACCCTGTAGAACAGCGGATGCCCTTTATGGATGACAGATGTTCCCTTCGTGTAATATAGAGTCACATTCATCAGAACAATATGAAAAGCTATTGTAGAATGTGTATCAGGGAGGATGGTTACATGTTTAAAATCTGTTCTCCTACAAACGGACACTCGACTACTAAATGTTTTGCCGATTGTTGCAATAAATAGAAAAGAGGTAACGTGTATCCACCTCCAGATCCTGCTGCTCCACCAGCTGGCGCCCTCTGGCGATCAACTCTCCATAATGGGCATCAATGTCTAATTGGTCGACACTTCTCTCAGCAACTGGTTCCGTTTCACACGTGACCTGAATTACAAGCAAGGTCTCACATCTTAACAACAATATTTGGAAGTAATGAGTATTCAGAATTCTTTGTAGTATATCAACCTATTCAAAAAGATTGATAAGGAGACAAACAGCTCTTATATTAACGTTATACTGATAAATTATAATAGGCCTATTTAGCGGTCCTGAGACCGATTCTCAAGACATCAGATGTGGAGAGGGGCAGTAGCAATGAATGCAGGGTTTACCTTCAACTTGTTAATCTTGGAGATAAGCTTGTCAGAAGGGTGGAGTTCATAGGCTTGTTGAAAAAATGAAAGAGCCTCCTGGAAGTCTCCTTTGCGTACAGTCACTAAAGGTAATGATAAGTAGTGACAGGCGGAGACATGTAATGACAGGTAGCGAACCAGTACTTAATACGCAGTAATGAACATGGGACACCCTAAACTCCATCTACTATGCGAGGAATCAGATGAATTTAAATTTACACACAAGCCTGGTAGTTTGAAGACTCTTCTGCCTCAGCAACCACAGGATAGAAACATTTAAGGTTGGTGTTATTCCCAACATGATTTGATGTGGGAAAAACATTGTGAGAGAAATGTCAATAAAGCAATTGGAAGGTCAAAGAGTACATTTAAAATGAATATAGCTGTGACAGATGACAGTGGACAACAGGATATAACAGCTACCTTTGGCTTGAGAAAGAAGGCTGTTGTATATGGCCACCTGCTCGTCAGAGAGAGCACCAATTTGGTCTGACGTGTGAAAGCTTGACTCCACATGATCGTTAGAATCTGATGAAGGATGACTCATTTCCGCAGAAGAAACACTCGATGTCTCTGTCCTGAAATACAACATATTAAACTTCACCAACTCTTCCATCACCAGTAGACACCCTGATTAAAACAGAAGACTAGATATAAAGGATTTACTTGGAGTGCTAGCTAAAACTCATCTCAGCAGGTACATGTAGTTCAGGGTACCACCTGATACAACTCTGACAGGTGGCAACAGGTGGCATGAGGACATTTATAAGGACAAACGACTCAATGATAAATCAGTCAAGAGCAACAAGTTCTACCTTTCTGTTGTGTCAGCTACAGTTGCCTGAGCGGCTGACTTTTCTTCCTTTTCCAGCTCCTTAGAACTTTCTGCTAAGTAAGTCTGAAAAGCAATAATAACGTTTAACGGGCCGATTACTTGATACAGTCATGCCATATTCGGATTAGTAATGGCTATACTTGTACTTGCTAGCACTGTACATCAATAGATGGAGTGCTAAGCAGCCAGTGTGTTTGTGTGGTTCAGTTGACAATATGGGCGACTTGTTAACAAGATTCAATCAATATGACTGATTATGCTTACAGTTGCCTCATGGTAGACCACTTTGATGTTTATGTGCTTGTACCCAAATTATATACAGCGTGGAACCTCGGTTCTCGAACGCTTCGGTACTCGACCAACTCGGTTTTCGACCAAAAATTTTGAGATTTGTTCGTTTCGGATCTCGAACAAACTGGAGCACGCGCATTCGAATTGGAACAGCTCCGGAAACAGCATGAAAACATTCGTTAACAAAAGGAGAAGCAATTTACGCTTCATAAATTCTTTACAAAAGGAAGGAACCATCTGGGACCACGTCCTTCTACCGAAGAGACTTGCTAGGGAGACAACTCCTCCAGTAGAGGTACCCTAAATTGTTTTGGAGGAGGATTCTCCTTCAAAGACGTGAAGTAAATGTGCCATTGCTGTTTATGTTTTCTTTTTCCTACGATTTCTTATGTAACTGATCTGTTGTATTTTTTTGCTGTTTCATTATCAATTTCTGCAATTTTTGGTATTGTATTGTAACCTTTAATGTTTTTGATGATTTAAGACCAAAACATACGAAAAGTTTATCTTGTTTTGTTTTTCTATCATCATAAATAGAAAACCTTTTATTATTAAAGTTGAACACAATCTATATCTACCCGTTTTTATTTATAGTATGCTGTATACAGTAGTTTATGTTGTATAATGTTAAAAAAATACTTTACTGAAGTTGTTTATTCGCCTTGGAACGGTTTAAAATTCACATACATTAATTCTAATGGGGAAAATAGTTTCGGATCTCGAACAACTCGGTTTTTGAACAACTTTTTGGAACAGATTATGTTCGAGAACCGAGTATCCACTGTGTGTCTATAAGGTTTTGTCACTAGTGTCACATTTTATATTTCCAACCCAATGAGGGCTCGGTTGCTTTAGTTTAAGATGAGAGATTATATGCATATCATTTAAGAGACTCCGTCGCCACAGCAAAGCTGCTTGATAACTTGACTGGCCACAGAGCAGCAGAGCTAACTAAAGACACTACCTTCATGCGTTGGATGCGTCGCTCCAGGGTTTCAGAAGGCGCCAGGCTCTGGGCTCTCTCGTAGCACTGCAACGCCACTGTCACATTATCTTCCTTTATGGCCTGCTTGGCTCTCGCCATTAGTGATGTGACTTCCTCAGCTGGACTAGAGTCTGTGGGCAGAGGATATGTATATCTACTTTTGGCTACCTCAAACCTAATGGATGAGATCCACTCCAACAACCAGTCTCTAGAGAGTACAGCAGTACCTAACAGTTATACTTGTAGAGACACCGTGTACAGCAGTACCTACCAGCTATACTTGTAGAGACACCGTGTACAGCAGTACCTAACAGTTATACTTGTAGAGACACCGTGTACAGCAGTACCTACCAGCTATACTTGTAGAGACACCGTGTACAGCAGTACCTAACAGTTATACTTGTAGAGACACCGTGTACAGCAGTACCTAACAGTTATACTTGTAGAGACACCGTGTAGAGCAGTACCTAACAGTTATACTTGTAGAGACACCGTGTACAGCAGTACCTAACAGTTATACTTGTAGAGACACCGTGTACAGCAGTACCTAACAGTTATACTTGTAGAGACACCGTGTACAGCAGTACCTAACAGTTATACTTGTAGAGACACCGTGTACAGCAGTACCTAACAGTTATACTTGTAGAGACACCGTGTACAGCAGTACCTACCAGCTATACTTGTAAAGACACTATGTACAGGAGTACCTAACAGTTATACTTGTAAAGACACCATGTACAGCAGTACCTAACAGTTATACTTGTAGAGACACAGTGTACAGCAGTACCTAACAGTTATACTTGTAGAGACACCGTTTACAGCAGTACCTAACAGTTATACTTGTAAAGACACCGTGTAGAGCAGTACCTAACAGTTATACTTGTAAAGACACCGTGTAGAGCAGTACCTAACAGTTATACTTGTAGAGACACCGTGTACAGCAGTACCTAACAGTTATACTTGTAGAGACACCGTGTACTTACTCATCCGACACAAATAAAAGTAGGAATAATGAATATACATGTAGTAATAATATGTATGACCTGTAGACACTTGCTCAGCTGAGTGTTTGTTCTCCTTATCTTCTTTCTTCACCTAAATAAAGAGATGATAGCAAGGGATGACTTTCAGAATAGATGACTATCACATGCTAGTGTTGCACTGCGTGAATAGTGTTGCACTGCGTGGGTAATGTAGTATTGTGTAGCTAGTGTTGCACTGCGTGAATTGTGTTGCACTGTGTGGGTAATGTAGTATTGTGTAACTAGTGTTGTACTGCGTGAATAGTATTGTACGATGTAGATATATTGTGCTGGGTAGATAGTGTTGGACCGTGTATATAGTCGTGAACCATGTGAATAGTCTGAATATATGAATGTATGCTGTGTGTCTGTACAAACATGCATGCTTAGGGTATCAAAAGAGAGATAGAGTGGGAGAACTAGTTATGCCAACAGCGGTGCATCAGTCACAGCTGCAATCAATCATGGCCAGAGCATGAAGGCCAAGCCTGGCATTGTACTCGATACCAGAATGAGCACGAGAAAGATATATTCTCTGCATGGCATGAATTGTCCGGGCATAATAGGACTAATTGAAACTTAGTCTTAAATGTTGAAATCAATAGGATATCAACAAAAGTTCAATAGTTTATAATTGATTAATTAAAAATATGCTTGCAAAACAGCAGTAGGCTGTGACAAACTTTATGTACTTTGAGCCGAGTAATTGGTTAACCTGAACCAATCAGGATAGGCAACACAAGTAGAGAAGCCAACCAGAATAGGCAACACAAGTAGAGTAGCCAACCAGAATAAGCAACACTAGTAGAGTAGCCAACCAGAATAGGCAACACTATTAGAGTAGCCAACCAGAATAGGCAACACTAGTAGAGTAGCCAACCAGAATAGGCAACACTAGTAGAGTAGCCAACCAGAATAGGCAACACTAGTAGAGTAGCCAACCCTCAGAGAAGTTACATACTCCGGACAGGATGAAATACAATGTCTGACATGCCTTTCACGAACACCTCAGCCATAGATTCTCTTACCTCGGTTAAAGAGGTAGATTTGGCTATTTCTCTGTTAGACAAAGGCGTGGATGACAAGGGTCGATTATTCTTTGACACCGACTGCAGGTGTCTGTCACCTCCCTCCACAGTAATGTTCAAGGCTTTCTGTAAACAATGATAAATTAATTTCAACACACTCTCGGTCTGATCAGCAACTGGGAGCTCTCCCTGGTATAGACCTGCTGCACTACCAACTGTTAAACTGTCTCCACCCAGCTTAGCATCATACCCACAGTACTTGCTCTTGGATAAACATTTTATCTGTATAGTGCCTAAACATACAATTGAGCTCTTTCATACCCTTCAGGTCATGATGGAACCCACAACTACCATCATCATCTCCAAATGATCTCCATCATCTCCAAATGATGATGGAGAACACAACTACTATCACCACTGCCAAATCCTGATGGAGCACACAACTACCATCATCACCTCCAAATGATGATGAAGAACACAACTACCATCACCATCTCAGGCCATGATGGAGAGCACAACTCACCATCACCTCCAAGGTCATGACAAGAACGCAACTACCCTCACAATATCAGGTCATGATGGAGAACACAACTACCATCACCGTCTCAACTCATGATGGAGAGCACAACTCACCATCAACTTAGAGATTTTCCCCTCAAGTCGCTGACTTGGGTAGAGCTGGTAGGCCTGCTGGTAATGCTGAAGTGCTTCATGGTGTTCACTCTTTCCCCATAGTTCCTTTGCTTTCAGCAGGTAGGAGTTATACTCCCCTTTCTCCAAATCGCTCAGTTCGTCAATAGACTTTTCTGTGATAAGCCAAAACTGAGTGTTTGTAGTGTGTTAGTTCACGAGAAATAGCAAAAAACAAGCTTTTGAAATGCTTGCTAGTTCCCTACAGTAGTTTCTTGTTCTACAGACTTACTAGTTCCCTCCAGTAGTTTCTGGTTATATAGACTTACTAGTTCCCTACAATAGTTTCTGGTTATATAGACTTACTAGTTCCCTACAGTAGTTTCTGGTTATATAGACTTACTAGTTCCCTACAGTAGTTTCTGGTTATATAGACTTACTAGTTCCCTACAGTAGTTTCTGGTTCTATAGACTTACTAGTTCCCTACAGTAGTTTCTGGTTATATAGACTTACTAGTTCCCTACAATAGTTTCTGGTTATATAGACTTACTAGTTCCCTACAGTAGTTTCTGGTTATATAGACTTACTAGTTCCCTACAGTAGTTTCTGGTTCTATAGACTTACTAGTTCCCTACAGTAGTTTCTGGTTATATAGACTTACTAGTTCCCTACAATAGTTTCTGGTTATATAGACTTACTAGTTCCCTACAGTAGTTTCTGGTTATATAGACTTACTAGTTCCCTACAGTAGTTTCTGGTTCTATAGACTTACTAGTTCCCTACAGTAGTTTCTGGTTATATAGACTTACTAGTTCCCTACAGTAGTTTCTGGTTCTATAGACTTACTAGTTCCCTACAGTAGTTTCTGGTTATATAGACTTACTAGTTCCCTCCAGTAGTTTCTGGTTATATAGACTTACTAGTTCCCTCCAGTAGTTTCTGGTTATATAGACTTACTAGTTCCCTCCAGTAGTTTCTGGTTATATAGACTTACTAGTTATTCCGGAGAGGTGCTAGTAGGACCTTAGAATGAATAGTAGCCCCCTAGAGTTAATAGCTGTACCCCAAAATTACTAGAGGTATACTACAGCAGTTGGTAGGACTCTAAAGTTACTAGCTGTACCCTAGAGATGTTGCTAGAGTAGCAAGTAGGACCCCAGAGTTACTAGGGGTATGCTAGAGTGGCATCCTATAGTAGCTACATGTATGTAGTATATTGTCAATGTTGATGAGCCAGTTATTTTGAAACGCTATGTATAATTACTAGCCAGACCCCTATAATAAAGGTGATATCTACGGAGAATAATAAAATACCTGATAAATGAAAACCTGCAGACACTCGCTCTACTGAGGGTTTGTTTTCCTTGTCTTCTTGATTTTCCTGAAAAAGTAATGAATGCTTTCATTGTTCTAGAAGCTAATGCTTCCCCCTAGTGATGAGTGCAAACATATGATGACACTATCATATAACAATTTCATCATTACCATCATTGTACTTTTCGGACTATTAGCCGCTACTTTTTTCTGATGATTTTAGCCATTCGGCTTATATAAGGGTGCGGCTATTCTGTGGCTTTTTCTTTCACCGGTAGAGCGCATTAACCGGAATCTTTGGTTAGTGCGCCTCTAACGGTGAAAGAAAAAATGAAACAACGCCTAATGGTACTGTTCTGTTAGGCACTAGGTTAAAAAGTGTCGGTTAATACGAAACAGTGCCATCAGGCACTGTTCCGTTTTAAACAGCTAAGTTGCTGCCGTATTAAAAAGCACCGTCCTGAGTTCTGCGGCCTATACAAAGGTGCGGCTTATGTATTGTTTCAATATCGTTTTTTGGAAAATAAAGCAGATGCGGCTTATATAGGGGTGCAATTTATAGTCCGAAAAGTACGGTATTATTATACACCATTATTAATATTATCACCATAATAGCACCCTGCTAGTGTTAAAGTCTCATTATTTGCTATAGGGAGCTCTTCCAGATAAATCCTTCTTGACCTTGTAATTGGTCAACACATCCCTACCACTTGACAACATTTCAAGTATTTAGGGACTAATGATTCATAGTAAAATTTTACTAATTTTAATGTGATCTCTAAAAAAACAGTTTATTTACAGCTCTATATGCTACTAATTAAGATCACTGAAAAATGCTGGTGAGAAAACACCAGTGTGTACCGGTGCGTTTCAGCCTGGTACACTTGGTTTAGCTAGACTCATAGGAATATGTTCTGAAAAGCCTATATATATATATATATATATACTTCTGAAAGCCTCTATTATTTTGGTTATTATTGTTCTTGTGATTTTTTTGTGATTAATTCTTCCATTTATACATGTAGCCTATATGGAACTATAGCAAATTGTTTTGATAATATGTTTTTGGATTATAAAAAACATCCCAAACTCCATCTATAAGGGTGGCAGCCAAGCCTCAACACATCAAGTTTCTAAAAGAGAAAAAAATTATAACTCAAGTAAATACTTGCACACCGATGTAGTTTTTAGAAGACAAAGTCAAAGTTTCTTACAATATCACTTTTTGATAAGTGAGAGTGAAGAGTACGAACAAAAAAAAAGATAAAAATGTAAACCACATTAAGTATAAAAAGTGATATACACGAATAACTTTCTAACTTAATGTAATAACTAAACAGGTGTTTGGAAATGCAACTAGATCGGAGTATGCTTGCATTTACAAACATATAAAAAAATACGAGGGCAATAAAGAGTAACTCGTTTTACGGTATAATATAATACCCATTAGCGGTTATTAGACTAAAACTTATTGATTCAATCATTTAATTTAAAAAAAAATAACAAATATTTGAAAATGAACAGTTATAAAAGTACATATTTTCGAGACCTTCAAGGGTGACGAATCTGAACCAGAATTAAACAGCTTGCGACTAAACAGCTTCAGCCACGCTCAACTTACGTCGTCAAGAAGTAACTAAAGGTCATATTTGATTGGACAATTTATTATTAGCAAACTTAATATTTACTTTATTATTGCATAACGGTTGAATCAATCATGATTCAACACAACAAACAGAATCGCGCAACGATAAAACAGGAGTTACCTTTTCCGAGTTTGGTTCAGACCCACCTGAGTGATCCTTACAAACTGTGGTGGCTAAAGGCTGGTTCAGACTATATGGCCGTTGTCCTTTTGGCATTCATCATCCACTATGTGCACTGCGAACAGATGGCATCGACCAAGAAACGCAGATATACTGGAAAAGTTTGCAGCTGTCAAACTTTCCGATAATTCGGCAAAGCATCGATGACAGCCTCTATAATGTGCACCATTTCGACGATGATGATTCGCTATTGCAGATAGCATTATCTATATTTCCGTTTGTAATAATCGCTGCATGACTAGTATTTGTTTCGAGCACGCGGCAAGAACGAGGTTCCTTCGAGAAAAATTAAAAAGAAAAGTGAGAACAAAAACAAACAACAACATGTGTTTATGATAGTGTGAACATGGATATCATCAACGATCACCCAAGTATTGTGCATCAATGCCGAGATACGGCGATATAGTGTGAACCAGCCTTTAGCCTGAGAGATGCACACCTTGGAAGGGTCAAGTGTAAGAGGAGTTCATGAGCAGACAAACAGACTGAAGCTACAGTATATTAAAATGCAGGCAGTCACTGCCTCCCGATCTCTGACAGAGCAAAGTTTCACTCTTAGAACTGGTCATGGCTTGTCTAACCTCGGTAAAAGAAGGAGACCTCCTCTTCTCTTTACCATGCAAAGGTGTGTGCTCACAGGGTCGTTTCTTCTCTGACACAGACTGCAGGTGACTGTCGCTGCCCTCAGGTGTAATATTCAAGGCTTTCTGCAAACATGTCCACCTACTATACATTTTAAAATGAGTAAATCCAAGTTGGAAACACAAAGCCCTGTACATTACAACCAAGCTTATCCGCTAATGCATATTCTGCCTGGGCTAGGTATTGGCGCATACAATCACTGTCTTCCTATTTACATGATATAATAGTAATTCTAGATATGTATGTATGTATGCAACTCATATAACTAGCTACTCAAGATAGTTGACGCATTTACATTACTTTCTGAAACTTGTTAAAGCCCTTTCCTCTAGGGTATAAATACGTACAAACTTTGTGTGTAGTTGTTACTAGTTAGATGGTAGGAGATTATTTATTCAGGACGTGAACACTGATAATAAAGTAATAAAGAAGTAGCCATTGCCGTTGTCACGAGCGCAACTGTCTGTATTTACATGACGTTCTTTAACACAAAAACCGGAGGTACACAACTCCTAGTATTATACAATGCAGTGTAACATAACACAAATATAGCACATTTTGTACGTATGGTAACATTGATTCTTGTGCACATTTCATACAAGAAAAACTACTGTAGCGGCCTTCTCTGGATCCTTCAACAAGCTTTAGCTAGCTAGCAGTTTTCTGCATTGCACCAGCATTTTTTCTTTTAAACCAGAAGAAAAATTGGACAGGACTAGACAACCTTCTTTAGCCTGCTAAAAATTCCATTTTATTACGTATGAAATTAATCTTCAAGTGTACAGCAACATAATTAGCATTGATACGTTTTTGCCTCCTCTCTACTTTATTCGCTACAATATACCAGCTAAAGTCACGTTACTCCAAAGGTATGTACGTCCTGTATAGTAAATAAAATTTCATTTTTCTTTACGGTAGCCATTAAATGGTCAGGTGTGTGAGAGGCCGCTTTCGATAACTGCATCACTCGGCCTTTCTTATTGAATTCTGGTTGAAAAAGGTTTCAACCAGACACGCTAAATTTTATAATGAAAGCGAAGACAGAAACTTATGAAAGATAAAATTTCGTAATAACAGTTAAAATTCATTAAAATGGTTCAAAATACATATTAAAACTTGGTTTTAAAAAGATGTAGTTGCGTCAAATTTAAGTTGATCTTAAAAGGAAGCACTTTTTTTCTCTATCAGTTGATATGTTGTTTGTTGTGTTACGCGATCGCATTGCCAAGATATTTGAAGATTAAAACCGAAAAAATCTGATCGCTGTAAAAATGCTCAAGTCACAAAAACGTGCCCAGACTTGCCCAGAATGATGTCAGGCATTTGGCAACCTGTCTCTATCTCAAGTATTCACATTGGCTATTTGCGATAAAAGTCTAGTCTTACGCGGCTCTATTGGCATATATCTTATTTTGTATTTGCTCATGTTGGCTAGAATAAAATTTTAAATCCTGCTTCAGATGCATTATTATGAATGTTTCAAAGGCCCCAAATAACGAAAATTGAAAATTTGTTCTACTCACTTTCTCCAAATGTTGTGTAAACATTTGGGTACCGACTACCAATTTTACCGGTCTACGGTAATTCTGTCAAGTCACTATGTAAAACGCGGTCTTTGTATCAGCAGCTACCCATTATACTAACGATATACAGCCTCTTATAAGCCCCGCCCACATTATGCCTGTCGCCTATCTTTGGGACAGGGCCGGTATATCATCGCCTACACCGTCTACGTACTAGTTTCTTACTAGTAGTATCCGAATACTACCGAAGCGAAATAAGCAAGCCACGTCTTTGAAAAGAATATAGACAGGGATAGAGTTTTAAGGATGAGAAGTCTGCTGCAAACTGGATTTGAACTCACCTTCTCCAGTTCTGCGGACATCCATATACCATATCCAATTCACTACAATATTCTGCAAATCATGTTTTGCATTATCTTCAACAATATTATTTTATTATATAATTTTTACAAGCAAAAATATTTTCATCTCGGCATAAAACTTTTATTAAAAATATTCATCAAGTCGTGGCCACTCAGATAGTATTAGCTGATACAATAAGACAAATTCATCTACTGCAACAAACTCAAACAAAACATCATGGCTTATACAGCACGCATTCAAGTCTCTCTTTCCACTTTATGGCAGTTTCCACACTGACAAAGCTTCTTCGGCTGGTTGGACGACATAAACATTCTGTAATCAGTAAAAAAATGCAATAAATATATGTCATTCATAGATATGTCATTCTAAAGCGTATCTATTGACAGCTTCCAAATTGGGAGTTAAATAGATTGCGAGTGTAATTTTAAAAACGAATAAACATTTAATAAAGGCACAAGCAAGCCAACGATTCGAAGCTTTGGTTCTGGAAATTTCAAGATTTGCAATGATCAATCGATTTTACCCACTTCCTACGAGTGAAAATAATTGGTAATCATGACTCTAATTTACCAAAGAAAATTCGAAAAAAATATTAAAGCTAGGTAAAACGGCGGATAAGCTATGAAACGATGATTAGAGATAGCAAAGAATTATCATTTTATTAATTAGTAAATGTATTTATGACTATAAAAATATTATATTTACTCAAGTATAGAAGACTCTAAGTTAATTTACCTCCATTCCGTCTTCCTCTGCAGCAAAACGCTGCTGATGCCTGTCAACAGCCATAGGCTGTCTACTCCAATCTTTTACTAAAAGTTGCTCAAATAACTCTGAGTCGCAGTCGCTATACAAAACTATGTATAACTGAGTAATTGTTGAAACGCGTTGAACCAGTAACGTTGAGAATTCTCTAACGATGAGATTCTTCGAGATCACAGACAACGCGTTTTACGAGTGATAACATTTATTACGGCCTATATAAAGATTTCGCGCTCATGATTGGCTAACGAAGCGACCTCATATTTATCGCTCGTGGTTTCGTTTCAGATACCTTGCTTGTGACGCCACGAAATAGGCACCCGCTGGAACGTGAGCTTTTTAAAAGAGGGCCTCATTCAAACGCATATATTTCTGGACAGGGTTGGTCTACAAAGACAAAAATGGCATCAAATTGTAGCTGATGTTTTAGCCTTTTATGGGTACTAATTGACTTTTTTGACGCAACTACATCTTTAAGGGTGAGTTTGGCAAGCTAAACTTATCTGAAGTGAATTCAACGTTTATGTTATGCGTACCTTTTGAAGGTAAGAACTTGTTACCGTACGATCTGCATTGGGTACACAGATTACAATTTTACAGTATTGCAGATTACAAACACTAGGTGCACTTAATACAATGCAGCTACTGTAGGTAACTATAGTTACTAAAGTTAACATACTATTTTGTTACTAATTTTCAATATGTACATCATTTTTATAAAATTTTGGACGATTTTTACCTTCTTTTTTCTCATTGTATAATTACAATGGTTTCTATACCCGGACATATGATTTTTTCGCCATACGATGCCAGCCTTGGAACGGATTAACATCGTATCTCGAGGGTGCACTGTATAAGAATAATCAATCGAATTTATCCGAAAGGTTCTGTAATAAACGTAGCCCGTTTGAGGCGTAAACCGATTTACAGGTACAAAATTGTGGTACACAATTTAACAGCCTATGTTTTTTGTCCAATTACGAAGGTTTCATTAAATTATTTAAAACGTTTGCCGAAATTCTTCACAACTTATGTACAAGCTAGGGCCAAACTACAATGCCCCTTTATGACGAGAACATTTTTGTATTTTGCTCCAGTTTGCAGAAAACTTCCAGACGCGTGAACGCTCATACTTGCTTTCTGTTAAAGATCGCTATCAAAAACCATTCTACATTCAACACAACCAACTTTCAAACTGCGTATAGTGCACAGTAGCTTGCCATTTTACTTCTAATTTTGCATGTCCGAGTAATAATAAACATATTTCCTTATTGTTGTTGTTAAATTACACACCTTACAGTAGGTTAGGCCTACAGTTTTAATTAATATTTATTTTATTGTTGTAAAACATAGGTTTGAGATAGTAGTAGACTAGGTGTGATTTTTTGTGGGATTAGGTGTTATTTATTGTTGTAAAACATAGGTTTGAGATAGTAGTAGATTAGGTGTGATTTTTTGTGTGATTAGGTGTGATTTATTGTTGTAAAACATACTTTTTGACAACTACTTTTTCAAGAACCAACACTGCCATTTCTTTTTTCCATTATCACTTATTCCATTATCAGGTCGTGGGCTGTATGACAGGGGAATTTCTAGTTGTACAAATGGTACAAATGTTCCGATGTCCAGCAATAGCGATTAAAATCTAGCAATAAAAAATCCAAATCGCAAAAGACTTGATCTGTGAGCCTCCCATTCACAAGACTTGATCTGTGAGCCTCCCATTCACAAGACTTGATCTGTGAGCCTCCCATTCACAAGACTTGATCTGTGAGCCTCCCATTCACAAGACTTGATTTGTGAGCCTCCCATTCACAAGACTTGATCTGTGAGCCTCCCATTCACAAGACTTGATCTGTGAGCCTCCCATTCACAAGACTTGATCTGTGAGCCTCCCATTCACAAGGCGACAAGCTAATCCATCAAGCTACACGAGATACAATGAATTCATTTAGCAGATAGCCATTATCTGGGTTAAAATACGTATAGCAACTCTGCGTTACGCACAATGTCACTAAAGCTTGCTCTCACAACTCTTATTAGTAAGTTTAGCAATTCGTATACTAGCTTCCTCAAATTAGCTAATGGCAACTACATCACCTGCTACTGTTTATAAGTTGTTTTTAATACACATGCAACGCCGAAAATTCAGAGATCCTGTTGTTACCATCATTCGAAAGCCAATTTTGGACGCGATTATCAAGTGTTTGACATGAATTAATTGAATGGAGATGCAAAATGAACTATGTCAGCTAGTCAGATATGTCAGTTCTATCTCTAAGGACGTGGACCAACTTGGTCATTTGAAAACTATGTTGCTACTATGTTGCGAAACTATGTTGCAAACGCCTCACCACCGCATCGGCTACACAAATGACGCGCTTCATCAGTATGTTTAGCCAGGCCCTTATTCATAATATACTGTGTGTGAACAAAGCGTTATGTCTGATTTCAACACCTACTAATTGAAAATTGCATAACTTTCAAATTGTGTTTACTAACAGTAATCTCATAAAGACTTGCTCTCACATGGACATGAACCCCGTATTTGTATTTGTCTAGTAGTTAACCATCCCCATAATCCCCTCCAGCTCATGATGGAGCACACAACTATCATCTCCATTTCAGGTCATGTTGAACCCAACTACCATCCCCTCCATGTTATGATATGAACACAACTATCATCACCATCTCATGATGGAGAGCACAACTCCCCATCATCACCTCAGGTCATGATAAGAACAGAACTCACCATCAACTTAGAGATTTTCCCCTCAAGTCGCTGACTTGGGTAGAGCTTGTAGGCCTGCTGGTAATGCTGAAGTGCTTCATGGTGCTCACTCTTTCCCCAGAGTTCCTTTGCTTTCAGCAGATAGGAATTATACTCCCTTTTTTCTGAATCACTTAGTTCATCAACAGATTTTCCTGTACAGCAAACACGACTGAATTTTAATGGCATGTCACCTTCTGACCAAATGAAAACTAGTCTCTAGCAGTCTACTAGCGTATCTAGCAGTCTACTAGCGTATCTAGCAGTCTACTAGCGTGTCTAGCAGTCTACTAGCGTGTCTAGCAGTCTACTAGCGTATCTAGCAGTCCACTAGAGTGACTAACAGTCCACTAGAGTGTCTAGCAGTCTACTAGAGTGTCTAGCAATCTACTAGAGTGTCTAGCAGTCCACTAGTGTCTAACAGTCCACTAGAGTGTCTAACAGTCCACTAGAGTGTCTAACAGTCCACTAGAGTGTCTAACAGTCCACTAGAGTGTCTAACAGTGCACTAGAGTGTCTAGCAGTCCACTAGAGTGTCTAGCAGTCTACTAGAGTGTCTAGCAGTCTACTAGAGTGTCTAACAGCCCACTAGAGTGTCTAGCAGTCTACTAGAGTGTCTCGCAATCTACTAGAGTGTCTAACAGTCCACTAGAGTGTCTAACAGTCCACTAGAGTATCTAACAGTCCACTAGAGTGTCTAACAGTCCACTAGAGTGTCTAACAGTCCACTAGAGTATCTAGCAGTCCACTAGAGTGTCTAGCAGTCCACTAGAGTGTCTAGCAGTCTACTAGAGTGTCTAACAGTCCACTAGAGTGTCTAGCAGTCTACTAGAGTGTCTCGCAATCTACTAGAGTGTCTAACAGTCCACTAGAGTGTCTAACAGTCCACTAGAGTGTCTAGCAGTCTACTAGAGTGTCTAGCAATCTACTAGAGTGTCAAGCAGTCCACTAGAGTATCTAACAGTCCACTAGAGTGTCTAATAGTCCACTAGAGGGTCTAACAGTCCACTAGAGTGTCTAACAGTCCACTAGAGTGTCTAACAGCCTACTGGAGTATCTAACAGTCGACTAGAGTGTCTAACAGTCGACTAGAGTGTCGAGCAGTCGACTAGAGTGTCTAACAGTCGACTAGAGTGTCTAACAGTCTACTAGAGTGTCTAGCAGTCCACTAGTGTGTCTAACAGTCCACTAGAGTGTCTAACAGTCCACTAGAGGGTCTAACAGTCCACTAGAGTGTCTAACAGTCTACTAGAGTATCTAACAGTCGACTAGAGTGTCTAACAGTCGACTAGAGTGTCTAACAGTCGACTAGAGTGTCTAACAGTCTACTAGAGTGTCTAGCAGTCCACTAGTGTGTCTAACAGTCCACTAGAGTGTCTAGCAATCCACTAGAGTGTCTAACAGTCCACTAGAGTGTCTAGCAGTCCATTAGAACAGTAAGGAATATGTGGTATCATACACTCCGCTTGGTACCTTGATGTATAACAACAAACACCAGTTGTTGAGATAAAGCGCTCCTATTGAAGATTAAAACCGCGAGAGAGCATACTATTGAATTATGTTCAGCTTTGCCAAAGATCGGTAACACAAATATCATATCCAGTTGGTTTGCATACAGGGCTACATCTTAGAAGACAGTGTTTCTGTGATGTTTTTTCCTTTGTACCTTTTAATGCTAAATACTCATTTATAACAGTAGTAAAAACTCAAAAATCAATGTATTTTGTAAGTTAAATTCTAATCTAGCACAATAAAAATATTTTTTTAGGGCAGACTGAGATATATATGCAACTATAAATTCGGTCATGTAAGCCAGTCAGGTTAAAGGTATGTATAGCTAGCTACACTTCTACAAAACTGAGCCAATTCCATAGAAACAACAGGGTTTAAGAGACACTGGTTTACGCTGCCAGAGTCCCTATCTTGGCAGTAAGGAGATGTAGTCCTGCGGACATGAATAGTCCGGACAAACTGGCATCTTTGATCTGCTGCAGTGACTAGCCAGAAAATATGTTTATCTATCATCACATTTTGCGTGGTCAAGCACACTTCATATGGATATTTGACTAACAAGCCAACAAGAGGTCTAGATTCATCCTCTCAGCTTAGGCTGGTGGTACTACCTTAGTAACTGGACATGTAACTCAAGGAGCGAGTGATATCAATTTTCATGGTTATCCGACAGCAGATACCAAGTACCGAACATAAGACTCCACAAGTCATCAAAACTAGCTGCCATCTAGACTTATAAAAGATAACTATTAACAGTAATTTCTCCTACTTTGTGGCTTCAACTATCGCAGCTTCAATGTATGGTAGGTTTCGCAGCCATTAATCTCTTTCTTATGTAGGAATGATAACTTACATATGTTTAGTAATCATATTTGCTTCCTTGTTTTGAAATGGATAAATTAAAGTACAGTGTACAGCAATAGTTTTTTTTTTGCCACCATGTAAATCCAGGGTGTTCTTCTTACTGGTGGTGGCCTTATTTGAGTACATATAGCAATACACTGTCAGGGTCATGTATAATGCATGAATGGAGAGGGAACAGTCTATTCATATGAAAACCTTCATATCTGAAATATTCATGAATCTCTCAATTTAAAAATAGCTCAAGACCGTTTTTTGAATTATTGAAAGAAATTTGACCACCATCCTCCTTCATCTACAGAGAATTGGCAATAAGCACATTTTATATTTTTGACACTGAGTGAAAAATATTTAGCATTGATTTTGTATGTTTGATTCACCCCCCCTCCTCCCCCAGGAATCCTTCTTTTTTCATTTAAGGTTAATCTTTTCCGGATTTCAGTATTTTATTCGCAACATATTATACAAGTATGCCACATGTAGGACACGTACTTACTTGCAATTAAAGTAATTCCCCATGTTTGGAAAGCAGTTTAAGCTTTTAACTTTTCAAATTGAATTTATTAATTTTAAATTTTAAACTTAGGTTTAAAACTATGGCTCATACTTGAAAAAAATCTAGTTTCTATTTTGCAGAAACTGCAAAACATTTTATTGTCTGGAACAAATATTTCCAACTATTTTATGGTCTGGAATATAAACCCAATGAAGCAGGAGAGATTACTCCACTAAGTTGAGTTGAAGATGTAAAATAGAAAGCTTAGATAAAACATAAAAAGGTATTAACACGCATACCTTGACTTACGAGTACGAGTGTCCCAACATACGAGTGTCCCAACATACGAGTGTCCCTACGTACGAGTGTCCCAACATACGAGTGTCCCAACATGCGAGAAAATCGAGATCTGAGCACAACATTGAGCAATTTTCTTTCTTGAGATACAAGTAATTTTGTAGATACGAGCTTACAAGCCAATTCTCGATGGCCACTATATGGCCAAGTACGCGAGAAGCCGCCTTCAAAACAGCATCACTTAGTCTTTCCCCTCGAATCAGACTGAAAACAGTTTTTAAAAGGTTTGACTAAAGGTTATAGAGAACGCGACACAAAAAGCACCAAACCGGAAACAGATAAAAGTAAAACACCAAAATTTAAGCAAGTTTAGTAAAGGATTAAAACTTAGTTTTGAGTGTGCGTTTAGTGAGCTTAATTCATTAAAGTTAAAGTTTGACTTGCAAAAAAATTCACATTAGTTATTTAATTTACTATCAAAAGATTCACCATGTCTTACTCTGTTGTGTTGTAGGTGCAGAATATGTGGAATTGTGATAACAAGCTCTTAAAAGCTCAAAAACGAACAGTTAATCGCAGCCATGACGAAAACGCCGTAGGTTGGAATCCCTCTCCAAAATGGCTCAAATGGGATGTAGTTGAACACGATGGCTTCTGTTTACACTTTCATGCAACCTCATTTGTCGAAATATTTTCACAAATATACTTCACGCATTCAATAAAACCATGTCTATGGTCCTTACGCATCTTCTTCATAATCATTGTAATGCTGTCACTTTTAGCACTGATACCTCAAAACAGCCTAAAAATTAGTTACATTTTTTAAACTTAGCCCAAAGGAGTGCATATCATCCTCTGATAAACATGAGGAGCCTGTTGGTCACCTGTGATGGTCGAAAAAGGCTGCAGAAACTGTTCGCGCTGTTTGGCAGGAAGTCTAGGTCCCATCATCAGATTACGACTAGATGATTAAACCAAGCTGAAACGAAACTAAAAAGTAGCGAGCATCTATATTTGATACAGACTTTCCGATATAACCTGAAGTGTTCGTCATAAACTAGTGCTACGAGATGTTTTACATTGAGCCTTTTCTTTTGTGTGATATCATTACGTGTCAAACCAATAATCACTCTGAGTTGAGCGCGTCATCGAAATAAAGGGATTCCAAACTATGGCGTTTTCGTGATGGCTGCAATTAACTGTTCGTTTTTGAGCTTTCGAGAGCTTGTAATCACATTTCCACATATTTTGCACCTACAACACAGCAGATTAAGACATGGTGAACCTTTTGATACAAAATAGCTGTAATGTGAATTTTGTTGCAAGTCAACCTTTAAATTCAATTTTTTTTGTTACGTAACGTCACAAAATTTTAGAGTACTAAACAGGGTTGCTGGCAAGTCTCTCTCGGACCACCGTTAGCTGCTTACTCTTTCTCAATGGCAAAAACTTACAGTCGTGTACATGGTGATGTTACATTTTATTGCAGATTTCACCAACCAAATATGTATTTGTCACTTTGTTAGCATAGGTAATGAAGTACAACAACAAAAAACACGTTTTTCCACTATTTAGTTATAGTATGGTAACAGATTAATTTGTATTTAGCTATTTTCTATAGGAAATAGTGCCTTGAGACATGAGTAAATTGACATACAAGTCCTAGATCGCATTAAGCTCATATGCCGAGGTATGAATGTATAAGAAACAAGAACCTCTACCTTGAGTCTCGGACATCTGGCAGTGGTGGAGTGATACGCAATTCCTAAAATAACAATAAAACATTCAGTGGTATGATTAGTAACATAGGCCTATATTGGTAGCTTAGTGATTTTTCAACTGAATGAATTCTCTAGCAGCAACCATGGCTGCCACTAACACCAAATGTTGATTAGAGTCTAAGCTAAGATGGCAAAGAATTATGTGCACCAGTAATCGTGGAATGTCAAAAGCCTTCATATAATAACTAACGCTCTTAACAGCTTTCAGTCATGAGAGCTGTAGGAATGACCAGTAATAGCTTTTCCATTTCATGATTCATAAAAAACTAAATTTAGATGCTTTGGTCTGCTTTTAGCGCAATAGCATATATATCAATACTACAAATAGGCATTTGTTTCTAAAATAAAATAATTTCAAATTGGTTTTTTTCGGACTGTTAGTGAATTTAAAAATGAGAGACTTCGTATGAGTTGTATTTACAATATTCAAACGGGTTTCATGAAAGCTAATTCAAAAATTGAGCAGAAATAAACAATGACAAACCAGAGGTTCAAATACGAAATGACAAGCTGGTAATAATATGTTTTCAGTATTTCTTCTACCAGTGACGAGCGAAAAAAGCTATTTTACAAGATAATTGCTCCAGATTACCATGAATTTATTGTGTGAGCCTTCGGTAGTTGTTAGAGTCAGATAAATGACTGACGGACATTCTTTCTCGGAAATCTTAGGCTTATTGCCTTACCTATCACCACAACTTGACTGACTGTCTCATCTTGTCAAATTTCCTATTAGCTAGTCGAAACAAATGGGTAATATATAATACACATTCTCAGAAATTGTGCAGCAGCACAGGGAGTGTTAGTAGGGAATAAAATGCCATTTCACTGTGATTATTGCTACAGAGAGTACCTAACTGCTAAGTAGATGAAATACCTGGAACAGAACTTAGTTAGTCTAAGCTCTAGAGGAGACTTTGGTAAGTTTTAAAAGAAATGTGTCGTAACAGCTTCTTCGACGCCAATGTAATTTTTTGTTATTTTCTGACTAAGCATCTACATGTAATCCTTACTTTCAAGCAGTCCGGATTTGCTCGGTCTCTTTCCAAACGGTTTAAAAGTACCCAAAAATCCTAAAAATGTATCGAGGCGTGGGTGATAAACAAAGCCCCGCAAATTACAGCGACAATAATAAAAAAAAGTCTCGAATGGCGCGCCAAAGTTGCTAATACGTTCAATCTATTGGTCAATGCGTATACGTGCGTCTTCCAATGGCCATGCCGAATATTCTATGCCGAAAGCCAAGCACCAACGCGAGAGAAGATGATGCAAGGGAAGACAACTCCAAATTAAAATTGTTAGATTATTTTCTTGTTCAAGTAAAAACACATCTAAAACTGACTATTGCATGACTATCTAATCCCTTACGTTTTAGAAAATAATTTTTGGTTTTGTAGCTTGATAACTTAGCGTCTTGTATCGGTGTGACTTGGTGGTGTTACGGTTTATAAATACATTGTATACGACAATCTATTTTCTATATACGGTTACGCTTTATTAAAACGACAACAACTGAACTGTAAATGTGGCCAATACTATAATTCTTTAGTAATATTCATTAATTTTGCTAACTTAATTAAATAATAAGATGAAGAAAATTTTTACACTTAACATTGTATTAGGTATGACTTCCTGCATGAGCCAATTCAAAAATCACCTTTATAAAGCATTAAGCTCACAGGGTTAAGGTGGTTTTCAAATATTTTATGATGCTACTGTTAACATAAAATTGAAAACTATTTCATGTTTTTAAAGTTTTATGTTTGTTTTAAATATTTTGATGTTTAAGTTCCAAAATAAAACAAAAACGTTTTTGAAATATTTGAATTGCTAAAATTTAGTCTGAGCATGGGCCTCAGCCAATGGCTACGTGAAGCAATGACTGTAACTCTTTAGTGTAACTATAACTGGTATCATAAAAACCCAAAATAAGTTAGTGCGCTTAATCGATGCAGTAAAAAAATTAATTGTAGTCATAATAAAGGGTTTACTATAATGTAGGCAAACTCTTGTAATACGCTGTCACGTAACGTTCATATTAAAGTCATTACATTAAATGTACAATCTTTTAGGATACTGAAAAAGCTAGTGGGAAAGTTAAGCTCTAAAAAACAGAAACACTTATAAACAAAAGTACAAACTGTTGAGGAGCTGGAATGGAGTTGTCGCATTATAGCCTCATTTTGGCTAACGTAACAATTACAGAATTGTCATCTAAACATTGTTCTATAAGGCCTATTCTAAACATTGAATACCGTTAGACTCTTTGATGTGTACTGCTTAACATTAAGAGCATACTAGATGCATAGACATATCAACATATGTACTTCTCAAAGTATGTCTTCTGTGTTTTTTTTCATGTATCTGTCGTTGTGTATGTTCATCTATAGCTATTAATATCTTGGAATAGAGAATCCATATCGCAGAAGATTTGATCTCAGACCTTCCGCTTCAATAGTCCAATGCTTTACCAATTCAGTAACACAAGCTCAATTGATTCTAAGGCAATATATGCCGCTATATAAGATCAAATACGCTACCGATCTCCATTATGATGCAGCATGATGGTGTAACGTCATAGAGAGGGGTAGCTCTTATTAGTGAGCTTAATCAAATTATCCATTGGCGATGTGCAAGGCTAATAGCAAGTGGTAGACAACTACATTACCTCTCATTGTTTATAAGCTGATTTTTAATACCCGGGCAACGCCGGGTAGCACAGCTAGTATATATATACTCATACATACTAACATAACAACAACATGATTACATGTAATGCAACAAACTGCTAGCCAGCTATTCCTAAAGCTGTTACAGTAGTTGTGCTCTCTTTAATGTTATGTTGTGACTTATCACCTGTTTATATAGTTTGCATGCTATGTTACTAGATATATACCAGTAAAGTATATACATCATCTGACAAGTCAATCTTAATTAAGAGTAATACTGTAGATGTTTGTATTTATGCCATATGTGACTCGCTTTAATCTGCAGGGCATTTAAGCATTTAGCTTGGAAAATTCCACAACAAACTATGATCTATAATTTTCTTTTCAAGTAAAAATGAGGAGACAACTTCTTGTTTCTCCTGTGAAACCTTCAACAGCAGATGCTTATGAATAAATAGGGTACCTCTTGGTGTGACAGCTTTAGTAATAAAACTGCATGATTGCTAATCAGTAGCTAGTTTTCAAAATAAGAACAACGGTTAGAAAAGGATTGTACCGACCCCACTGCTTCGTTTGAACCTCAAGTGAAATTAACTAAAATTAATCACAGTAGATGACAACTTCGAGTTTTTTCCAAAATGAGGTGTACTTTACAAAGCACTGGTTATATGCAGATAATTAGAGGTTTTTTGTAGATTTGTATTTCCATATATAATCATAGGAAAAAAGGTTTAACGAAATATTTCTAAGCATCAAGCTAAGATGTAATAATATTAGCTTTATTAATTAGGAAATTAGTAATTAAATGCTTTAAGAGATTTTCCACAAAAACAATACAAATGGAGTGACTGATACAAACATTTTTTACCATGGTAATGGTCTGTAGCCAGATTCATACTAAAAATATAGTTGTTATGCCACTTGTGTGAATAATAACACAAGCTATAACAAATGTGGTTTATTCACTCTCATAGTATGTAATGAACTGTTGCCTTCAAAACCTAGTTTATATAACCATTAGCTATGGCTGTGTAATAAATAGCTGAACAAATCATAAATTGTATTAGATATATAGCGCAAAGTTAGCTTGACCTTGACCTAAGCTTTTTCATTATAATAGTGTATCAATAGTATATGTTTTTAGTATAAATTTAGTAAATGTAGTATATTTAAAATAAATAATATTATTTTAGCCTTTCTAGCAGGTCTTATTATGTAACAGATCTATAGAGACTTATAATCAGTGTTCTTTAATAACTCAAGTTTATGAGTCACATATGGTAAGCAGACACATTTATACTATTTATTTTTATAATGTATATGAATATTTGTATATAATTTATATTATTCATCTGTGAATCCATTTATATTTTTAAATAAAAGATAACTATGACAACTTAACATGCACTTTAAGGCAGCAGCAAGCTATAGTCCCAGACTTACAAGATTGTCTTGTGCTGTACATTACGATAGGTATGCTGGAATGTCTCTGGTTAGTTGCGTAACTAACAAAGAGACACAAGCTTTATTATTTGGTTCTTTAGTCAATCAACTCAGTAATAATTACTTTGTAAGTGTTTGTAATTTTGGGATGCAAACAATCCTCTGTTCAGCAGTCGGCAGTCAACAGCAGAGGTCAAATTTAGTGTGTTGTTAGAGCTTAACCTAAAACTCTATATTGTAAGTCTGTTGAGTGGAAGCTGCACCACTATATAACAGCATAGAGTTCCATGTTCAGCTCATGAGCATCTATAGGAAGAGTATCTCTGTATAATACGAGAAACAGCTTTAACACTTCATAAATAAACAAAGGAAGATAATTCCAATGATATGTGTGGTAGCCCAATTCTATCAATATGGTATAACATTCTAACCAGCTGCCAAAGGAATGATATGTGGTAGTTGTTGCCCTCAGCTATAACACAAGTATCACTCAGGTTCACCTCACAGGAGAATATAACTCTCTAATACATGATGTATAGTTAAACAGTACAGTGTAGTTTTCAATAGTTTTCAGACATTTCAGACAAAAGAATCAATAAATCTATTTACACTCAAACATTTGTACGTTAGTGAAATATTCTAATAAAAGTTCACTATAATTTGTATAATTCATTTTACAACTCAAAAACCTACTATAACTCTAACAAATAATGCAGGTTTTATGAATCAGGTATTACAAACAGCTTTATAACAAATGAATTATATCGAGTGGTCAGCTGTCAGCTGTTCATCATGGCCGATGATGACTGGTTTCACCTCCGCATCCGTTATCTCCAAAGATTTTTGTAATAGACTCTGACAGGATCCAAGTGAGGTTTTTCTGTCTATCAGATTCATTTTATAGTGTCTTTGTACCTTACTTTTGGTATCCTATTCCACTGGCAGACACTGAGCTTTGGTAGACTACTGTTGTCTAATCTCTCGACTTTCTATTATTCTAATAATTTTTTACTTTTTTAATTTAATTATTCTTCAGCCTTTTCACTAATGAAACTGTGATATGTAAAGGATTTATGGACATCATACGGTATCTGGAAAAGCCAGATGTTTTGCCATTTATCTACATCTTGATTTATTATATCGATATTTATCTACATGTAGATACATGTAGATACATGTATCTATGTGTAGATATGTGTAGTTACATGGAGATGGTTGACTGCACTTAACCGTACGGTGAGCACCTATTAGGTACATGTGGGTATTAGGATTCCAATATTATAGTCTTAGCAAATAAGGGAGGTACATGTATATGTAGTTTACATAGGAGAAAATATAGGAAGTATATGGTAGTTTATATAGGAGAAAATATAGGAAGTATATGGTAGTTTATATAGGAGCAAGTATAGGAAGTATATGGTAGTTTATATAGGAGCAAATATAGGAAGTATATGGTAGTTTATATAGGAGCAAGTATAGGAAGTATATGGTAGTTTATATAGGAGCAAATATAGGAAGTATATGGTGGTTTATATAGGAGCAAGTATAGGAAGTATATGATGGTTTATATAGGAACAAATATAGGAAGTATATGGTAGTTTATATAGGAGAAAATATAGGAAGTATATGGTAGTTTATATAGGAGCAAGTATAGGAAGTATATGGTAGTTTATATAGGAGCAAATATAGGAAGTATATGGTGGTTTATATAGGAGCAAGTATAGGAAGTATATGATGGTTTATATAGGAACAAATATAGGAAGTATATGGTAGTTTATATAGGAGAAAATATAGGAAGTATATGGTGGTTTATATAGGAGCAAATATAGGAAGTATATGGTAGTTTATATAGGAGCAAGTATAGGAAGTATATGGTAGTTTATATAGGAACAAATATAGGAAGTATATGATGGTTTATATAGGAACAAATATAGGAAGTATATGGTAGTTTATATAGGAGAAAATATAGGAAGTATATGGTGGTTTATATAGGAGAAAATATAGGAAGTATATGGTGGTTTATATAGGAGCAAATATAGGAAGTATATGGTAGTTTATATAGGAGCAAGTATAGGAAGTATATGATGGTTTATATAGGAACAACTATAGGAAGTATATGGTGGTTTATATAGGAGCAAATATAGGAGGTTTATATAGTAGTTTTTGTCATAATTTAGGCAAACAACGACTATATAATTGAATTGATAATCAAATAACGTCGAGTCAGTCAACGGTGGGTGGTATAGATGGATGCATCAGCAAAAAATATGGCCTGGGATTTTAGTGAATGTGTTGATGTTTTTAGGCTACAACATTGAACGCTTGTTTTATAACAGTCATATTCAATGTATGTTAAAATATTTTGTTTTATTAATTTGCTGGTCATTAATGGAGATGAATAGAGCTGGTACGTTGTTGATCCGAAATTGCTAAAATTAGACAGGAAAGATGACGCTTGCATGGCTATACATCAGCTAAAGCTGTGGCTCGATATTTTGATCAACTATTAACTTGCTAGGCTACAAAAACTGATTCCTTGGTTTGTAACAAACACATTCTGTGCACACTAAAATCTTTCATTAGACTTGTTCATCAGTGCAATGATAAAGCAGTTATTTTGTTGATTACATCGATCTAAGCAGCATGAAGAAGATAACTTCAAGTTTATGGGCTCCCCTACGATTAAGCAAATGTTTATCGCATACTCTATTGCATAATAGATTAGTTTTCATATTGTGTTATGTATGCCCCTCTATGTACCTTAAAGTGAACCTTAAAGTGCACTTGAACAGACGGAAATGCATCCTTGTGGACTAAATGAACAAATCTGTCGTTATCGCTGCTAGTTGTTTACGAATCAGTCAATGGCTACAATATACAATACATTCTATAGCCAACCTTATTCACTTTCTGTGAAGGTCGGGTTATGTTTCTTTCAATTGAGCCTCTGGTTTCGAGCATGAATTTCCTACATATAGCAGTCAACAACTTAATGCTTATTGATGTTCTCCGTTCATGACAACTGAACTCTGATTCTTCCATGGTATCACATGAAGAAACCAATACTAAACACAAAGCATGTAGCTTCTATAAATAGTTTACATCGGGTCAAGTTTTGGAGCGGATGCTTGTTTCCGTGATTGGAAGCCGCTGTTTATTTAGCAGTGCTGCCTACGTGCTAGCCTTGTGAATTTGTGGTTGTTTGTTGTTCTTAAAATCCTTTTTGGTGGTCACAATGGTTGCTGACTAATGATTCACCGATGTGCATATATTTCTCAGGTAAGGTAATCTCAGCACGCATTAGCTGCCGTATTTACAACTAACTTATGGGAAGGGTGCTGTTACCTCCCACCTCATCAGTGAGACAATCAGAAACAAATTTAAGATTAATTAGTTTATCAAGACGAAGGTCAAGCGTATGATCTGAACACCATATGTTGCTTGCTAGTGATCAGGCAAACCAATTGTAAGTGCTGTAAAAAGTATTCATCAGATGGTTGGGTGGGGAGGTCAGTCAGCCCTACAGGCTATAGCCAGAGCCAAACTTGGCGTTAAATGTCACCAAGTTTGACCCGTATCTATCTATGGAGAGCTTGCGATGGCATGATTTGGCTAACTGCCACGCTTTGAAGTTTGAGCACTTGTTGAGGCATGCCACCGCAGAATGGCGTCATGATTGTTTCAGATTTTCACTTTAAAACTTGAGACATAATTGAGCAATTATAACAGGAAACCTCTTACCAGTTTGTTGATATGAGCTCTAGGGTGAGGCCATAGTTTAGACTTTAGGGCATCCATGTTGATAATAATAATTTTACTGTTATGACGCAGCTGAAGTACCAGAGGCTATCCCTACTTGAGCTAGTAGATAATTTACACAGGGAAATCACGTTTATCCCTTTCTTATCCTCTTTTTTCCGCGTATTGCAAGCCAAGATCGTAGCTTCAGGTCCTTCATACTGTGTGTTTGTCAAATTCACATTAGGCCGGGCATAAAGTTGAAGTGAGAGATCAATCACTTTCATTTATAAACTCAACAATCTCCAAAATGCTGGCATTCTGAGGCAACATTTAAATGGCAATAGCGTCTGCTGCGCAAGAGGCTAGAGAGCATGATTTAGCAAAACCATCACCATAAGCCATCTGTCTGTGACCAAGCTTCTAACCACAACAACCTGAAACACATGTCAGCTGGTTTTCATGCCTCCCTAAAACCATTGCATGTCATGTAGCTGTATTGTGCTGGTCTTCTTCTCATAGATCCTGTACATAGGGTTTTTAAGCCCAGTTCTCAGCGTTACTAAAGAGATTGCCAATCGAATTCATAACCTTCACCTTGTAAATAATGCTAATAATTGTTGTCTCTGGCATGAACTCCTTAGACCTGACAACCACTCTAGCTGTTGCGGATGCATCCTGTTGAATCAGTTAAATATACCCCGAGATTTGTACTCATTTTCCACAAATATTGCGTTTCAGGTTTGCCCTAGCGTATAAAAAATCAAGCTTCACAGCGGGCTTGTCCAGCATATTTCATGAAATTCACAAATATTGAGCTAAAATAAGTTGGTGATTGTGCCGAGAAAATGTCTGAATATACTCATAAAAGCATAACGCTTCTTTCAGGCAACTTTTTATTTCATTGATTCCAGCAGATAACTGTACAGTAAAATGGAGACAGCTGACGCATTCCAATTGTGAGCATTTGTGATTTTGTTTGCTCACAAGTGAACTATGGTTGCTAGGTTACGATACGCGTTTATGTCCTCATGTTTCTCTCATAAATCATTTTTACGTTTCATAAGATGAATTTGCATAAGTTCTTTAACTATTGATGTCCAAAAAAAAAGTTTGGTGAGGTGTTAAGGTCCGGGGTTTAAGGTTAGTTCATATTCTCAGCTTCTAGGGGTTTCTAAAACAGTACATAAAAGTTTTCTTCTCCTTGCAAAGGCAAGAAACCCCAAGATGTTGACTCGTTTAACTGAAATAATATGCTTGCCAGCGTATTCTGACGGCAGACCTCAAAACTATGTTATATGAAAACAAAAGGTTTAATCTCAACACATAATATTTATAAAACCATTGCATTCTGAGTATCTCTACAGGAATTAGGATATAAATTGTAGACAGTGTATAAACTTAATGTTACAGTATATATATAAGCTTGAAACCCGCGGCAATGCGCATCGTCACATGACAGATGATATGCAACAAACCAAGCATCACATTGTATAGAAGGGATGCTAAAACAGGATAAAGATACTGTTTGCCAAAGGACAGGTTAGTTCCTAGAAAAAGGTTCTTCTCTATAAATACAGTCACGATTTGTGGTTGTCAGGAATAGCCAGTTGAAAATTGTGGAACCAAAAACTTTCACATAATACCACTAAATAGGCTATGTCATTATATCACATAATAAAATTCCAAAAACTAGGAATATCTGAGTAAGTTGTTGTTTTACTAATAAGATCTCATCATAATAAACGACCCGAGCTACCATAAGTTACAGCAGGTCACGGCAGAATACAGAGTGAGAGCAGGGCATAACCGGTCACATCGACTGTAAACTTTCACCCCCTCCCCACATACCCAGATTTATGTTTGTATTTTAGTGCAACACTTGTAAGGTGGTAGAGCCAGAGATTTCACAGTGAAGCTATTCTCTGGAACGATGCTGTACAACAGAAAGTCAACTGGCTGAATTATCCTCAGATGTAATTTAATTATCTGGCTTTAACCCTTTGAACCCTAACGGTGGTATTCCGGCATTGCGTAGGGTATGTCATGAACCCTAACGGCAGCAATACCGGCATTCACATGGCTCTGTTTACAAAAGCAGTTTATAAGCGTAATCAGCGTTTAACAGCATAAACCACTCATATTAATTCTTGCACAGGATGTTAGACCAAAAATTTTACTTCCATTTGTAACAATTTTTAAATATTTCAATCTAGTTCCTTGGTTATTATAACAAATTTTATTAGAACGATATCGAAAAAAAATCGATACGACTCGTTCGTTAATAGTTCATAAATGATTGGGATGCCATGGAGGAGTTTTATGATACTTACTATAGTTTTTCAGTATATTTTGAGTCATGAAATGATGATGAACATGTGTTCGATCGATATAATACTACTGTAGCCTAAATGTTTTTGCGAGTTTTTAAAGTCGCACGAACTTTTGTAGTTTTAGCTTGAATAATGATGGAATACGTTGTTTTTTTATTGAGATATGCTGTGAGTTGCCCGACTATTTTACTAGTGTTTTACCAAATATCATTGTATTACACATTGTATTATGAGCACATTTAGATGTATTCAATAAAAGTTTAAAAACTACTGATCGTTGGACTAATTGCCTAGGGTTACTGACAGGCATTGACAAGAAGGGTCAGGATTCAAAGGGTTAAGGAAGGAGTGGTGACAGCGACTGAACAGGGTCAGACGACAGGGAGTATTGACATTGTGTAACAAGTCTAGTTAGCGTAGGCACCAATGCTGAGCCTTCTCTGAATGCTGATGTAAGTAGGCATGACGTAGGCCAGCTCTGTACAACACATAAATTATCTAAGGTCATGAAATTGCCAGCTCGGAACAATTTATTGCTCTCCAAATCTGATTCACAGTAACATTGAAATACATTATTTTATTGTTTGAAACTTGGCCTTTATATATGGCTTTTTATGTTTACGGTTCTCCGTGTATATGTCCACCTAGATATGTCAATATATGAAGGCAGGCGCTGCAAAGAGACGGTTCTCCGTGTATATGTCCACCTAGATATGTCAATATATGAAGGCAGGCGCTGCAAAGAGACGTTCAAAGTAAAATCAATTACAAGCATAATTAATCCAAAACGAACCAATTTAATAGTTAAAAATATATAAACCAGCTACTCTCCAAAGTCTGGTCTACACTGTGGTAACAACGGTTCTGCTATAACTATAAATTTGCGTCAACCAAAATTTTGTTCATTTTTATAATATTTTTTGACTTTATGAAATTGATCGACTCTTGTCAAATAAGCCGAGTTCTCATTATGTCAAAGTTGGAATGAAAGCTCTTCCACCTTCAATCTTGTTGTGGAAATACAATAACAGTCTTACCTTTCAGTGTTTTAAATATGAAGCACAAAGTTGTAGTAGATTTTATCAGAAAGTATTGATTTTTCTATGTGATTTTTTGAGGTGATCTGACTGCCAGGATGTTTAAAGATTACCATCGATTAAATTTGATCGCAGTTCTTTGCTCAGATCAAGCACAAGTATCATTATAACGTCTATAGTTGCAAAGAAACCGACAGAATAGAGACGTGTATTCGGTATCAACTATAGCAATGACTAGCTGTGCTACCAGGTGTTGCCCGGGTAATAAAAATCAGCTTATAAACAATGAGAAGTAATGAGAGTTGCCCGTCCCACTTGCTATTAGCCTGGTACATTGCCAATTGATGGAAGATTTTATTACCCTTAATACTGAGAGTTAACAGCTTTTTGTGACGTTATGCTATGAGCCTGCGTCGTACGCAAAGCCATTGGGTATTTGCTCCCATACATCGGCATATATCAGCTGGTGAAGGAATCAATCTCTGTGGCTAAATAGTACGGTGCCGGACTTGCCATCGGGTGGGTCTGAGATCAAATCTTCTTCGTTATGGAATCTTGATTCCAAGATGTGAAGATCTATAGCCGGAATGCATACAGACACATCCGCAGACAAACATACTTTGTGAAATATATATATATATAGATAGCAACTAGTAATGTCATTTTGCCTGTATTTGTCTTCTGAGCGTTTTAACTGCGATCAAGTTTATTTTATTTTAATTTTGAAACATCCGGACGATCAGATCACCTCAAACAGTGAAAACAATGGCAAATTATAGAAAACTACCGACACTTTCTGATAAAATCGACCAAAAATTTTGAAAGTTTTCTTTAATACCAGCATTCACTGCTATATGTCAATATCAGTGTTCTCATCTGTCCAAACTTCATATGCATGATATGGTAAGCGAATCATATCGAGCAACAAGTAAAGAATAAACATTCACTCAAGGTGAACATTGACTATTGAAACTATTCATTCTCAAGAAAAGTTTACTAACTTATTTTAAACAATGCGTATAACATTTACATATTCAAATAAAGATCCACACAAGACTATAATCGTATCACGCTGTTGATACACAAAGTTATTTTGGCAATTATTTAGATATAAATCAGGATTGTATGCGTGAAATTCGAGCAGCTGCTATATCCAGGTGAAGTAACACTTGGGGCTAAAACAGGCAAGGCAAGCAATGGACATAAAGCTCAGCTCTATTTACAAATATTCGACGACCTCGTAATGAGAAATGATAAACTAGAATAGAGAATAAGAGCAGAGAACATTTATACATATCTATTTTAGCACCAGCAGAAGACATCTATATCAATAAACTCCATGTTGCCATTATGTCTGTCTGTTAGTCCGCATGAATGTCATATGTTTCCACATTGTAATGAATTTTATTTAAACCTCACACCCATCTGCTCTCCACCTTCCACCGGGTTGCTAAAATATTTGATCTCAAAACTCCATCTACGTTCCTGGCAACCAGCTTCTTAAACATCCACTTGCTGGGTATCTGATTGGTAATGAACGACATCCTGGGTATCGCCGGGCTACTGCTAGTGATGATATAGATGGCAATATGTGGCTTGGTTGATACGCTACATTCAGCCTTACCAAGGAGGCCATGATGGTGTATGGGAGACAGCGTAGGAGTGACCAGTGTGAGCCATGACAGCGTAGGAGTGATCAGTGTGAGCCATGCTTTACAGACTACATGGAGAAAGTAAGCTCGGCTGCCAAACACAACCTCCACTCTCCACTTTTTGATAAATCATATCAACTACATTGAAGGCAATAAAACTAATATATTGTAACAATAATTTTTTTTATATTTCTAATAGCAAGCTTCTAGGCATTGAGGTAAAGGTAAGGGACATTAGATATGAGTAGCCTAACTATTACTTTCCGTTTAAGAAATATGATACTTCTTTGGTCAAATTTGGTAAAATTTTTCCAATACAGCTGTAAATAATTTGGATGACTGGCAACGAGGTAAAAGGGTTGATATCAAAGTCCGTCATAGATCTACAAGTGTCTATGACTATCAACGAATGCACCAGAGGCTTACCTGTAGCCAATGCCAACCAACAACTTCAACTGTGACATGTGCTAGCATTTCAATTACGCATAATAAATACCCACTGTAATGAAAAATAGTGTTGGCATACCATTGAAAAACTATTGTTGCTATATGACAGAAATATTTTTTTGCAAGTTTCAAAAAAAAGAAAAAAACATACAGCGCTCATTTGCCAAAATTCCATGGTATTTGCAAAGGAAATTGCTTGGTACATATCTAGGGTACATATCTAGGGCATGTCCTACTCAGCTAGGATCAGACTTGCAACACGTTATCATAAAAGATGATTTCAGTTAAAGATAGCAATGAAAGACGTAAGCGAGTGACATGGCAAATCAAGATTGACGATACAACAAGCTATTTGTTTTAATCCTATAAGTAAAGAGGCATCTTGTTAGAGTCACGCGTCAAACACTAGTTTTCCATTTGATTAAAATGGCAATTAATCATGTGAGAGTATTTTATTTGTCCTTGTTCTGTGGCTGACATCGGTTGACAGGTGGTGGCTGATGATTAAACGGTTATTCTGGCTTGTCAGCTCAACTACCAGCAATGTACACATGCTGGTAATGCATGTGACATGACAACCAAAAAGGAGGCAGCAACAAGTGTCAGCTAGACACTGCCCTTATATTATTGACACGCCATTGCGTAACACATGCTTATTGAGAGTTTTGTTACTCGATAGCAGCCAGAGAGAGTTCAACGAATGAGTTGTTTTCCATAGAGATTTGACTATTATATAATATTAATGAAGGACTTTACTGAATGAGTCTTGTAGATTGAGCCAGCTCAGTCTACCATGGCATCGTCTCTTGTTCTCTCCTTTTGTAATTGGCTTCATTCTATGAAATAGCGTGACATTTAATTCTCATTTAAACTAAAGAGATATTCGTATAGATTAAATTTAAGTGCTGAATATCTCAGTCTGCCAACCTTTCCTGTTCAATCAGCAGCTAAGCCAGCCGGTTATAATCTTGGCTACCTACCTTAGCTAAAGCTGCTCAACTATGCAATACAAACACCTTTAAACTTTGCTATTATCTAATGCAAGCTGAAAAGCTCAGCTAACAAGGAATATATTTGGAGTGCCCGGATGTAGTACGAAGGAAGGGGGAGGTGTGAGGAAGAGGAGGTGGAAGGGACGGACGCTTTAGCTTGATCAGTCTATTGAAGTCTGCCAGTTAACTTAATTTCACTTGATTCGCTAAAATACACTTGTATTCATATAGCTTGACTCTCACATTACTATTACTCTCACATTTCCTGACAATTCACAGGCTAACTCTTCCTGATGCATCACAGGCTAGCTGTCTTTTGTCAGCCCTTTATGAAGGCAGCTGGCTACACTTCAACTATGTTACCCAATTCTTTTTAATCTACAATTTCTCGGTCAAAAAACGCTTGATGGGTAAATATAGCCAACCGCAGTTAAAACCAATATGAGGGTGTTACAAGGTCATACAAGCTTTCATCGCTGCTGACACGGCATGTCACCACTTCCAGTGCACTTTAATTAAATATCCATCAATCACTTGCTGACTAACATCATCATGTGCTGCCCAGTGGCCACTGGTTCCCACATGCTCTGCCTTAGCGGCTTCATTTGTCCTATTCCGTGCCTCCAAGGAACAATTTTTCACCTTTGCTGACTCATGCGCACCACACCTCACCTGCTGCCTCACCTGTACCATTTGCTACAGCTGATGTCATAGCCCTGTGTACCTACGCTAGTACACATGCATGTTTGTAGTAATGTATGTAAGTAGAGCGGTATGTACATATGCACATACATGTAGGTATGCATGCGCATATATATATATGCATGTTGGGATGTAGGTAAACGTAAAGGCACTTATGTACTTATACATGTATATGCATGTATGTACATATGTATGTACCGATATACGCATGTATGTACATATGTATGTTCATATGTATGTGTGTAAGTATACATGTATGTACATGTGTATGTAGGTACATAGGTATGTTTGTACAAAATTCTATACATATGTATGTACCTATGTGTGTTTGCGCGCCTGTCTGTACACATGCATGTATATTGTACATATGTACCCAGATATGTACATACGTATGCAGAAATACATATCTGCATGTATATGTGTGATGAACATACATAAGTACAGACAGACATACATAGGTAGGTACATGCATTTGTACTTACCTACATACATAGAACCTATGTACACAGCTATGTATTTGCATCCACATGTACATACATAGATACATAAATGTATGTATGTACATATGGGTGTACTCATCTATGCAAATATCTATGTAGCCACCTGCTGACTCCCTTCACCATTTGTTACATCGGCTGTAGGGTTCAGCTACTTAACCAGCCCAATGACGTCTTCACACCATTCAGAGGCTAGTAAAGACACAAGAACAGATATGAGATCAAATGTTAAATATAAGGTTTTTAATTAAAGTGCAGTTGATGAAGTTTGGCTGTTGTGCTACAAGAGAAATTGTAGAGGGATAACCAAGTTTCGATAGATGACAAGCTAGGCATGTTGCTATGACAAGTTACAACAAGTGTCCGTGTGTCTAGGCCAGACTTGATGCAAACGGCTTGTCATCTTGAACAGGCTACTTATGAGCTAGTGGGTGGCAATAACTAAAGTTCAACATAAAAAAACACTCAAACGCATTAGCAATATAACCATGACTTGCAAGGAGGATAGCTCGTGGAGGAGCTCAGGATATACAGGATATAGGCTCATGTGTTTACCGCTGAAAGACTAACTGGTTCAGAACTCTGTTTGTTCAAAAATATGTGGAGACACGTACACTCACAGCACCAAAGACATTGTCTTTTAACCTGAAAACTGCTTGGTTATCCGCTATTATTTGCCTCACGTGAGAAGTGAACTGGTATAAACTTATACTTATGCTCTGGCGCTGAGGTCAGGGTCGGTGTATATGATAGTAAGATATTATACTTATGCTCTGGCGCTGAGGTCAGGGTCGGTGTATACGATAGTAAGATATTCTACTTATGCTCTGGCGCTGAGGTCAGGGTCGGTGTATACGATAGTAAGATATTATACTTATGCTCTGGTGCTGAGGTCAGGGTCGGTGTATACGATAGTAAGATATTCTACTTATGCTCTGGCGCTGAGGTCAGGGTCGGTGTATACGATAGTAAGATATTATACTTATGCTCTGGCGCTGAGGTCAGGGTCGGTGTATATGATAGTAAGATATTATACTTATGCTCTGGCACTGAGGTCAGGGTCGGTGTATATGATAGTAAGATATTATACTTATGCTCTGGCGCTGAGGTCAGGGTCGGTGTATACGATAGTAAGATATTCTACTTATGCTCTGGTGCTGAGGTCAGGGTTGGTGTATACAATAGTAAGATATTCTACTTATGCTCTGGCGCTGAGGTCAGGGTCGGTGTATACGATGGTAAGATATTACAGAAGTAGATTAATCTCAACATTTTGTATTTAGTATTAACAAAGAAATAAAGACATTTCCCTTAGCTACATGAACCTCCATCTACCATCCATTTGTATTATCAGAGTATGAGTCAGAGGGTGCTGCTAACTTTACCGTTCGTAATAGTTGCTAATAACAAAGAATCAACTATAGAGCTATATACTATATACTAATCTATATAATAAACTATAATACTATGAACTATATACTAAAATATATAATAAATTATATTACTATTTACTATAAACTATATAATAATCTGTATAATAAATTATATAACTATATACAATAGGCCTATACTAATCTATATAATATATTATATAACTATATAATATATACTAATTTATATAATAAACTATAATACTATAAACTATATACTAAAATATATAACAGATTATATTACTATAAACTATAAACTATATACTAATCTATATAATAAACTATATTACTATAAACTATATACTAATATATATATAATAAATTATATTACTGTAAATTGTATACTAAGCTATATAATAAATTATATAATTATATACTATATACTAATCTATATAACAAATTATATTACTATAAACTATATACTAATCTATATAATAAATTATAATACTATATACCATATACTAATCTATATAATAAATTATAATACTATGAACTATATAGTAAAATATATAATAAATTATATTACTGTGAACTATATACTAAATTATATAATAAATTATATTACTATAAACTAAAAAATGAAATAAACTATTTAACTATAAAACTTTAAAACTGCCCATAAGCACTTGATACACCACCTCATTTGAGAGAATGACTTGTGTAGTTCAGTTGGTACAAAATTAAATATAAGATACCATTAAACCTCTAATTTAACGCCGCCTTTATTTGACTGCCATTATTATAGGAAAAGAGTTGAAAAATAATGGATTACCTTTTAATTGAACGCCACCTCTATTTGACCGCTACATTGATGTTCTTTAATCCTGAAAAACCAATGATAGTAAGGGATCAGTAGAAAAGTCTCTACAAAACTGTACTAATAAAGACTCGGTTACATCAATATTAATTCTTTCGTTGTTTTTGTTTGTATCAAAGTCTGTTTTCCAATTTCAAAGCTCTTTGGTTTTTTCGTTAAAACTTTAAAAGCAACACCAAAAAAATTATTAATAACTGTAGCAGGTTAATGGTAGTTCCTTGTTCAACATGGCCTTGATACTTCATTGTATGTGAAAAACAGTTTACATTTATGATGGTATATGAATGACTAGTTTTAGGCTGAAAGTTGTGCTTAGCCCTCATGCGGCTAAAATTCTATCCTTAATTGTGCAAAGTGCAATGCGTAAAAGCTTACAACGGTACTTGTAAAAGTTTTGCTCTGCCAAAAATTGTTTGAACAATAATATCAACTAGTTTAGCAGTGCAGAAGAGGAGTTGAGGTCAGAAAACATTGTGAAAGGTGAAAGGTGAAAGGTGAGAGGTGAGAGGTGAAAGGTGAAAGGTGAAAGGTGAAAGGTGAAAGGTGAAAGGTGAAAGGTGAAAGGTGAAAGGTGAAAGGTGAAAGGTATTAAAGAGCCAAAAGAAGACCAAATTGTTTCAAACTGAAGCAGCAATCGGAATGCAATTGGCAGAGCAAACAGTGCAAATATTTTTCTTTCAAAATTGTTAATTTTTGCTTCTGCATGTATTATAAGTATGGTTTGTTTATGTCAGTTGTTTTTAAATATATATTTGTAGCGTTTGATAGATTATTATTATTATATAACTTATAAATGTGCAGATTTATAGCATATTATTTGATGGCTTACGGATAACTTAGCTCGGCTCACAATGGATCCATCTCATAACTCCTCTTCTATTGCCCAGAAAAAACCAGTTATGGCTGTACGCTGTAGCAAACTTATCAATAAGTGCAATGAGCTTTTATGCAATACTATTAAATATAGTTATAAAATATGCCTTCATGTTTAGAATGGAATAAAAAACTGAAAGCTCCAACAAACTGCAACGCAGGACACAGGTTATAAAATCATTGCAATCGCAATAGATATCTACTAATAGAGATATTTCTTGGCTTTTCAATGCGAGTTTATTTAGAGATCTACAAGAAGCTAGCGGTATGTTAGCAGATTTCTCGCAAGTAAAAGGGTTAATATCGCTCCGCTTGAAAAAGAGTGCAAAATATAGGCAACATTAACTTTGTCCGTGAAATGATCAAATTTATCTTTCCAAAAATCTGACAAGCCATTTGAAAAATACAACACAAGCTTCTTTTTTAATGTCACCTCCAGTTGACAGCCACTATAAAAAATATAGGGTGGTGTGTATATGGGGTGGTGTGTATATAGGGTGGTGTGTATATAGGGTGGTGTGTATATAGGGTAGTGTGTATATAGGGTGGTGTGTATATAGGGTAGTGTGTATATAGGGTGGTGTGTATATAGGGTGGTGTATATATGGGGTGGTGTGTATATAGGGTGGTGTGTATATAGGGTGGTGTGTATATAGGGTGGTGTGTTTATAGGGTGGTGTGTATATAGGGTGGTGTGTATATAGGGTGGTGTGTATATAGGGTGGTGTGTATATAGGGTGGTGTGTATATAGGGTGGTGTGTATATAGGGTGGTGTGTATATAGGGTGGTGTGTATATAGGGTGGTGTGTATATAGGGTAGTGTGTATATAGGGTGGTGTGTATATAGGGTGGTGTGTATATAGGGTGGTGTGTATATAGGGTGGTGTGTATATAGGGTGGTGTGTATATAGGGTGGTGTGTATATAGGGTGGTGTGTATATAGGGTGGTGTGTATATAGGGTGGTGTGTATATAGGGTGGTGTGTATATAGGGTGGTGTGTATATAGGGTGGTGTGTATATAGGGTGGTGTGTATATAGGGTGGTGTGTGTATAGGGTGGTGTGTATATAGGGTGGTGTGTATATAGGGTGGTGTGTATATAGGGTGGTGTGTATATAGGGTGGTGTGTATATAGGGTGGTGTGTATATAGGGTGGTGTGTATATAGGGTGGTGTGTATATAGGGTAGTGTGTATATAGGGTGGTGTGTATATAGGGTGGTGTGTATATAGGGTAGTGTGTATATAGGGTGGTGTGTATATAGGGTGGTGTGTATATAGGGTGGTGTGTATATAGAGTGGTGTGTATATAGGGTAGTGTGTATATAGGGTGGTGTGTATATAGGGTGGTGTGTATATAGGGTGGTGTGTATATAGGGTGGTGTATATATGGGGTGGTGTGTATATAGGGTGGTGTGTATATAGGGTAGTGTGTATATAGGGTGAAGTATATAGGGTGGTGTGTATATAGGGTGGTGTGTATATAGGGTGGTGTGTATATAGGGTGGTGTGTATATAGGGTGGTGTGTATATAGGGTGGTGTGTATATAGGGTGGTGTGTATATAGGGTGGTGTGTATATAGGGTGGTGTGTTTATAGGGTGGTGTGTATATAGGGTGGTGTGTATATAGGGTGGTGTGTATATAGGGTGGTGTGTATATAGGGTGGTGTGTATATAGGGTGGTGTGTATATAGGGTAGTGTGTATATAGGGTGGTGTGTATATAGGGTGGTGTGTATATAGGGTGGTGTGTATATAGGGTGGTGTATATATGGGGTGGTGTGTATATAGGGTGTTGTGTATATAGGGTGGTGTGTATATAGGGTGGTGTGTTTATAGGGTGGTGTGTATATAGGGTGGTGTGTATATAGGGTGGTGTGTATATAGGGTGGTGTGTATATAGGGTGGTGTGTATATAGGGTGGTGTGTATATAGGGTAGTGTGTATATAGGGTGGTGTGTATGTAGGGTGGTGTGTATATAGGGTGGTGTGTATATTAGTATATCTGTGTCACTAGTCACAGTTCACCAGACAAACTACTTCATCTCTGATAGAGCTACAAGGTTATGATGCTTTCCACAGTTTAAAACTTTGTATAAACAGTTCATTGTATAATATTAACTTTTAATGCTCTGGTCTACTTTTATTAACAGGCATTAATTTACTTAATGCGTTTGTGAGGCCTTCAATAATCATTTCATGTGTAAATCTTCCTGTCACCCAGGCTGCCAATGTATAGTTAGCCTTAGTTCATGGCGGGCTTTTGCGCAGCTCTTTACCACTAGTATTAACCACAATCTGTTTATATTTTTTAAGCCGGTACATGAGGGGTGTTTGCCTATATAAGCGTCAGTCTGTCATCTGAACATCATAACTTCATCAGAGCTCAAACAGACAAGAAGATGCAAGGAACACAGCAGCTCGGAGCATTGCTCTTTCTCTCTTGTGCTCTCCTGGTGCATTGTACAACTCCTCCTGAGTGTCTCACAGCTACCAACCTGACAGAGTCTTGGAGGATGGACATCTCCGGCAGTGGTATCAAACCTGGTGGCCCAAATTCGTTCGACGAATACGCTTGTGACTTGAATATCGACTTGCAGTGGTTTCGATTCACTGGTGATGCCGGTAAGTTCAACTAAAATCACTGACGAAACAGTTCCCGGAGGGCAGATTAGCTTTGTATTGGACTGTTTCTATGTTTTTTTATAAACAATAAATATTCTATTTGTCATTTAACAGGAAACAGGATGCTCAACACCTGTCCTCCAATGTTCAGCTGTGGTGCTATGATGCCATACTGGTCTGATGAACCGCTGCCTACAGAGGTTGGAGTAAAAACTGACATGGTCGCTTATGAATCCTGGTACCCTGGACACGTCTGCAAGTTTTTTGCGAAGGCCATGTATGTGATGAGATGTTCCCATGACACAGACTATGATGTTATCTACAAGTACAGATCTGCCCACAAAAAGGACTGCTACCAAAGCTTTTGTGGCATGATGTGAGCCACTAACTGATATTAAATATTGGATCTCTGTTCAAGATCACCAATGCATAATATTTTTCCCTATTTTACATAGTCTAGTTTTGGTTATATAATATTAACGTGTCTAATAAATCTCTCTGATGCAACCTTCATAATCCAGAATGTTTGATTGCATTGTCTTCTTTGTACCTGAGTTAGCAGCAAACAATAAATTGCAACAGAATAGTGTTTCTTTTGTATGTGGATTTAAAAATATAACTCAGAAAAAATAGTCGACTCGAAGAACACACATGTATAAAAATATATATATAACACATATATAACACATATATAATGTATATATGTGTTATGTATATGTAACAATATATATATAACACATAAAAGTATAACTGTCTCAGTGCACATTGGATCAGCCTTTATCTATTTTTAAATTTGAAGGTTCTTATTGCTGTCGTAGAAATATAGTTTTTATCAATCAACTAACAACACTCTGGTTGAAATGGTCTAAATTCCTGCAAAACTTTCTTCCAAGCATCAAAATGTCATGATGCATGTGCCAGACACTCGACCAATCAACACACAGTATCCTACTATCGGCCACCCTGTAACATTTAGCAAACAGCTGCAAGAATCATATTCTAATGTTTCCATTGTCTCCGTGTAGAACTCTACTCCAACTAGTATATCAACCACCAACTAATATACATGTATGTATAGGGTAGCTAACAATGAGCTTGAAATAGCAATAATATAACTAAAAACAGACATAATAAGGACATTTACTGTAAAAAACCACATTGCACTAAATACAGGACACACCTAACATAGTTGTGTGTTATGTTTGTTATAGTAAGTGCCTTGCAATATGTATCATCTTTGGCCGTTCACCCTACAAATCGTCAAAGTCATCCAGCCTCCTATTATTCAAATACTCAATACACCTACTACAGCATTCATCGTTAGGCATTGCACCAACCCAATGGTTTAATTAGATTTTATATTTATACAACATTAATATCAACCTAGAATGGTATTCCCTCTTGGGCAAACAAGAGATTTATTACTTTATTTGCAATAATTTAATTCATAATAGTAATAACTAATAATTAATTAATGAAAATAATGGAAAGGGCAACAATTAAGTCCGGGCTGGCAGCAATGGGCTAAACTAAGGACAGGCAGCAACAAGTTGAACTAAGAACAGGCAACAATGGGTTGAACTGGGAACATGAACAACTGATAAAACTGAATCTAGACTCATTTAGTGATAAAAAATGCTACAGTTTCACTAAAACCAGATCTATTATATCTGTCAGTAATCAAAGACAAATACAAATTCAGAAGCAACAGCAATGCGCTTTTAGAAGTCCACTTCCTTGTGCCTTTTGATTGTTTTCACTGCTGAAACTACATGCAAGAGATGTCTTGTAAAGATAGCTCTATGATCTCAGCATACGACACTAACAATATAATAAAAGTCAGTCCATCTCTAAAACTTCTCCAAGCTATAAAATTCCACTGATATTTGAGGAGACTAACATGTATTTTATTATTGCCAAAAGAACTAAACTTGTATTTTTTTTTACCGTAAGATAGCAGTGAACACAGAGAATCTATCTGTTTTATGCTATGTGTACAACATCTTGTAGTAGGGTAGAGTTGTTCTCTAAACAGTTGTATCTTTATCAACTGTGGAATAATTGTAGGTGATCATCATCCTGGTCAACAACCAACTATGGCCTCCAGATCCTACCTTTTTGTAGTTAGTGGACACAAAGCGCCAATAATGGCTAGCTGTACCATACGCTGAAAACAGTTGACAAGACCAGCTATTTAATATCTGCTAGACCCAGAGAGTAAAGGTGCTTTTAATAGTTAATAACTGTTGATAAACAATTCATTGTATAATATTTACTAATTACGCTCTGGTCTACTTTAAATAGGCATTAATTTACTGAGCTCATTTGTGAGGATTTCAATAACTAACTTATGTGAAAATCTCCCTATTCGAAAGCGTCATTCAGCCTGCTTATGTATAACTAGCCTCAGTTTATGCTGCTTTTATTCCATAACCCTTTTATGCCAATATAAACCACGACAGGTTTATATTTTCAAGCTATTACATGAGGGGTGTTTGCCTATATAAGCGTCAGCCTGTCATCTGAAAATCATAACTTCATCGGAGCTCAAACAGACAAGAAGATGCAAGGATCACAGCAGCTCGGAGCATTGCTCTTTCTCTCTTGTGCTCTCCTGGTGCATTGTACAACTCCTCCTGAGTGTCTCACAGCTACCAACCTGACAGAATCTTGGAGGATGGACAACTCTGGCAGTGATATCAAACCTGGTGGCCCACATTCGTTCGACGGATACTCTTGTGATTTAAACATGGACTTGCAATGGTTTCGATTCACTGGTGATGCCGGTAAGTTCAACTAAAATCACTGACGAAACAGTTTCCAGACTGCAGATAAGCTTTGTATTACACTGTTTTCATGATGTTTCCATAAACAGTGAGTATTATATTTGTTGTTTAACAGGAAACAGGATACTCAGCACTTGTCCTCCAATGTATAGCTGTGGTACTATGATGCCACTCTGGTCTGACGTACCGCTGCCTACTGAGGTTGGGAAGATATTTATCTCATTCGTTTATGAATCCTGGTTCCCTAAACACCACTGCAAGTTTTTTCCGAAGTCTATGTATGTAATGAGATGTTCCCATGACACAGACTATGATGTTATCTACAAGTACAGATCTTCACACGCGGAGGACTGCTACCAAAGTTTTTGTGGCATGAAGTGAGCCACTACTGATATTAATTATTGGATCTCTGTTCAACATCTCCGATGCATAATATTTTTCCCTATTTTACATAGTCTAGTTTTAGTAATATAATATTAACGTAATGGTGAACCTATAATTCAGAATGTTTAATTGTATTGTCTTCTTTGTACCTGAGTTGTCAGCAAACAATAAATTGCAACAGAATAGTGTTTTTTTTGTATGTGGACTTCAAAATATAACTCAGAAAACATAGTCGACTCGAAGAACACACATGTATAAAAATATATATATAACACATTAACACATATATTATATATATGTGTGTTATGTATATGTAACAATATATATAACACATATATAATGTATATATGTGTTATGTATATGTAACAATATATATATATAACACATAAAAGTATAACTGTCTCAGTGCACATTGGATCAGCCTTTATCTATTTTTAAATTTGAAGGTTCTTATTGCTCTCGTAGAAATATAGTTTTTATCAATCAACTAACAGCACTCTGGTTGAAATGGTCTAAATTCCTGCAAAACTTTCTTCCAAGCATCAAAATGTCATGGTGCATGTGCCAGACACTCGACCAATCGACACACAGTATCCTACTATCGGCCACCATTTAGCAAACAGCTGCAAGAATCATATTCTAATGTTTCCAATGTCTCCGTGTAGAACTCTACTCCAACTAGTATATCAACCACCAACTAATATACATGTATGTATAGGGTAGCTAACAATGAGCTTGAGATAGCAATAATATAACTAAAACAGACATAATAAGGACACTTACTGTAAAAAACCACATTGCACTGAATACAGGACACACCTAACATAGTTGTGTGTTATGTTTGTTATAGTAAGTGCCTTGCAATATGTATCATCTTTGCATGTTCACCCTACAAATCGCCAAAGTCATCCAGCCTCCTATTATTCAAATACTCAATACACCTATTATCGCATTCATCGTTAGGCATTGCACCTACCTAATGGTTTAATTAGATTGTATATTTATACCACATTAATATCAACCTAAAATGATGTTCCCTCTTGGGCAAACATGAGATCAAGAGATGAAGGGCATGTTTTTTATTACTTTATTTGCAATAACTTAATTCATAATAGTAATTATTAATAATTAATTAATAAGAATAATAAAATGGGTAACAATTAATCAATTACTGTAAACCTGGGCTGGCAGCAATGAGTTAAACTAAGGACAGGCAGCAATAAGTTGAACTAAGGACAGGCAGAAATGGGTTGAATTGGGACGGGCGGCAATTGTTTGAACTAGGGACAGGCAGTAATGAGTTGAACTAGGGACAGGTAGCAATAAGTTAAACTAGGGACAGGCAGCAATGAGTTGAGCTAGAGACAGGCAGCAATGGGTTGGACTAGGAACAGGCAGCATTGGGTTGAACTAGGAACAGGCAGCACTGTGTTAAACTGAGACAGGCAGCAATGAGTTAAACTAGGAACAGGCAGCAATGAGTTAAACTAGGAACAGGCAGCAATGAGTTAAACTAGGGACAGGCAGCAATGAGTTGAACTAGGGACGGGCAGCAATGAGTTGAACTATGGACAGGCAGCAATGAGTTGAGCTATGGACAGGCAGCAATGGGCTGGACTAGGAACAGGCAGCATTGGGTTGAACTAGGAACAGGCAGCACTGTGTTAAACTGAGACAGGCAGCAATGAGTTAAACTAGGGACAGGCAGCAATGAGTTAAACTAGAGACAGGCAGCAAGAAGTTCAACTAAAGACAGGCAGCAATAAGTTGAACTAAGGACAGACAGCAAATGGTTGAACTAGGGACAGGCAGCAATGGGTTGAATTAGGGACAGGCAGCAATGAGTTGAACTGGGGTGGGGACAGGCAGCAATGAGTTGAACTAGGGACAGGCAGCATTAAGTTGAACTAGGGACAGGCAGCAATGAGTTGATTTAGGGACATGAACAACTGATAAAACTGAATCTAGACTCATTTAGTAATGAAAAATGCTACAGTTTCACCAAAACCAGATCTATTACATCAGTCAGCAATCAAAGACAAATACAAATTCAGAAGCAACAGCAATGCGCTTTTAGAAGTCCACTTCCTTGTGCCTTTTGATTGTTTTCACTGTTGAAACTACATGCAAGAGATGTCTTGCAAAGATAGCTCTATGATCTCAGCATACGACACTAACAATATAATAAAAGTCAGTCCATCTCTAAAACTTCTCCAAGCTATAAAATTCCACTGATATTTGAGGAGACTAACATGTATTTTATTATTGCCAAAAGAACTAAACTTGTATTTTTTCTTTACCGTAAGATAGCAGTGAACACAGAGAATCTATTTGTTTTATGCTATGTGTACAACATCTTGTAGTAGGGTAGAGTTGTTATCTAAACAGTTGTATCTTTATCAACTGTGGAATAATTGTAGGTGATCATCATCCTGGTCAACAACCAACTATGGCCTCCAGATCCTACCTTTTTGTAGTTAGTGGACACAAAGCGCCAATAATGGCTAGCTGTACCATACGCTGAAAACAGTTGACAAGACCAGCTATTTAATATCTGCTAGACCCAGAGAGCAAAGGTGCTTTTAATAGCTAATAACTGTTGATAAACAATTCATTGTATAATATTAACTAATTACGCTCTGGTCTACTTTAAATAGGCATTAATTTACTGAGCTCATTTGTGAGGATTTCAATAACTAATTTATGCGAAAATCTCCCTATTCGAAAGCGTCATCCAGCTTGCTTATGTATAACTAGCCTCAGTTTATGCTGCTTTTATTCCATAACCCTTTAATGCCAATATAAACCACAACAAGTTTATATTTTCAAGCTATTATATGAGGGTTGTTTAGCTTTATAAGCGTCAGTCTGTCATTTGAACATCATAACTTCATCAGAGCTCAAACAGACAAGAAGATGCAAGGAACACAGCAGCTCGGAGCATTGCTCTTTCTCTCTTGTGCTCTCTTGGTGCACTGTACAACTCCTCCTGAGTGTCTCACAGCTACCAACCTGACAGAATCTTGGAGGATGGACAACTCTGGCAGTGATATCAAACCTGGTGGCCCACATTCGTTCGACGGATACTCTTGTGATTTGAACATGGACTTGCAGTGGTTTCGATTCACTGGTGATGCTGGTAAGTTCAACCAAAATCACAAATAAAACAGTTTCCAGACTGCAGATTAGCTTTGTATTACACTGTTTTCATGATGTTTCCATAAACGGTGGGTATTCTATTTGTTGTTTAACAGGAAACAGGATACTCAGCACTTGTCCTCCAATGTATAGCTGTGGTGCTATGATGCCACTCTGGTCTGACGAACCGCTGCCTACTGAGGTTGGGGTGATAACTAACACAATCGTTTATGAATCCTGGTTTCCTGGACACGTCTGCAAGTTTTTTGCGAAGGCCATGTATGTGATGAGATGTTCCCATGTCACAGACTACGATGTGATCTACAAGTACAGATCTTCACACAAAAAGGACTGCTACCAAAGTTTTTGTGGCATGAAGTGAGCCACTAGTGGTACTAATTATTTTATCTCTGATGCGTAATATTTTACCCTATTTTACATAGTCTAGTATCATAGTACCAACATGTCTAATAAACCTCTCTGATGCAACCTTCATAACCCAGAATGTTTAATTGTATTGCGTTCTTTGTACCAGAGTTGTCAGCAAAAATAGATTCCAAGGAAAGATTTTTTGCTGAAATATAAATGTTACACTAGTTGTATGTAAACTTGAAAAAAAGCTGATCAGTTAGGTTTGAATTAGCTTGTATCATTTTACAATTCTGCAGATGAGGTTCTTATTGCTGTCGCAAGACTAATGTGTTTGTTGATAAATTAACATAGTCTAGATTCATGCAAAATGCTGTCTGAGCATCAAAATGTCATGGTGCATGTGCCAGACACTCAACTAATCAACACACAGTATCCTACTATCGGCCACCCTGTAACATTTAGCAAACAGTTTCAAGAATCATATTCTAATGTTTCCAATGTCTCTGTGTAGAACTCTACTCAAACTAGTATATCAACCACCAACTAATATACATGTATGTGTAGGGTAGCTAATAATGAGCTTGAGATAGCAATAATAAAACTAAAAACAGACATAATAAGGACACTTACTGTAAAAAACCACATTGCACTAAATACAGGACACACCTAACATACATGTAGTTGTGTGTTATGTTTGTTATAAGTCAAAGACTAGAGGCGATAAGTTTTACTGAACATGAATGATTGTATATATATTATACTCAACTCTCTGTTCAATTTACAGTTGGTAAAGCAAGATAGTTTACGCACACTTGGAACAGTACATAATGTACAACACAGCATGATAGAGAGTAGGTAACTCAGAACTGGTATTGATAGCAAATACTAACTACAGAACATTGTCTATGTTAGTTATAGTTAGAATATGTAAAATTGTCCAGTTGTTATTATGGTGGGCTTAGTATAGGTTGGAGTGACAGACATAGTCAACAGAAAGGGATCAAAAATAAAACATTGGTTTAAAGCAAGTCCGATGACAAGGATTTTTTCTCGGCTACTTGATGCAATAAACATACCTGTAGTATACCTCTAACCCTTCTGATCCTGATGTTTTTGTGAGTCGGCCTGCATGGCATCAAAGCCTAAGCCTTATATATCCTCTATTAGATTTTCACTACCTGAAATTGCTTAAGCTTGGACCCCATAAGCATTGTTTCTACATTGCTCTGACCAAGATGAGAGTTCACCTGAACTAGTGTCCCAATTAGTTTACTAATTTACTAGTTTAGTCCCAACTACGGCTGCCAGCAGCAAAGTACTTGATGGTTACAGCATCCTCAATCTAATCAGCCTATCGACCAGCATTTGTATCTGAATATCCTTGACCTCATCAGCATTTATGCTGACACCCTCTAAGCTAAAAAGTGCATCTCCATTTTTGCCGGTCTTGCCACTTGCAATAGCTTTGGTGACCTGCCTAACTACTGTTTCTGCTGGCTTCACTTTCCTCACTGCTGTCAGTGGGTAAGGGATGTTGTACGGAACTCATTGCACTGGCCAAGCATGCTAGAGCCCTGTGAATTTTCCAGTCCTTTTAGCCTGTTGGAATAAGTTACCATCTTTTTCCTAAAGCTTAACCAGAGTCACATCCCTTTCTGTCAATGTTTTCCTTTTTTTCATTGACCACCTCCAGCGACATTGAGTCTGACATTATGTTGTTTAAAAATGACTGAATCTTATTGGCCACTAATTGTCTTACCACCTTACCCTTTACCAGATACGCCACTGCATATCTAGTGCCACAGGCAAGCACTGTTGTCTTTGGTCCAATCTCTTTAGAACTAGTACTAGCTCCCATCTCCCCAGTCGTTTGTTCCTTTTGGATAAAGGCTACTCTATCTACTTTGCAGTTAGATATCAAGTGCTCAACCTTACGCAGTAGCTGCACACTGATGCCTTGCATTCCTTTGCCCCGTGCCCCTTTTTTGAACATCTTTTGCAATAGTTGCTGAGGCAGTCTGTTGAAAAGTGATCTCTATGACATCTACAGAACCAGCAGTAATTGGTTCCTTCTTTTCCAAGAACCTCATTGGTTTGCCCTATAGCCTTGCCAGCTTTATTCTTGATGGTTTTTCCGGAGTCTTGCTGATCTTTTGCTGGTCTTGCTGATTTTTTTCATCTTCTGTGGTCAGCCACTGAGAGGCTCCTTTTTGTCCTTTCCATCTCTGAGACCTTTACCTCGGCAAACAGACATACATTATGTGAGTGTGTATAACAGTTGTATGTAAAAACATGGTACAAAACTTCTGTTAGGTTCCATGTTTCCTAGTGGTAAACATAGCTAGGGTCTGATTTGCACCTATCCCGTCTATCACTCGTAGCAACTATACCACTCTCACCATTCCCATAACTGCTAACTATAACATCCCCCCTGCTTTCTGGAGAAAGCACAGCCATGCAGTCTACATCAATTTTCTCATCTGCAATGATGTTCTCTCCTTCTATCTCTGAGAAGGCTGTTACATCTGCCTTTTTAACAACCGAGAGTTTTAACAGGACTAGTAGGTTACACTCGACAGCAACTCCTGAACTCTCATCAACAGGTTAGAGAACACAATGCGTCCTTTGTTTTTATGGACCTCATTTTGCCTGACCAATACTCAATAACTGTCAGAAGAGTTACTCTCCCTCTATTATTAGGGAGTTACTCCCCCTCTAACTATTATCCCTTTTGCACCCAAACTATTATTGCTAGCTGCCCAGAAGCAAGCTTATTTGAAGGTTGACTTGCAATAAAATTCACATTACAGCTTTTTGGTATCAAAAGATTGACCATGTCTTACTCTGTTGTGTTGTAGATGCCAAATATGTGGAAATGTGATTAAAAGCTTTTAAAAGCTCAAAAACGGAAAGCCGCCGTAGATTGGAACCACTTTATTTCGATGACGTAGCCATGAAATTTGGTTATTGTCTTGTCACGTGATGTTCTCACGTGAATTGAAAGGCCAATAAAAAGCTCAATGTAAAACTTATCATAGCACTAGTTTATGACAAACACTTCGGGTTTTATTGAAGACACCGTATCAAATATAGATGCTCGCTACTTCACAGTTTTGTTTCGGTTTGGTCTAACCGGCAAGTCGTAATCTGATTATGTGACCCAACACTTTGCAAATACTTTTTGCAGCACTTTTCGATTACCAACTGATTTCGTGACCAACAGGGTCGTCATGATTATCAGACAATGATATGTACTCCTTCAAACTAAGGCTGAACAATCAAACGAATTTTTACGGTAAGTTGTAAGATATCAGTGCTAAAAGTGACAGCATTACGATGACGATAAAACTGACGCGTAAGAACAATGAACATGGTTTTATTGAATGCGTGAAATATATTTGTGAAAATATTTCGACGAATAAGGTTACATGAAAGTGTAAACAGAAACCATCTCTCACAACTACATCACATTTGAGCGGTTTTGGAAAGAGAATCCAAACTACGGCGGTTTCGTGTGGCTGCGATTTTCTGTTCGTTTTTGAGCTTTTAAGAGCTTGTAATCACATTTCCACATATTTTGCACCTACAACACAACAGAGTAAGGCATGGTGAATCTTTTCATATCAAATAACTGTAATGTGAATTTTGTTGCAAGTCAACCTTTAACAAAATATTTGATATTTCTTTTCCTATTAATGCCTCAAATTATCCATATGGCCATAGTTTTTCAAATTCATTTTCCTCAAACTAATGGTAATCAATATGGTTCTTATACGGTATACCCAAGTTAGCTTTAATTATTCTGCCAAACATAAGCTCATTAGCTGTAAACCCTACTGAAAATGTCATAGCCCAATAGGCCATCAGCTGTGTTCTTATCAGTGGTTCTCCTCCATAGTGACATAATGATCTTCACAGCACTCTCTGTCATACCATTGAAACAAGGATACCTCGGGCTTCTGTTGACCAAAGTAAACCTCTGTTTTCTGCAAACAACCGAAAATCTTTGCTATTGTAGCACCTCTCATTTTTCGATCTAACAATCTTGGGTATGCCGAACCTTGAGAATAATTCCATCATAAATGTAATCATAGCTCTTGATGTCTGTGAGGTAACAAGTATAGCCTCTATTCACTTGAATTAATAATCAACCACCACTACAGACACTCCATCAATGAGCAAACTAATTAAAACTTATAACTTCCCATAGTCTAGAAGATAGTGTTGACGTATGCATAGGCTAGTGTTTTACTTGCGAATGCATGACACAAACATTATATTCATCAATATACTTCACAATACCAATTAAAAAGACCTGGCTACCAGAATTGGCGTTGAGCTTTTTTGGGATAGTTAGTGGTACCCTGATGCCCCTTATGGTATAACTCAAGATACTCATAGGCCTTGATGATTTAGATATGTATATCATGAACTTATACAGCCACGTCTTCCCACATGTGCGTAGTAAGTGCCTTTTAGCGTACATCTCAGGCGGCTCTTCTTGTAGATTAACATTTGGCCACCCGTAGCCGTTCAATACATCTACTAACACACTCGCCTTTAGCCATTGCACTAACTACCGCCTTCTCCCTCACGTCCGGATATGTCCTAAAAAAGACTATGCCTTGTATGTAAGCTTCCAACAAGTCGTACTCAGACGTATAAGCCTTCTCATAAGCATCGCTGTTCGGGTGGCTCAGGGAGTCGGCCAAGCACATGCTTTTATCAGCTGCATAAAAAATGGTATGATCATACCGTATTGATCTCAACTTAAAATGTTGTACTTTTGCCTCACCAGTTTCTTACTAGACTTCATTAAGTAATTGCACATACCAGTGAAACTCCTTGCTTTCATTTTGTTAGGACGTGAAATCTTGATTACCTTCAGAATCTTACTCGGGTCAGGTTGAATAGCAGTGCCACTCACTAAATGTCTAAAAGATTTTACTATAGGTAATCCCAGATTCGCAATTTTACCTCATCAGAGTCATACCAAAACCTTCTATTTTTTTAAGACTCCGCGAAATCTCAAACAATGTGGTGAAAGGTTGGAGCCAAAAACCAAAATGTCATCTATTAAATAGATAACACTTTCTAAATCATCGAATATGTTTTAACTTTCTCAATAAAAATACTCTGAAGGTGAAAAAATGCTAAACTGGTATCTGCTTAACCTAAAAGCATCCTCATGATGTGATAAATATGGTTAACAATTTGCTTCTAAGATCCAATTTTACCTGCCAAAAATCAGAGTTGGTATTAAGTTTAAAAAACACTAGACCGTTTACACAACTGATTTGTTAAGGTAATTTCCTTCTTGACTTCCTTGTTCAGATTGTTTACAGGTGAAACACTTATCACAAGGTATTAGTACTTATTAAATTCCCGGAAGCACTACAAGCAGCTCTTCTGATAGCGCTCCCCTAATCAATACAGCACTCCCCTAATCAATACAGTACTTCGCTAATCACGACAGCACTTCCCTAATAACAACTGCACTTTACTAATCATAATAGCAACAGTGGATACGTGTTAACAGGCACATAGTGCCAATTCTGTCAACTGCGTGTTATATTAGAACTCAACGGTGACTCCAATGAATGGAAAAAAGCTAATATATATATATATATACTTGAGGTGTCTAAAGCTAAAGAGGTATTGGCATATTATAGGTCTACAATGTATATAAGAGGCAAGGCCTCCCAAAGCCGAAGTGGCATTCTTAGCCTACATTCCTACAAATGTCAGGCTCGCAAGAGACGCCTGCATATACAACAGGTTTCAAAGCTATGTCATCATGGTAATGACCACACAAGACCTAGACAAAAAGAGACCTGAGAGTGCTATGGTTCCATTTCATAGAAGGGCAGATATTTATCATTAAAATTAAAGCAGGAAGGTACGACTCCAAGAACTTCACTTTTTTACTATTGGTCATTTTACATGATAGCGGCTGTTCTTTCTATTTTTAAACCTTCATAACTGACAAATGAGAAATAATTTATGTATACTTGATTCGTTGAAATGAGCAGTGCAGATTGGAGAGAATACAATTTTTTTGCAACTACGTCTATCTGAAATCAGCTCTATTTGAGATGCATTTAAGAGAACTCACAAATTTGTTGTTAATAAAAAGTGGCTATGCAATCAATGTTTAATTGTCAGATAAAGTGCAGTATGGATGTCACAGCCTTTTATTTTTGTGTTATAATAGCAGTTGTTGTAATTGTGCCAATTTTCGTTCAATCACAAAATTCTGTACATGCAAGTAATCAGATGACTAAAATTTCAGCCAATGTTGGGCTTGAACCCATGTCATTCAACTTCTTAGACTCTAATGACACTTTTATTTGTTTTAGCACACGAAATAATTTCTAACCTGCGAAGTCTAAAGGGTTGAAATATAAGCAGGAGGTGTTAGATTGAACAGAGTACAGGCAGCATTGCATTGAGCTGGAACAGACAGCATTGCATTGAGCTGAAACAAGCAGCATTACGTTGAGCTGAGACAGGCAGCATTGGGTTGAGCTGGGACAGGCAGCAATGTGTTGAACTGGGACAGGCAGCAATAGGTTGAGCTGGGACAGGCAGCAATAGGTTGAGCTGGGACAGACAGCATTGCATTCAGCTGGAACAGACAGCATTGCATTGAGCTGGAACAGGCAGCAATAGGTTGAGCTGGAACAGGCAGCATTGTGTTGAGCTGGGACAGGCAGCGTTGGGTCTTTTTCATTACTTTATTAGCAATAATTTCGTTGTGAACAGGAATGTTTTCCAAGTTATGCCATAAGAGAACCATAAAAACCACTGGAAGACGAGGCATCAGCATAAAACACTAACCATAAAATCATAAAATGTTCACCTCAAAAACATCTGCAAGCTATAAAACTATACTGATCTTCATTGAGAGTAACTGGCGTGTTTTAATTGTCAAAAAATGATAAACTTTCATGCTTTCTTAATCGTAGGCTGCAGTAAACAGAAGCCACCTTCTTTTTTATATTATTTGTGCGATGTCCCACAAATAGAGTTATTGTCTAAACTGTTGTATCCTCAGCAGTTGTGGACTAATTGTAGGTGGTCATCATCCGGGTCAACAACCAACCATGACCTCAGAATGAATTCATTCTGAGGTCATGAATTCAGAAGCAACAGCAATGCGCTTTTAGAAGTCCACTTCCTTGTGTCTTTTGATTGTTTTCACTGCTGAAACTACATGCAAGAGATGTCTTGTAAAGATAGCTCTATGATCTCAGCATACGACACTAACAATATAATACAAGTCAGTCCATCTCTAAAACTTCTCCAAGCTATAAAATTCCACTGATATTTGAGGAGACTAACATGTATTTTATTATTGCCAAAAGAACTAAACTTGTATTTTTTCTTTACCGTAAGATAGCAGTGAACACAGAGAATCTATTTGTTTTATGCTATGTGTACAACATCTTGTAGTAGGGTAGAGTTGTTCTCTAAACAGTTGTATCTTTATCAACTGTGGAATAATTGTAGGTGATCATCATCCTGGTCAACAACCAACTATGGCCTCCAGATCTTACCTTCTTGTAGGTATGTACAGAAGATGCCAATAATGAGCTGGTCGTACCTGCGTACCTGCGTACCACATTCTGAAAACTATAAAACTTATTTATTTGTTTCTATTAGTCCTTAATAAATCATATTATTTGAGAGAAAACTTGGGTGGTTCAGTTGGTAGAGAAATAGATATAAGATATATTTACAGTGTGTATAGGGTGGTGTGTATATTCGCATATCTCTGTCAATAACCAGATCAACAATTTCATCTCTGCTAGAGTCACAAGGTTATGATGCTTTCGCGGTTTACAGCTTTGGATAAACAATTCATTGTATAATATTAACTCTTCGCTCTGGTTCATTTTTATTAACAAGCATCAATTTACTTGGCTCGTTTGTGAGGCTTTCAATAACCAATTCATGTGAAAATCTCCCCGTCGTAGTGAGTCACTCAGCCGGCTTATGTATGGTTAGCCTTAGTTCATGGTGGTCTATTGCGCAACTCTTTCACACTAACATTAATCATGTGTTTATATTTTCAAGTGACTGAATGGGAGACTTTTGCCTATATAAGCACAAATCTGTCATCTGAACATCATAACTTCATCAGTGCTCAAACAGACTAGAAGATGCAAGGAACACAGCAGCTCGGAGCATTGCTCTTTCTCTCTTGTGCTCTCCTGGTGCACTGCACAACTCCTCCTGAGTGTCTCACAGCTACCAACCTGACAGAGTCTTGGAGGATGGACATCTCCGGCAGTGATGTCAAACCTGGTGGCCCACATTCATTCAATGGATACGCTTGTGATTTGAACATGGACTTGCAGTGGTTTCGATTCACTGGTGATGCCGGTAAGTTCGAATAAAATCACAGATAAACAATTATCAGAGCGCAGTTTTCAGAGCGCAAGCTTTTTATTGGACTGTCTTTATGTTTTTTTCCATAAACAATAGATATTCTATTTATTGTTTAACAGGAAACAGGATGCTCAACACCTGTCCTCCAATGTATAGCTGTGGTTCTATGATGCCACACTGGTCTGATGAACCACTGCCTACCGAGGTTGGAGTAAGGACTACTATGATCGTTTATGAATCCTGGTACCCTGGACATGTCTGCAAGTTTTTTGCAAAGTCCATGTATGTAATGAGATGTTCCCATGACACAGACTATGATGTTATCTACAAGTACAGATCTTCCCACAAAAAGGACTGCTACCAAAGTTTTTGTGGCATGATGTGAGCCACTAGTGATATTAATTATTGGGTTTCTGTTTTTGGCCTCCAATAAATATTTTTTACTACATTTTACTTTAGTTCTAATAATATAATACCTACATGCCTAATAAATGTAACGCAACCTTCATATTTGTTTCATTCAATTGTCTTTTTTGTGCCAAATTCGACAGCAAGCAATAAACTCCAACAAAATAATGAAGAATAACATAATAATGAATATTTCCCTGAAGGATAAACAAGAGACACATGACAAGTGGTAGTGACATTGTGTGACAGATGTATCAAACTCACACCAATGCTAAGACTTCCAGTAATATTGATGCAACTAGGCATGACATAGACACTCTGTAACAGGTGTATCTAACTTAGACACCAATGCCAAGCTGATGGAGTAGGCATGATGTAGGCCACTTCTGTACAACACATAAATTATCTGAGGTCACGGAGGTCAGCAGCTAAGAACAATTTACTGCTCACCAAATCTGATTCGCAGCAGCATTGAAAAACCTTTTTATTGTTTGAAACTTGGCCTTTATATTTGGCTTTCTATGTCTATGGTTTTCTATGTATATGTCCACCTAGATGTGTCAATATATGAAGGCAGGCGCTGCAAAGAAATGTTCAAGGTAAAATCATTTACATGAATGTTTAAAACAAAATGAATCAATTTAATAAACAGAGAGTTATGAACCCCTGTAAAGTCTGGTCCAGCAAACAACCAATTAGACCACTAGAGGCATGAGACATAAACAATACCTTGTGCTTCATCATTCAGACCAGTTTCTTCATTCGTTATGTCATAACTATAAGATGGCCTCTTGATGAATTAACAATGAGATGTAAAAACAAATAACATATGAAATATCATATAACCATACCGCATTAATCTCAACCTACAACATTGTGCTCTCGCAAGCAAACAAGAGAAGTCCTTTGTCCAAAACTGAGATGAAGGGTTTATGATCTGATTAAATTTTCTCTTTCTGCCAAGTAATAGTCAAAATTTTCATGAGTAGTTGCTCAGGCTTATTCTACAGAGTTTAGTCTGATACTATACTGATAGCCTTCGAACAGGTTTGCAGAGCTGCAAACATTTGCTCAGAAATACATTTTATATCATTTTAGCAAATTCAAAAATAACCTTAAAAACTTTATTGCTTTGTTTAATTTAAACATTTTATTTACATAAAGAGTTTTATGTTGATGTATCTCATCTGATGAGGAAGGAAAATGGGGCATAATATTAAAAAGGTTTGTCACCTGTGGATAATAGAAATACTAAGAGTTGGTAAGCGCTGTACCAAGGATTATTATAAAGGTAGGTTATATACTAAAATACATTCTAAGAACTTACGTTAAGCACAATTTCAAGTCGGGTTTTATGTATAGCAATGCTTGTTGAGGTTGACAACAGCAGTTGCAGTTTGATTTTTAGAAAATGTCAAGAGAAGATAAATCAACCATGAGCCAGTTCGGGAAAAACACAGGGCAGATAAAATCTCTTGATGACTTTATATCTTGTTAATTTTACAAACGCTAGCTGACAGAAGTCAACAGGCTCCTTTCCAACTTGCCAGAGAAAGGAGCTGGCATTGGATGTCATGCTGCTTAATCAAATGTTTAACCTTTAACCTTTCAATGCTGCCGACTGTTGTATGTAAGGCAAGGTCAGCAGCAGGTGCTTTGTGCTCGAATGCAGATCAAGCTCATGCAAAAAATAAAAAATGTTTGATAACACCAGAAATAGAACAATCCCTGCATTGCACGCAGCACCTGTTGCCTGCTGCCTAATTTGAGTATATCAACCTAATAATAAATTAGCCAATCATAAGTTGGCAGCACAACTTGCTCAGCCGTAATAGGCTCGATGTATTGCGGTCATTTTGTAGCGATATCAGCCAAACAGAATCTCTTGGTGGTTGGTTCACAAGATTCAATGTCCCTACTTGTGTCACAATTTATTGGAAATTAGACTACGGTACTGCCAGCTTACACATACAGTATATAGTTGGGGGGTGCTTTGACGGTTGCTCAGAATACTTCAAGCAGCAAAATGAGTGGTATGCATTTACTGACTCTGCTCAGTCTGACACATGTTCTTCTTGCCAGCAGCGACCGACAAGGGCAGCGGATAGAGTGCCAGAAAGCTGTAGAACTGACTGAGGCATGGAGGGCTGGACCTGACGGATCAAAAGTCAGACCCGGAGGCCCATATTCCTTTAGAGGCTGGGGGTGTGATTTGAATAGACAACTGCAATGGTTCAGATTCTCTGGAGATGCTGGTAAGTTTCTTGATTTAGTCAATAGAAGAGATTTGATGTAACATATTCTACTGACTAAACTGAGCACTTCAGAACTTTCTACAATCGCTGTTGCATATACACACCAGAGTTCTTCTTTTCGCATGTATACAGACAGTCACTTTAAAATTAGTAGAATACAAACTAACTACCAGCTAGCTGGTATTGTTATCATTCCTATTACATTATTATTGTTGTCACAGGCAACAGAATGCGAGATACGTGTCCACCGATGTATAGCTGTGGAGCGATGATGCCTATGTGGACAGACCAGCCACCACCCTCAGAAGTAGGAGTGAAGAAACGCATAAATGTTTATGAATCATGGTCACCTGGTCATGTTTGCAAATTCTTTGCAAAACCAGTAGAGGTGATAAGATGCTCTCACGACACTGAGCATGACCTCGTCTACCGCAACTATGGTGCTCGCTCTAACCAATGCTACCAGACTTTCTGCGGGATGCACTGAGCTCAACAGACTTAGTACAGATATAGTACAGATATAGTACGAATATAGTACAGATATCGTTCAGATATAGTACAGAAACAGTGCAGATATAGTACAGATATAGTACAATATCACTATGGCCTACAGATGTTGTTCAGATAAAGTACAGCACTTCTTGATAGTTTTCCGTGTTTATTTTTTTTATTTTAAACTACCAATTTAATATCTCATAATTATATTTTGTTATGGTAATACAGCAGACATTGTATAATCCACTCAACTTGTTTGTTGCATCAGTTGATTGAATTACATATGCTAACATTTGTGATATTATTAAAATATAGAATTTTCGTGAGGTTTAAACAGCAAATCAACACTTAGATATTCTTGTCAAATCAAGTTTCAGCAGTTGTCTTAGATTCTGCACAAAAAGTTTAATCACACATTTATGCTGTCAGAATGTCCATGGAGGATTTAATATTAACACAGTTAATAAGTTGATATCTACACACCTACAATAAGTTGATATCTACACACCTACTATAAGTTGATATCTACACACCTACTATAAGTTGATATCTACACACCTACTATAAGTTGATATCTACACACCTATTGTAAGTTGGTATCTACACACCTACCGTAAGTTGGTATCTACACACCTACCGTAAGTTGGCATCTACACACCCACTGTAAGTACAACTTAAAATCTTTCTTACTACAGTCTTGAGGCAAGAAATAAAATAATAAATAAGAATAAGCAAAAACTGCTAGTTTTAGGTGAAGGTAATCTATCAATAGCTAAGGACCACAGGCTATAGATGACAAGTTGTGTAGAATAACAAAAAGAACTATGAAAACTTGACATGCATACTCAAGTGTCAATGAAAAATAATTCACTTTCTCATAGTGAAGTGTCCCATGCAAAAGGATAAAAACCTTTTTAGATGAATACAAGATAAGACAATCGCTAGAGGTTTCTAATCTTGCTTTTGGCTTCTAATCTTGATTTTAATTCAAATCAAATTGAAACTCCACTCTGTACAAAAAGAACTTTTTAGAGACTGTATATCATGATGGTCAAGCTAGCAGAACCTAAAGCAGGAAAACGCAGAGATAATTCTTACACAACCCTAACCAAGCGAACCACAAGATAGATTATGCAGGAGGGCGGTAACTCTTCCAGTGTTGTACATCAGAGGAGTGATATACACCTCTCCAGTGTTGTGCATCAAAAGAGTGATATACAACTCTCCAGTGTTGTACATCAGAGGAGTGATATACACCTCTTCAGTGTTGTACATCAGAGGAGTGATATACACCTCTCCAATGTTGTACATCAGAGGAGTGATATACACCTCTCCAGTGTTGTACATCAGAAGAGTGATATACACCTCTCCAGTGTTGCACATCAGAAGAGTGGTATACAACTCTCCAGTGTTGTACATCAGAGGAGTGATATACAACTCTCCAGTGTTTTACATCAGAGGAATGATATACAACTCTTCACCAGTGTTGTGCATCAGAGGAGTGATATACAACTCTTTAGTGTTGTGCATCAAAAGAGTGGTACACAACTCTCCAGTGTTGTGCATCAGAGGAGTGATATACAACTCTCCAGTGTTTTACATCAGAGGAATGATATACAACTCTTCACCAGTGTTGTGCATCAGAGGAGTGATATACAACTCTCCAGTGTCGTGCATCAGAAGAGTTATATACATCTCTCCAGTGCTGTACATCATAGGAATGATATACACCTCTCTAGGGTTGTACATCAGAGGAGTGGTATACAATTTAGGAATGAATGACAGCATTGCTGCCAGACAATCTCTTGCTTCCTCCAGCTGTGTGATTGTCAAGCTAGAGCAGCTGAAGCTATGGTGTCTCGGAATGCTACTTTTGTAGTTATTTGTGTCAGATCCTCCTGTGTTCAGCTTGTCAAATAGGCATTATTATGAAGAACAACACCTTTTGGCAGTCCAAGTCGCTATAATAACACCATTTTTTGCTACAGCAGTGTTTCATCTTCAAAGACTTGAGCAATTAGCTGGTTGGAGGAACAAGGTAATCTTTGCTAACAGATCTCTTATAATATGACTGTATGTAATTTAGAGCCATGAGACCATTCTGGTTCATAGACCTATTAACTATACTATTACCTATATAGAACTAATAACTGTCATTGTATAGTTAATAGGTCTATGTGCTGATTTTACTGTTGCAAATATAATCAAGCATTCCATTCCTTTAGCAGAGCTATGTAATGCTGTATGCAAAAAGCTGTATCAACAATCATTCTACAGAGGGTGGGGGTGACTGATTGATACAGAGAAAACAAGTGATCACTATGGTTCACTGACAGAGCTAATCTTTTTTCTTTCCAACTCAATTAGTGGAAATAATATCAAAAGATGCCAGAGTTTATAAAGTGGTATGAGAGGTGGGTGTTAACCAACTTATTTAGTCCTACGCTTGGTCCAAAGTCTCCTAAAAGCTCTGGCAATAAGACTAATGAAGAGATTGGTAAGATAACTCCAAACATTCTTACATCCACATTTCATAATTCAATCTTATCTTGATGCTCTGCATCACCAAACAAACAAAACAGAACATCAAAATATGTACAAATTAATAATAAGCACATGCTGAAAATTACAGGCTTGAACAAAGTGACAACTTTGAAAAAAACAGCCCTATTTAGCAACTCTCTCCACAAACTCTAGACAAAGTCTTTTACTCTCTCCACAAACTCTAGACAAAGTCTTTTACGCTCTCCACAAACTCTAGACAAAGTCTTTTACGCTCTCCACAAACTCTAGACAAAGTCTTTTACGCTCTCCACAAACTCTAGACAAAGTCTTTTACGCTCTCCACAAACTCTAGACAAAGTCTTTTACGCTCTCCACAAACTCTAGACAAAGTCTTTTACGCTCTCCACAAACTCTAGACAAAGTCTTTTACGCTCTCCACAAACTCTAGACAAAGTCTTTTACGCTCTCCACAAACTCTAGACAAAGTCTTTTACGCTCTCCACAAACTCTAGACAAAGTCTTTTACTCTCTCCACAAACTCTAGACAAAGTCTTTTACGCTCTCCACAAACTCTAGACAAAGTCTTTTACGCTCTCCACAAACTCTAGACAAAGTCTTTTACGCTCTCCACAAACTCTAGACAAAGTCTTTTACGCTCTCCACAAACTCTAGACAAAGTCTTTTACGCTCTCCACAAACTCTAGACAAAGTCTTTTACGCTCTCCACAAACTCTAGACAAAGTCTTTTACGCTCTCCACAAACTCTAGACAAAGTCTTTTACGCTCTCCACAAACTCTAGACAAAGTCTTTTACGCTCTCCACAAACTCTAGACAAAGTCTTTTACGCTCTCCACAAACTACAAGTAATTGATGTCAGGTTAAGGAAAAGCCTAAATATGCTGCTGTGAGGTATTGGCTCGTGAAACTTGGTTATGGGTTGATTTGAAGATGCACTCAACTTGGTAATTAAAAATTGTTGGCAAACAATCTGAGAAGTCAGCCAGCTATTAAATGTTCAAGTCAGCGAATCGATGTAATGAGGCAGCTATTAGGAGCAGATGATCAAACCTCGTTACAAAGGTGTTCATAAAACAAGGAATGCTCTGGAATGAAAATAAGAGACAAGATTAGAGCAGTAAATACGTGTAAATTGATCTGCAGAATCCATAAAAAGAAGAATTTGGCTTTTGATCCATTGAAATGGGCATGAAATGTTAGTGCATTCAAATGTCTGGTTTTCCACTACAGCTCAGCATGGTGAAACTGACTGTAGTGAACAAGCATGTTCAATAAACATATGACAGTTAAACCCCTCTTTTTCGAACTTCACTTCACCAAACTTTCAATTATCTGAATGAACTTTCAATTATCCGATGCGGTTGTGTCTATCTGAAGAATGACAACCTTGACCGAGAGGTCGCTCTCGTGACAGATGGCTCAAGAGATGGCACGCGAGTTTCCTGCAAGAGTGATGTACTGTAATTGTTGTTTGTTACTATTACTGCTATTATTATTATACTGTACTCTATTGCAGGTATGACCATATTTTACTCTCTAATATATACTGTATAAGTAAAATGTACCATATTGTAGACAGGGAGTATGCATATGAGACAATATAGGCTGTTTAATATACAGTACTGTACAGTACTCAATTTTTAGTTCAGTATTGTTGAATATTCGACAATTGAGACTCAAACTTTCGAAATAGACTTGTTCAATGTCCGGACATGATTCAGTCTGTATTAGTCTGAATAAACAAGGGTTGTCTGTACTTGTACAACTCTGGGAGCAGCGGTGGTCTATTAGTCTGGAACACCTGACCTGCATCAACAAGTCAGGTGTTTAATAAAAGGTTTAAAAGGTCACTGGTGGTTACTGGAACACCATCCAACCTTAAATCGCTCTTTGCAACTGGGTGTGTCTCCAGTTGTCGAGGTTTCCTTGCCATTGGACCTTGACATGTCCAGGCAAGACCATATAACCATTGTTTGTACAATCATGCTCTTGAAAACACGCACAGCCTCTGCTTGCAGTAAGCTAAGTACGTCACACTTGATCTCCGATCTTTCCGTGTGCTCACACCACGCACACACATGCACGCACGCGCCCGCGTGCGCACACACTGCGCATGCCATATCAGATTTGGTAATGCATGCTATATAAATGCCTAATAAATGTTCTCGAAAACAAGGCATTAAGCTGAGAAACTTGTATTAGCAAATCTCTCTCTCTCTCTATGCAATCCCTCTCTTTAGAGTAAAATGTCTGCTTGCTTTATTGATGTGTTTGGTGTGTTTTAAGATGGCTCCGTAGTCCGATCATTGCTCTACATTGACGATTGCAATGTGGACATTGGTAGTCATCATTCATCAAAGTATCAGATGAGCAAAGCCGCATCATTCTTTCTTTTATTAGCAAATAGCCTTTGTAAAACAGTTAAAGAATGAGGTTCTGAGGCTAACGTAAGAGATATGACATGGTTAACCGAGGAACAATAATCTATTCTATGAAGAGTAATGTACTCTGTTAACGCAGTGTTTACCCTGACTGCTCACTGATAAGAACAGATGATGGTTCAGGTTGTTTACAATAGGAACTGTTCTAGATATAAAATTTCACTTTTCAATTCCTGTGTTGAGAGTTGTGTCCTCTACTAACTGTGAAACTAAAGTATGTAGTAGATAAGGACAGTCATAGATATTTATATCATAGACAAACGTATTTCATGGAGGGTAAAACATCTTTTCTAATATGATGTTGATCTTAGCAGCCCATTTAAGACTTTACTAGTTCATAACATAGTCCTAACACATATACAATATGTGCGTGCGTGTGTGTGCTCTAACAAGCCTTTACCTGATGACCTTCTAGAGACTAGCTTAAACTAGAGAGTCTCTCTAGATGATCTTTTACTTTACTAACTTTTCAAAATACTCAGCGCAATAAGAATAGATATGCAATGAAGTAGTGTTTCATAGTGTTATGCATTGTGAGTTTGAAAAACTGTTCAATATAAACAAAAGCAAACAACTCACAAAATGTGGCTGTTTAGAAAAGGGCTGACGAAACTAATAAAAATGTGACACCCTTTGTAGCTTTGTAGTAGCGAACTGAACCAAACGTAAAGGGCACAAGTACTCTTAGCTAGCCTTTATTATAAATGGGATTATGGAAAACTTATTACATGCATAGCGAGTTACATTTGTGTGGTGTAACAATACTACACCTGTAAGCTTTCTTTTTGGTTTGTTCTCCTAACACATAAGACTCCAAGTTCTATCTTATTAAACCATACTATGTATTCAAATTGCATTGTATTCTAACAAAATTGTGAATCTTTACTCTTTTGTTAGATCCCTCTGCTTGCTTTGTTGCAGTGACCAGGTTTGAACGAAAAATGTCCCTTTTTAGGTAGCAGGCTAGACGAGTGTTTTTCCTAGGGCTATAGCACAGGATCCACTAAGATGTTAGGGTTTTTGTACAATATTTTTACATATCAGAAGGTAATTATACACCGCAAGCAATAGCAGGAGTTCAACTCGCGCATTCATGCTTTCCTTGTTGATGATTGGAGTTATCAGCACTTTGCCAGAAAGAGGCAACTTACATTTTTCGAGTTGGGTTTGTGCATTTTTAGAAAACCAACATACTAGAGTTGTAAGTCTACTGTAGTAGGTAGGGATAAAGAAATTGGTGTGGCGGTGGATTTTCAATCTCGAAGTTTTGGTTTTCTGAAAATTTTCGATATTTTTTAGTAACTTTTTAGAAATTCTCTGAGACACTTAATTAGTCTATTCAGATCTGAAGACTGAACACGGATGGCTTGATGTGCAGCTTTGCATCTGACATTTAGATTTGCATCATTATTTGTCACAAGGGAGTAAAAAACAGTACATGTACATTCTTCAATAGTTTTGTTTCCTTGGAGTTTCTCGACAAAAAAAAAACTAAAAATATTAGCTACCAACATAAACAACAGACGACAGACGAAACAATGAACATCAATGGTCTTCCAACCAACTTTATTTGGAAGATGAAATCTCACTAACAAGCTTCATGACAAGACGTTTGTCATGAAGCATGTTTGAGACCTCTAACTTTGTTGACATGGAAATCATTTTTCCTTCGTTTTGTAACGTTTGTACCGGTCTCAGATTGCATAGTTAACGAATTAAATATAGATACTTGTAGTTGTATACGTGTGCTGACTAAAAGTTTATAGTAAAAGAGAGTATAACGCTAAAAATGAATATTTGCTCTCGCTTGTGTATTTTACACGAAAATCCCAAGCGGAATGCTGACCTGAGAGAAGTAGGTCATCGTGTCTCTTATAAATGTTCTAAAAATGTTTTCTATTAAAAACAGTACCAATTAAAACCATCACCATGAACTACATGTACTGCAAAAATAGAGCCATGGCAAACAGTGAACTGTTTTAAGCAGCCGTCTATTAGAAAGCCTTATCTAAAAAGCGGTAGAAATGTCGCTGTGACCTAATGAATGCAACGCAACGTTTGTTTTGTCTGGTCAAAAAATGCTGATGTTGACTTAGAAACTTTAACTGATTGGTATTTGGCAGTAACGTATGTACGCCTTCTTTGCAGTGAAAAAAAAGCAGTAAAGCAAAAAATGGTGAAATTATGTAAGTCATCTTGAAATGCTAAACAAAATCTAACCTGACAATGTGTAGAGACAACATTGAGCAGGTTGAAAATCTAACCTGACAATGTGTAGAGACAACATTGAGCAGGTTGAGTGATGAACTTCGGAGAATGAAAAAGGCTACAACTAACCACAATGATAGATTTTCCAGAATAGTTAGTGTCATTGAATTGCAAGCAGAATAAAAACCAAATTACAAGCGATATTGTTCAAACAGCTCATTTGAAGTTGGGGAATTGATGCCAGAGAGAGTTACCTCTGTGGCTATGTATTACCAATGTATTACCTATGTATTACCAATGTATTACCAATGTATTACCTATGTATTACCTATGTATTACCTATGTATTACCTATGTATTACCTATGTATTACCTATGTATTACCAATGTATTACCAATGTATTACCTATGTATTACCTATGTATTACCTATGTATTACCTATGTATTACCTATGTATTACCTATGTACATGTCTTACTACATGTATTTATCAGCTTCTATACAAGTCAAATAGATACATGAATTTACCTTTGCAGGAAATAATAGTACCTGGTACATGTCAATTTAACTTCAGTATTATGACAAGAAAATTTTTCTATGTTCAGTAAATGTTGATATTACAGTTCACAAAATATTAAAACATGGAAGAACAAATATGGACAACATAAACGCATACATTTGTTTTGACTTTAGTGTTTCATGGAAACTTTGTTGTTATATTTATTACTTTGGTATATTGTTATATATATTACATTTTATTTTTCTTGCAGACATAATTGATATCGGCCCAACTCTACCAAAATAGCGTGGTGACTGTTGAAGCAAGCAGGAGTATCAACTACCTGGTATAGAGGCTTCGTAGGGGAGTATCAACTACCTGGTATAGAGGCTTCGTAGGGGAGTATCAACTACCTGGTATAGAGGCTTCGTAGGGGAGTATCAACTACCTGGTATAGAGGCTTCGTAGGGGAGTATCAACTACCTGGTATAGAGGCTTCGTAGGGGAGTATCAACTACCTGGTATAGAGGCTTCGTAGGGGAGTATCAACTACCTGGTATAGAGGCTTCGTAGGGGAGTATCAACTACCTGGTATAAAGGCTTCGTAGGGGAGTATCAACTACCTGGTATAGAGGCTTCGTAGGGGAGTATCAACTACCTGGTATAGAGGCTTCGTAGGGGAGTATCAACTACCTGGTATAGAGGCTTCGTAGGGGAGTATCAACTACCTGGTATAGAGGCTTCGTAGGGGAGTATCAACTACCTGGTATAGAGGCTTCGTAGGGGAGTATCAACTACCTGGTATAGAGGCTTCGTAGGGGAGTATCAACTACCTGGTATAGAGGCTTCGTAGGGGAGTATCAACTACCTGGTATAGAGGCTTCGTAGGGGAGTATCAACTACCTGGTATAGAGGCTTCGTAGGGGAGTATCAACTACCTGGTATAGAGGCTTCGTAGGGGAGTATCAACTACCTGGTATAGAGGCTTCGTAGGGGAGTATCAACTACCTGGTATAGAGGCTTCGTAGGGGAGTATCAACTACCTGGTATAGAGGCTTCGTAGGGGAGTATCAACTACCTGGTATAGAGGCTTCGTAGGGGAGTATCAACTACCTGGTATAAAGGCTTCGTAGGGGAGTATCAACTACCTGGTATAGAGGCTTCGTAGGGATGAGGCTTGAATCTGACACTCTGGCTACTTCTGTGGGCGTAGAGTCGATCATGAGGTCTGTTCCTGCTGACTCAGAGAAAGTGACAGAGCCAGCCCTTGCTGACGTAATACATAGATTGGACCTAAATTTGCTGATGCAACGACGGCGCTAAGGCCTGCCCATGTTAAAGGTGAAACAGTGTTGTCTCACCTGCTGAGTAGCAACATTCATTAGATTCACCTCTGCTGACATAATGACAGTCATGAGGTCCACCTCTGCTGACATAATGACAGTCATGAGGTCCACCTCTGCTGACATAGGAGACGATCATGAGATCCACCTCTGCTGACATAGGAGACAATCATGAGATCCACCTTTGCTGACATAAAGACAGTCATGAGGTCCACCCCTGCTGACATAATGACAATCATGAGGTCCACCTCTGCTGACATAATGACAGTCATGTGGTCCACCTCTGCTGACATAAGAGACAATCATGAAATCCACCTTTGCTGACAGAAAGACAGTCATGAGGTCCACCCCTGCTGACAGAAAGACAGTCATGAGGTCCACCCCTGCTGACATAATGACAGTCATGAGATCCACCCCTGCTGACATAAAGACAGTCATGAGGTCCACTTCCGTTAATACAGGAATCTGATTGGTCTACCCAAGCTGCCTTAGAGACAGTATGAAGATGTTAATCTTGACAATTGTTCAATTAAGACCTGGGAATCATTGTTTGGAAGGCGGTACTGAATGATAAATTGTATCGCTGCTCCTCTGCATTCTTGCTGCCTCTACAAAACACTGCATATGTATATGAGATGTAAATGAATTTGTTCAGTTTAGCTTATTGTTTCATTAAAATTTAGAAACATGAAGTGCTGGTTGTCCGGCAACTTTAGCAGAGGGCTAGTTAACTTGTAAGATAGATAATGGAAGCTAAGGTTTTATAGGCAAAGAACAACTCGATTTTCATGAAGTAGGTCGGCCTATGTAAAAAGAAGCAAAAGGAACTCTATTCAAGCTAGTCTGGGTAGTGGAATGCAGGTAGAGTTAATGGTTGACCAACAAAGAGCAGGCAGACTCAATAGTTCCATACCAACGCAAGTGTACTAACATAACAAAGTAACAATAGCGTGTGCACGGCATTGCTGATATTGCTACATTTTTATCCTAAATGCTTTGAGAGGTATGCTAGCCTCAGAACAGAATTGGGTTGGAAAGGCTGGTCGGTCAACCCACCCTCTCTGCCCATCACATGGTAGCAACAGAGCGTGCGTCGGCTACTATAAAAAACAGTTAGGGCACAAAACCTAATTAAAGAAGTAAACAGGCTAACAATTTGACAATTGAATAACTGAAAGTTTTTTATTTTTAAAGTAAATACAGAAATTTGCACCCTGACAATGAATCGCGATGCATTATGCAGCGACAAAGGAGATCAAAATATAGCTAAGGCGAAAGCCTATTCTCGCTGGTCAGAAAGAGTTTCTTGACAGGCATGAATAGAAAGCGGGTAAAGGATATTTGCACACGGCTAATCTCCAATACAACACCCACAATGCGGCACAATACTACCCTACTGGCCTTTCAGCTCCTTTCACTGTTCAAACAATGAGACAGAGCGAGCTGAATGTAGTGAAAGGCTCGAGCGTGCACTTGTACAACAAAGCATTAGAAAAACGAGTCTGCCTATGCCAGTGTCTAGCTTTAAGGAATCCAAAGGCAGCCATTTATGTTTTACGGTTCCCCCTTGCTGAGCTGTGGTGGTGTTTCACTTTTCAAAGTTAGTAGTTGATCAGCGGTCGAACAAAAAGACATTCCGTTTAGGGCGGCGTCTCCCGAGCATTGGTGACCAAACGTCTAGTCATGGCAAGTTCTGAGCATTTACTAGAAGTTTACCCACCAACAAAATGGAAGTCTTGAGAGTGGCTGCGCGAGTCGTAGTAGCATTGGATCTTGGCCTTTTTACCACCTTCTTCAGGACTACGTAGGACTACGTAGGAATATGTAACATGGTGACTAATCTTCTAGTCATTGTCAGTAAACAGAAGGACTAAGAATAGTAGCCACTGTGTTACACACTCTTCAAGGGGCACCTCTTGCCACTCGCTCGCAGTTGTCACCTCGCATGACTGAGCACCTGCCGATATTGTCATGATCAGACAAGTTAGCTACAGTATGATGCAGTTATTGAGTTTTGTTATGCTGTAAAGCAGTGACAATTATTCTAGTCATGACAGTGAGTAGCATGACTTGAGCAATAATCACTGTTTCCAGTGCATTTGACATCTTCTGTCGATAACTAGTCTCTGGAATTCCTAAGCGGGTGGCACAACTCCATCTGTAGTTGTGAAGAACATCCTCCTATGGAAGACACAGTTGGGCTGGTTGGCACAAGGATTTACTCAACATCACCAACAAATAAGTAGCCTTGAGTATAAGAGTTGGTTAATGGTAGAAGACTAGCCAAACAATCAGTGATACAAAGATCACTGATAAATACACATTGAATGGGCTAGTGCCGAGGCAGGGACCAATTATCATCGCATATGTGCTGTGTGGATGATTATCGACACCCATAGGTCAATAAGAAAGTTACATACCAACTAGTCTGCCGAGAGTTGAATAGTCGTCCACGAGTGCCCCTCATCAGCGTGTTCAGAAGGAGATCGGCAGGACGATGGTGACTGAATGTCTAGTCATGTAATATTACGATTCACGACTGTAAACAGTCAGCCACCATCGGCAAGCCCGTGATCGTCTCTTAAAAGGCCGAAAGGTTGTATCCTGGCAGCCATAAAATACTGACTTCCATTGACTTTTATTCAATCACCAACACTTGAGAACTGGCCTTCACCTAGTGTAAACAATTTGTGAACCACCTGATGAGCAAATTTTTCTGAAGACTTAAACACCTATGAACAGCGTTTGGCTTCTGAATCTTTTAAAATGGTTCTGTAAGATACTTATCGTATTCATCTATAAAGGTTCGAGTTGAAACGCTTAAAGCACCTGGGCTGCCTGTCATAACACTCACCTGGAAAAGCTGACAGCACCTCCTTTTTCGACTCAACCATCCGTCAAATAGGAAATGATGAGCAGCCAACCAACTTCACCTTAAGAATATCTTTATAGATACGATGCTGTACACGCATCACTCAGAGACAAACAAGACTTCTCTGATGAATGCCTTTTTGTAAAATGCTAAGCAAACAAGCGGCCATTACGTAGAGTGGACTAGTGCTCAGGGTGACAGACCGCACCTACTGCCTGACCCAAGCCGTGTCTAAGAGAAACTGAGCCCCGGCCTGCGGGTGCTATAGAAAACACGTCTAAGCTAATACGATCAATGCAATTGTAAAAAGTGAATACGAAAAGCAATTATCCATGCATTGAAGAAAACCAAAGGCAAGACTGCACAAAAACATCATCAATAGTCAACGACAAAACGTCTCTTTATAATAACAGTCCGATAAAAGAATGAATGCAGTTTAAATTGGGCTTTGTTTGCGATCAGCGGAGGCAAAAGAATGATACCAATCCTTATGTGAAAGGAGCTCGTTTATCCGGCTCCCTTTTTGATAGTGCCCGTGTTATTCAAGCAACCCATGCGTGCTCCGCAACAGACTGCGAGTTGGGTGCATGTGGCCCGGTAAAAATAGCATGACCAAGGAGTTTAGTTTTAAGTGCCGGCAGCATCTGATGGCAACCAGTCAGCCTACCGCGGCAGCACTTTTATGAAGCGGGAGCCATGAACACTACTAGGATAGATGCAACACGGACAGTAACTATTTCAAGTCTTCAATAAACCACAAAAAACTGAGAGGCAACCGCAACCACAAATACTAGCTAGCGGCCACTTATACTTATGCTGCTGGCATATACTAGCAATATGAGGAAGAAACACTTTTAATTTAAAGTTACCATACATACATGTAGAACAACCTAGAACAACCGTATTTTGAGACAGAGGTAGCAGTTAAAGGCACTGGCATTGTAAGCAAAAGAGACCTGGAAATAGGTAGGTCTCGGATGAGAGACGTGATAAATTTCAGTATTGTTGAAAAAGGCCTATACTCTTCAGACCTTCTGACCCAACCTGGGGTACTACCTATGTATACCCTAGGGACAACTTGAGCAATGTTTCTGTTTAATTTTTCTGATCCTAATATGCTATTTGATAAAGACAAATATAACATATCATAGCGTTCACCAACACGCAGCATAAAAGCAAAGCTTCTATGTATAGCTCTGACAAACATGTTCAATATAATAATTAAAGCGGTGATACATTTATGTTTAAACGATTTTAACATTCTACTGGAAGGTTTCAGAGTACAAATGGCAGCAACTAGCAAACAGCTCGATATGGTTTCTTGTAATACTAAACGCACATCCTGGCAATTCGTTGGCTAGTGTGCTGATTGGTCATCTGCCAAACCTAATAGCGAAATCTCTAGACTTGCTTAGGAGACAATCTTTTGAGTTTTACCTATTGAACTAGGAGTGTTTGGGCAGCATGCATACCTGTTTCTAGCTAGATTAGAATTTCTATCATGTTTGTGGTTTACCAACTGCAGAATTTTCACTATTCCATGTATGTATAGGACTACTAGTAGATACCTTGACTGGGTGTTTCTTGGCACTCACGCTCTATATGATCTGCGCTAAACTTTGATATTGGTGATACTGTTGATAGTTATACCCTGATACTGTTGATAGTGATACCCTGATACTGTTGATAGTGATACCTCAATACTGTTGATAGTGATACACCAATACTGTTGATAGTGATACCCCAATACTGTTGATAGTGATACCCCAATACTGTTGATAGTGATACCCTGATACTGTTGATAGTGATTCACCAATACTGTTGATAGTGATACACCAATACTGTTGATAGTTATACCCCAATACTGTTGATAATGATACATTGATACTGTTAATAGTAATACTCTGATACTGTTGATAGTTATACTCTGATACTGTTGATAGTTACACCCTGATATTGTTGATAGTTATACTCTGATACTGTTGATAGTTATACTCTGATACTGTTGATAGTGATACACCAATACTGTTGATAGTGATACCCTGATACTGGTGATAGTTAACTCTCTGAAACGGATAACCATCATGAATTATAGTAGGTACTCTGATAGCTGAAGCAACATTTTCTCATATAGGTAGTTTGACTTGGGAAATTTACAAACCCCACACAACAACAAATATTTAGTATTTGAGTTTGTAATAACACCATTTTTAAAATTGCCTCCCTTGGTCTGCCTGTTATGAAATGTTGAGTTCAAATGCTGCTGACACAATTATACTTCATACTATTATTGATCGTGAAAAAAACTGCTATTTTCATAATATAGCTGAAACATGAAAGATTTCGCGCACGCTAACAACAACATTAAACTTTGCTGGCTTTAAAACTGTCACTACAGAATATAATATTACTCTGATAGATAAGCAACTACGTATAATAGACTTAAATTCCTCTGCAATATCTACTCAATTACTCCGTTATCTCAAAGAAATTCATACAAAACTCTCAGACAACATAAATAGAGCTCTAAGTTCTTCTCGGTAACTGAACAGATAGCCGACTACATAATAATATTGAGAACAATTCATGTTTATTATTATTATTATTGTGCTGCGTGCTCCGTGCCGCATGCCTATTGATGATATGACTGTTCCACGAGAAAATTACTCCTGATTAAGCTACAGTTGTCAATCCAGAAAGGAGTGTGTAACACCGTGTGTAGACATCACCAGTGTCATGCTTCCCTTATCAAGTTATGCTCTTTCTGATCATTTGTGAATTGAGTACTCGGAGAAGACATCTGCTGTTTACTCTACAGCCCCAATGTTAATCTATGTAATAGCGTATATAACATATAAAGCGTATATAACATATAAAGCGTATATAACATATATAGCGTATATAACATATATAGCGTATATAACATATATAGCGTATATAACATATATAGCGTATATAACATATATATGTTATATACGCTATATAACATATATAGCTATATAACATATATAGCTTATATAACATATATAGTGTATATAACATAAATAGCTTATATAACATAAATAACTTATATAAGCGTATATAACACAAATAGCGTATATAATATATATAGCGTATATAACATATATATGTTATATACGCTATATAACATAAATAGCGTATATAACATATATATGTTATATACGCTATATAACATATATAGCGTATATAACATATATATGTTATATACGCTATATAACATATATAGCTATATAACATATATAGCTTATATAACATATATAGTGTATATAACATAAATAGCTTATATAACATAAATAACTTATATAACATAAATAGCGTATATAGCACAAATAGCGTATATAATATATATAGCGTATATAACATATATATGTTATATACGCTATATAACATATATAGCGTATATAACATATATAGCTATATAACATATATAGTTATATAACATATATAGCTTATATAACATATATAGTGTATATAACATATATAAAACGAGTGCACTGGTCGTCTCGAGTGCCTTGAGAGATCGTCTGGTGCGTCAATAAAGTACAGAGAATAAGTATGCGCGTAATCATTATAAAAGCCTGTAAGGCAAATGATTGACAATCACTATATTTCCACACATATGAAGCGCATCAGGTGGATTTGGAGTTGTGTTACCGTGCGAATTAAGTGTTTCTATGGACATTCGCATGATGCGGACTGACTCTGGCGCCTTGTTTAAAAAAGGTAAAGAATTGTACGCTATGAGTCAGTAATTAGCGACGCAAATGCATGAAACTCAATTGAGAAAGGACAAACAGACAGAGGACAAGACAGAAGAACAGACACAAGGACGAACAGAAGTATTGAAGATGTTTAAAATAGAATACCTGGTGCGGTATTTTAATGCGCATCATTCCAAGTGCTGTTTCATTATTCGCGAGCAAGATGGATTCGATAAACTTTTGCGAATGGCAAAACTGGCTTAGCTTGCAGATTTGTATCATTTCCATGATGCGGTTAACTTGCGGATTGGCTCAAATTTGCGGATCATGCGCGTCATGGAAACATAATGAATGCCGAATGTCTCAGATTCGAATCCCACACGAAGCAGTCTTTTTTCCCAGCCTCCAACTGTGGCTGTGCTTGAAGCGGATGGACAGACACGGCTCTTATTATAGTAACAATTAACATATTTATAATGTTAATTCACAGATAAATGTTTTCTTATTTATTTAATTGACAAGTTTTAATAATAATACAATAATTCAGAATTAATTAGGTAGAGCTGCAACAACCTTGGGCGACCTTAAAACCTATAAGCCCCATCGGACTGCCAGTCATTGAAGAACCTTCGCATTGAGTGTGCTCTAAAACGTTCACAAGCGCATGTACGGACAGGCTCTAGAACTCTGCAATTCTCAGTGAGAATTATTCATCCAGTATCCAAGAATGGTGCTGCAGTGAGAGCAAGCACCTGCACTCACCTACCAGGAATGATGGAAACAGCACTTTATTAAAATACCATACCAGCTATTCAATTTCAAGCATTCTCAATACTTATGTTCGTCTTTTCTCGATCGAGTTTCACGTGTTTGCGTCGCTAACACGTGCGTCACTAACTATTAACTCATAGCGTACAATGCCTTACCTTTTTTAACAAGGCGCCAGAGTCAATCCGCATCATGCGAATGGCCATAGAAACATTTAATTTGCATGGTAACACATCTTACCCGCAACTCTAAATCTGTTTCCAAGTACATCATGGAAACGGTGATAAATGACCTGGGTAGCAGGGTGACACAACCCCATACGAGGCCTACACAATGATGTACTGAAACATCTTGTAGTTATTCTTATGTACAAATATAGTTCAAACAATCAACGAAATTAGTATTACAATTATGCAGACCTTTGGATGTATTTGCATGTTTATTATACTGCGGCGTAAGTCCGTTTCACAGAATATTCATACCATCTTCAAACATTACTTCGCTGAAGCAAAAAGCTAATAAATATGCTAGTACAGGACACAAAGAAAGAAACTTAACCATTACCTGCGGTACTTCGTGCACAATCTGAAGAAGTGAAGAGAATCTCTCAAGTTTGCGCGTTTAGGGCAACTGACGACCTCTCTCTCACTGTCACTGATGATGGGAAAGATGATATAGGAAAACTTGCATCAGATGAGTTAGGAAAAGGAGAGGGTAGGAGTGAGTGTGATACGCTGGTGCAGAAGGCCGAATGAATGGATACGCCCCGTGAGTCCCTCCTCAGGTCATTAGTCTCACCCGAATAGCCACGCTCGCCACATGTCCTGCATTCCTTTGCAGCCTCTTAACACTCACTTGTTAGTCAGTTTCTACTAGCATAAATTATACAAATTAGCTAGGCATGTTACTGATTTCAAGGTCAAAAGGTCAACTACTACTACACAGCCAATGTCCCTTCGACTACTGTATCACATGTTACAAGGCATAGACACTGGGGTGCTTTATGACATGCGTGTGCTCTTATCACGCCACGGATATGCTCTACAAATATGAGTGATAAAGTGGATTGAACCTCCTATTTGGCCCCGTGTAAATGTGATGTAGTTGTCAGGTTCCTACAGAAAGAAAAGATATGAGTTGTACAAGTTTTTGTTACATCCTCAGCCTGGAACTCATTACATTTCTGTAAGCGTAGGAAGAGCATTCATGTGTCTATGCTAATGCTGTGAGGATGATTTATGCATTGCAAAGTATAGGGGACTAATAATCATGAGGATACCTCTATGAGCGGGAAATGTATGTGATAAGCCACCAACTGGCCTATAATACAGACCTTTCGATTAGACCATCCGAAATAGGCTTTTTCTCTTACATTTACCCTAAGAATGGCTGCAGAAGAACTTGTAATGGTCAAATCGGGAAGGCTCAACTGTTTTGTGCAATCTAAACCATAAACAAGCATATTAAGCTAACTATAATGGAAAAATAATTTAATGCCATTTTATATTAGAAACAAACTATGAACACTGATTGCGATAAAACATTGGAAATAGAATAACCACAAATTTTTAAACCAATAGTGATAGCCAATTAGAATGTAAAATGTGCCCAACAATTTTATAATTCAGCAAGACGCTCTGGGTAGAGTATGACAGTCAGTTAGAATTTATCAAACTGTAATAAATGATCTTTCCTGGCTGTACGAGAAAATGCCCACTAATACTTACCTAACAGAGAAGCTTCAGAAAATGCCCACTAATACTTACCTAACAGAGAAGCTTCAGAAAATGCCCACCAATACTTACCTAACAGAGAAGCTTCAGAAAATGCCCACCAATACTTACCTAACAGAAAAGCTTCAGAAAATGCCCACCAATACTTACCTAACAGAGAAGCTTCAGAAAATGCCCACCAATACTTACCTAACAGAAAAGCTTCAGAAAATGCCCACTAATACTTACCTAACAGAGAAGCTTCAGAAAATGCCCACTAATACTTACCTAACAGAGAAGCTTCAGAAAATGCCCACTAATACTTACCTAACAGAGAAGCTTCAGAAAATATCTTTGAAGTGTCGAAACGTAGCGGCAGTGAACGGCTCAAATAAAGTTGGACATTACTAATAATACCTTACAGGGCCTTGTGCAAAAAACTCAAGAAAATGCAATTAACGAACAAGGAAAGGGGAGAGATAAGTAAGGAGGAGAAATACACCGTAGAACAAGGTAAGGAGGAGAGCTACACTGTAGAACAAGGTAAAGAGGAGAGATACACTGTGGAACAAGGTAAGGAGGAGCGATGCACTGTAGAACAAGGTAAAGAGGAGAGATACACTGTAGAACAAGGTAAAGAGGAGAGATACACTGTGGAACAAGGTAAGGAGGAGCGATGCACTGTAGAACAAGGTAAAGAGGAGAGATACACTGTGGAACAAGGTAAGGAGGAGAGATGCACTGTAGGATAAGGTAAGGAGGAGAGATGCATTGTAGAACAAGGTAAGGAGGAGAGATACACTGTAGAACAAGGTAAGTAGGAAAGATGCACTGTAGAACAGGGTAAAGAGGAGAGATACACTGTAGAACAAGGTAAAGAGGAGAGATACACACTGTAGAACAAGATAAGGAGGAGAGATACACTGTAGAACAGGGTAAAGAGGAAAGATACACTGTAGAATAAGGTAAAGAGGAGAGATGCGCTGTAGGATAAGGTAAGGAGGAAAGATACACTGTAGAACAAAGTAAGTAGAAGAGATGCACTGTAGAATAAGGTAAGGAGGAGCGATGCACTGTAGAACAGGGTAAAGAGGAAAGATACACTGTAGAATAAGGTAAAGAGGAGAGATGCGCTGTAGGATAAGGTAAGGAGGAAAGATACACTGTAGAACAAAGTAAGGAGGAGAGATGCACTGTAGAATAAGGTAAGGAGGAGCGATGCACTGTAGAACAAGGTAAGGAGGAGAGATACACTGTAGAACAAAGTAAGGAGGAGAAATACACCGTAGAACAAGGTAAGGAGGAGAGATACACTGTAGAACAAGGTAAGGAGGAGAGCTATACTGTAGAACAAGGTAAGGAGGAGAGATACACTGTGGAACAAGGTAAGGAGGAGCGATGCACTGTAGAACAAGGTAAGGAGGAGAGATACACTGTAGAACAAAGTAAGGGGGAGAAATACACTGTAGAACAAGGTAAGGAGGAGAGATGCACTGTAAGATAAGGTAAGGAGGAGAGATACACTGTAGAACAAGGTAAGGAGGAGAGATGCACTGTAGGACAAGATAAGGAGGAGAGATACACTGTAGGATAAGGTAAGGAAGAGTGATACACTGTAGAACAGGGTAAAGAGGAAAGATACACTGTAGAATAAGGTAAAGAGGAGAGATGCGCTGTAGGATAAGGTAAGGAGGAAAGATACACTGTAGAACAAGGTAAAGAGGAGAGATACACTGTAGAACAAAGTAAAGAGGAGAGATACACTGTAGAATAAGGTAAAGAGGAGAGATACACTGTAGAACAAAGTAAGGAGGAGAAATACACCGTAGAACAAGGTAAGGAGGAGAGATACACTGTAGAACAAGGTAAGGAGGAGAGCTATACTGTAGAACAAGGTAAAGAGGAGAGATACACACTGTAGAACAAGATAAGGAGGAGAGCTATACTGTAGAACAAGGTAAAGAGGAGAGATACACACTGTAGAACAAGATAAGGAAGAGCGATACACTGTAGAACAAAGTAAATAGGAGAGATGCACTGTAAAATAAGGTAAGGAGGAGCGATGCACTGTAGAACAGGGTAAGGAGGAGAGATACACTGTAGAACAAGGTAAGGAGGAGAGATACACTGTAGGATAAGGTAAGGAAGAGTGATACACTGTAAAACAACTTAACAAGGTAAGGAGGAGCGATGTACTGTAGAACAGGATAAGGAAAACTTCAACCGAGGAATAAGGTAATAAGACGCATCAATAAACATGGAGATATGGAATTCCTTCTTTGTCAAACAAAAGTAGTATAAAAGTATATACTAGTAACGGTGATTAGCATGATGTAAGCTGATAAGATGACTGTAACAAACCTACTGTAATATATTGTATATCTTTACACACTCTTCTTAATGCTGACATCTCAGTAATCAAGATCCAAACATTCCATGGTGTCTCGAGTAAAACTTATCAGTATTTAAAGTTTCAAGCGGAGTGGCAGACTAGAAATGTATACCAGTTCTTCATGGCTGTACGTAAAGAACTGCTCCGGTGGAGTGTCGGCGGTCTAACCGTAACAACAGTTGTTAGCGTTTAGCTGCCTTCCTGTGTAGCTCCGCTATCAGTCAGATTGTGTCGGGCCGGCAGCATCAGACCAAACAACCAATTTAAAATTATTTTTGAGAGACCAGACCAACTCATAGCTTCAACGAAGCTATGGGTGAGACAGTTTAATCTTTGCATGGAGACTTGTTCAAGCAAATTCAAGTCACAACTTGTCTGTTGCTAAAAATAATACCCTATAAGCTAATGGAACAGCACAAGCTAGTCAATATCACATTTTAACTATACAGGCAGCCTTCTAGAATGGCCCCACTCAGTTTACAGTTAAGCTTCTGTCAGCGTAAAACTAGATGCCAAGTGAGACATCACATCGTGACGATGTTTGAAAAAATTATAACTAATTATATAAAGACTTGACACAAAATATTCAAATACATTTATAACTTTAAAATAGTGTATTAAAACTAAATTCATGCTATGATTTTCATAAAAAATGATAGAAGAAATCTTTAATAATAGGTTTAAATGAAAAAAATAGTTTTAATGTGGGTGGCACAACTCCCAATTGAATTTTTAGTTTGAAAACCGACCAAAAAGAAATGGAGGACACGCTGATATGCAGAGATAATAAGACATGCTAATATGTACATGTAGAAATACCAGGGCATGCTGATATGTAGAGATAACAGGACATGATGATATGTAGAGATAACAGGACATGCTGATATGTAGAAGTAACAGGACATGCTAATATGTAGAGATAACAGGACATGCTGATATCTAGAGATAACAGGACATGCTGATATCTAGAGATAACAGAACATGCTGATATGTACAGGTAACAGGACATGCTGATATGTAGAGATAACAGGACATGCTGTTATGTAGAAATAACAGGACATACTGATATGTAGAGATAACAGGACATGCTGATATGTAGAGATAACCAGACATGCTGATATGTAGAGATAACAGGACATGATGATATGTAGAGGTAACAGGACATGCTGATATTTAGAGATAACAAAACATACTGATACGTAGAGATAACAGGACATACTGATATGTAGAGATAACAGGACATGCTGATATGTAGAGATAACCAGACATGCTGATATGTAGAGATAACAGGACATGCTGATATGTAGAGATAACAGGACATGCTGATATGTAGAGATAACAAGACATGCTGATATGTAGAGGTAACAGAACATGCTGATATTTAGAGATAACAAGACATACTGATACATAGAGATAACAGGACATACTGATACGCAGAGGTAACAGAACATGCTGATGCAAAGATAGCACAAGACAACAATTTGGTCAGTTCGAATCTGGGTGCTACTCCAAATATTAAAACTGTGAAACATCAACATGTCCCGAGTATTTCAGTCATTAAATTTCACCATATAGCCAGAAGTAGTCGAACCCAGCTGTGGCTGATAAAAGTATATCTCTTGTTATGGCTGGCAGTGCAATAGAAATCAAAAGAATAATTTTCCAGTGACGTGCTGAAGGAACGGACACACCCTGCAAGTGCCCAGAACAACATGGTGACCTCAGATCTGCCAGCCGATTGGCCCTAAGAGGAACAGAATATGTATAAACACAGAGAGATTAAAAAAATAAGGTACTAGCAGAGTCAGCGATGAAAGAGGGTTAAATACATATCTACAGTCTTAGCAACCCAACTGCGTTCATACAGGAGGCTAGCCACAATGGCAAAGGAAATTGAGACATGACAGAAGCAGCACACATGACGATTCATATTTACAGGGGTGAAAAATTATCTACAGCATTTACGAATCTACAGCATTTAACTTAGGTGTTTCGCACCAATCAAATAATTCCAAATTAGGTCTTTCATACCAGTCGAATACTTTCACAATTTACAATATTGTTGAATTTCTCCCGTTGAACAATAAACAGGAGAAAAGTGAAAGGAAAAAAAAACTTCATCGACATCATTACAAAAAGATCTGCAGTAGATGGCTGTACAAACTACAATCTATTTCCAATTGACAATATAAATTACTTAAATTTGATCAAAATACACTAAAATGTGATGAAATATCCCAAAACTTGTGAGACAAATATTATGTGGCGAAACGGATATAGAAATGACGAAAAGGAACAACCAAGATGACAACCAAGATGACAACCAAGAGACAGAGGAAATTTGATGAGATAATAACAGCCTAGAAAGGTGAGATATATCAATAGAGTTAATAATAGCCTAGAGAGACGGGATATATCAATAGAGTTGATAATAGCCTGGTGAGATGAGATATATCAATAGAGTTGATAGCAGCTGAGAGATAGGATGCACCAATAGAGTTAATAACAACCTAGAAAGGTGTGCTATGTCTATACAAAGCGGAAAATGTTTCTATTTTGTTATTAAGATTAATTGTCTTTGTTAGGTTAACAATATTTTCTAACAATTGCTGCTGGCCACTTTTTTGGAACAAAAAATTCTGCAAACTGACTTAGACCTTCAATTCACAGCCCTATTATCCACCCCTAATATCTGCTCATATTATCCGCCGTTATATATCCGTTGTTAGTACAGATTAAAAAGTTCTTTTGCAACAACAAAGAGGGCAGCGCTGAATCGTGGCTGTGACCCATAGGCTTAAGTTAACACCCACTATCACAACTGGTTGTGAGCCAATTTAACAATCTATTTTCAAAATTAAAGGTGGTGAATAAAGAAGGAAAGCAATACTTCTGGTAGAATTAAAAGATCAAACAGTAGATGGATTAAATTAAATACAATAAATACACAACATTTGCTTTAACACATGAGGCTTTTGACCTACTAAGTATTGGAATTAATTAACATCATATGTAGAGATTTTATGGTAAATAAAATAAGCTCTAGTCTTGATCCTGTGCTAGTTCAGGACTTTTTAACAATCTCTGCAAGTCTGACAACTCTAAAGCTTAGAACTAAGAATCAGAATCAGGTCATATACCCGAAAGTTATTGGTGAATCCTTATAAACAAAATTTTGTAGTAGTTACGAGCTCTAAAGATGACTATCAAGAAACACTAAAGTCCTGAAAATTAAAACTTCATATGCATAAATGGATGTCTTACATCGCACAGTTACTCGGTTAAGTTAATGCAACCTCATATACGGTTAGTTGTAGATGATTTAGAATCTCGCCAGCTCACATTAAACAATCTTGAACTGTCATTTGAGGTCTTATATAAACAGTTAATCTACTATCACAGCTGAGTGGCAAAGTAAATTGCCATATTTATAGCCAACAAGGTTTCACTTCCCAAGAAAATGTAATATGACACTTGCTTAATTGCTAACAATGATAAGCAGTTGAAATTAGATAATGAGCTAAAAAAACTGACCAACAAAGCATTATTGTTAGAAATACGGAACTGATGTAGTAGAGCTGTTTGCTAACTGCAATGCAACATTGAAAGCTTTGGCTTTGTTCTGTCATAGTTTGGCAAAAGTGACTTCACAGACATTATCTATACGCAGAGATAAACTTCTCGAAAATTATTAAAATGCTTTATACAACTTTAGTAGGTTCACGGTCAACAACAGAGAAACTGATAGCAAAACACTTTCCTTAAAAACTGTAATAGTTGTTAACACATTTTTAGATGGAATCAATTATAAACTCTTCAGCAACAAATCTAGTGAATAAGTTTTAGATCTGATTAAAAAATCTATACCGTAGATCTTAGCTGTAAGAAAAGGTGATAACATCTACTGCTTAATGTGATATGACTAAGTAATTTCAGGCCATCTAGACATACTCCCGACTAATGAGATGCCATTTGTGAATGTGAGTCCCTAGCTGCTTGACACTGTAAATAAAAATAGCCAATGCCACAATATTAGACTAACACCGGCAACCAAGAAATGACGTAAGTTGTACGAGTAGTTTCTTTTAGCTTAGGTTACCCGATGGTGCCCAACCTAAGAGTACAAATATGACGAGTATTCATTTGTTCGGTTTTATTTGCAAATGTTCAGTAATGCACCACTGACACGGATTAGTACCAGGTTTTCAGATTTATTGTTTGAGAAAATGAGCATTTTGTCTCCAATTAACATAATTTGTGTTTTCAACTAATGCGTACAGCCTTGATCGAAAATTTTATTGAGCATGAACATGTTCCCACAGATAATTTATATCCTAACAACAAACACTTCTAAAATAAAACAATGTATGTAACGATTTGTCCATCGATATCTGTAAATATTTGTAACCCGATGAAGGAACGAGTGTTCTAATGCTGGAATCTAGGTGAACCAAAGTCTTAACCAAATCTTTACTTCTGAGGCACTTTCTCAAGGCCCCTGAGACTAATTACAAGTGCACTATTACTATCGAGTAAGTATCGAGTAAGTGTTGACTTAGTAAATCAGACTTGCTAACCTCAATTGTAGGAATAACATGATATTTATTTGCACAATCCATGTATAGGTTTTGAAAACTTTAGTAACACAGATAATGCAGCGAAGAAAATGTTAACGCAATTTGTATAAACAATTATCCGTTACATCGAGCAACCTTTTATGATATACAGTGATTACTAACACTGCGATACGCGGCACAAAGGGCGTGTGCAAGTACCGTAAGTACCTGAGAAGGTATTTACCTAGGAGGGAATAATTATATCTTATATAATAACACAGTTAATTCTGCTCGCTATTCGGCCCAAGTTCCAGAACGCAAATGGGCCTCTCAGGCTTAAAATATACACGGTTGCTATTTTCGACGTTCATTTGCAAAACATGGGTTCGACCTTCAAAGTTTACCCTGTCCGGGCGTTTCGCCAACTTGAATAATAATGTTAATAATTTATTACAAGAGTGTATGTGTAGGAGAATAGTGTCTTTGCTTTGCGAAAGTCCTCACTCAACACTCATAGAACGTCTTAGTTTTATGACGCATGCCTACAACAATGAATAAAGCTCGGGTAATTGCTGTAAAGTTTCTCACTCCCACAGTACGTTGGTTTAAGCTCGAAGCGCCGAATTCCGCGCGCCAAAGATTTTATGCTGGGCAATGGTAGGTTCGTGTTAGAACTCGCTAAGTCAACTATAACCCAAGTATGAAAGATTATTAAGCTTTCCATTGCTCATTTTAAAAATGATCACAAAGTGTTTAACACATTAAAGCCTAGTCTTGTATATACATGCAAAACCTCTGATCTTAGATCGTATCAACAACCTTCCATTGATTGTGAAAGCATTTAGCATAACAATTTTTAAACTGGCTGTCATTTCAGAACTTTAAGCTTTGAAAAAAACTGAAAAAACAAATCGAACCACCACCCCCCCCGTATACTTAGTGTTATTACGGTAGTAGGATACAAAATACATACATGTATAAATAAAAGAAGGCAAGTTATGTTCCATCACTGATGTGAGTGCCTATACCTTTTTTCAATAAAGCTTGGTTTTACAGTCAAACAGAAATATAGGCCTCACGGAATGCAGTCTTCAAACTGATTGAAATCGAATTCAATTTTTTATTTATGTATTATTGAATTGACTTTCTTGGCTTGCTGTAACAGCAACAATAGGCTTAGATCTAGTGTGAATGTTGGAGCTAAAAGCACCAGCCTGGATCACTAACTTTGTCTATTTCTGACCTTTCCTTACTAAAAAATTCAACCAGTGTTTTCTTAAAAACTGATTTCCTGTAAGAAGCCATTTTTCAATCTGATTAAAATACCCTCAGTATTTCAGCAATATCTCAGGAAATAGTTGTTCAATCAGCTTAAAACTTCAGAACTAGTACTCATGTATGAGCTACTCATGACTATTTGTTAGCTTTTATAATGTGGAAGCATCTAGTTTAAAATCCAAAAACTAATTGTTGGCCTCGCTATTAGTATTATTTAAATGCTAATCTCAATTGGTATCATTTTAAATTTAAAATGAGAAGTATGCGGTTTTTCAGAAGAATTTCTTGTATTTTACACTGTTTATAAGCATGAGGTGGTTTTTATCCCCCTGTTAACATTCATTTCAGTTTCTTCTTGATATATTTATGGCCTTGTTTCAAGGTTCAGGTAAAAGTTTTCATTATATTTTGTTTATATAAATACTGCTGTTCAATTTTATAGAATCTTGAGACCACACTATATGCAGAAGGAAAATGATCCGTTACGCGAGGGCAAATTTAAACCTGTTGAAGATCTTTTTGTCTAAAAACACTTATTCAGCCCTTGCTCATAGATTCATCTGGTCAACATTTCCACATTCCATGCAGCAATAATATACTCGTACGTCTGCATAATTGTCGGATCATGTGCCTCTTTTGTAGCACAAACAAGCCTACCATACAAGTTTCGTTTGTATGACATCACGACATCTTGACCATGGTGAATGAGTATAAGACTAAATTTGTGTTATGGTTGCTGATGGTGTTTTAATGTTGAATTTGTAACGTCAAATAAGTTTCCTGAAGTTATATCTGTGGTTTGTGTTCCTTCTCATAGTAACTTTTGTCAAGTACTATACATGTATTCTCTCATTTCTTATCAGTGTCCATCGTTGTTGTCAGGCCTATAAAAATACTTTGTCTGTTTTATGTTAATATGTTATATTAACACTATGTTAATATAACATTGTAACAGTATATAATATAGCATGTACAATAAATGAGTATGTTATATTATATAATGTAACTGTGTGTACTGCAACGGCTTGCAAAAAGTGCAACACTGATGGTATAACTGTAATTTGGAGTTTTCTTCTTCTATGATCATTAGAAGCATGAGATAATAACTTCTTATATCATGTATTTTCGTTTGAAGAGATTATGTTAGGTATCATGTTTATACTGCAAGTTGCACCAAATATTCTGTGGTTGTGTTTGAAAAAGAAGCGGTTGACACATGACTTAGGGTCATCGTGGAAAATGAATGTTATACATTTACATGTTCAATGTACAAGTCATAGGCTAAGCAATTGTCTTTGGAATAGGCCATGCCATTGTTGATGAACTCATTTTAAGGTTGGCTATTTATGAGTTATTATATTGGTTTTCCTTATTGTGTAGGCTTGACCTGCAAATACCAGGAAGTGACATCATCGGTGGCTATTCAATGTGCTCCAGTCCAATGGAATTTGAAAAGTCTTGTGTATTTGAATTGGCTGTGAAACTAAGTGATCACCCTGCAGCTACGTGGATGCATACTGAGGTAGTTAGGGCTACTCATTTCTCATGCGATTGACTCATACACAGTAATATTACATCTATGGTTGACCCGCAGCAGAATAGTAACAAAGGTGTACCATTTTGGAATTGTTCGCTTCCAGCATACACCCTAACCTCCAAGTTTTCATTTGAAAACTTAAAATAACGTTTAGCTTCTGCTTTATAACTAGATATTTCTGTAAAAAATACAATATAAACAATGCATAAGAGTTGTCTTATTGTACTACGTAAGGTTTGACTACTCCAAGTAACGGAAAGAATAGTTATTGGTCAGAGGTTCGTCTTGCTGACAAAAATTGAACTGTTTAAGTTTAATTTTTTGTCAGCAAGATGCTGACAATTGATGGACCTTTCCGCTGATAGACCTTGCCATAAAAATGTATGCAGGCTCCCTTGTCTCTTTAATGGATTTTCAGCGTTAAAAAAGAATGAGTTTTCATGTAATTTTTTTATTTGGCAATAATCGATTATTTGTTGTATTACTTTATTGTAAGTTTATAATTGATAATCCATAAACTTAGTGGGAATTGCCCCCTCCTTGCTATATAATTAACAGGGAAAGATTTATTATACAACCAACTTTGAAAGAATACATGAGGTTTGTGAGCTCCTTTATTAACCACCGCTTTAAACAGCTTTATAAGGGCAAGTGGGACCAGTTGAGTTGTTTCTTCTCTTCTCTAACAAGGTTGTTTGTGAATGGTCTATTTTCTGAGAAGTACTCTCTAGGTTATATTTATCATAGATTCTGTATCAGTCTGTTTATCAGCTTCCTACGCGCTCTCCATGGTAACTACTGTCACCATGGTAACATAACAATTACATTTCAGTGCTCGGTTGGAATGGAGCTCTCTTACAGATTCGGAGGAGAGGTCTATCTCGATGATAATAACTCTTCAGTGGCAGGCAAAAGTTACCTCCTGATTGCGGGTGGGGTCGGCATAAACCCCATCTACTCTATACTTCAGGCAATTGTCACAAAGACCAATTTTTCATTGAAATTGCTCTACTCTGCAAAGACACAAGAAGAGCTAATGTTCTGTGTGAGTAAGGTATTGTAAGTTTGCATGTAGTGATAGCGTAGGGTGTAGACAACCCATTTGGCGCTGCAATGCCATCATATAAACAGCTGAGTTGCTCTCATTCTGTCGGGATTCAGTCTCGCTGTATGGAAGTGAAACACCTGCACATGAAATGGCCTTGCGACCAACGGCATCGCACTTTTGTGCGCGCATAGGTCTTGTTTTGCACCACCATCGCTTAACTATAGCGTCCTGTGGAACCTTTATCTGCTTGTCGGTCCAGCGTTCAACGCTGACACACTTAGGTGTCACTGCACTGCTGCCATATTGAGACTTAATAAATACAGTCAAACATGGATAACTCAAACTTCACGGGACCGAGCGAAAGTGTTCAAGTTATTAGAGCGTTCAAGTTATCAGAGCACTGTCACAAGTCCATTGATTTATTTATTAGTAGATACATGTACATATTATATACAAACTATACTATAAATCAAAAGCATAAATGGCTTGTTTCAAATTAAATGCTTCTAATGTGAAGTTTAAAATTTTTTTATCAAAAACTATAGAGATTTTTCTATCACTTGAGATTGGTTTGTTGTTTGAGGTGATGTTATTGCCAGGACGTTTTTTAGATTAAAATTGGCAAAACGTGATCGCCTTTGAAATGCTCAGAAGAAAAGACATCTTTTTTTTAGCATTTTAACCAAGATCACTTTTGCCAATTTTTTTGGAAGTTTATGAGAAGGTTACCTCAATTTTCCTTGCTTCCGAAGGGCCATCGCTAAGCGGATGTTTGGTACAAATCCAATTTCACCAAACCTTTAAAAAGGTTGTTGACAAAATATTTTGCCGATGACGGTAATAACGACACCTATGAACTACGAAAAGTTGAGGTTTACCTCTAAGGCTTGGAATAAAGTGATTTTCTAAAGCGATAACAACCGTTTCGGCAGCCGTTGGGCAAAAAACTGTTAGAGTTAACAAAGTTGAGGTCGAGTTATCTAAAGCGATTTATCATTACATGGGAACGAACCAAAAAAACTGTTCGAGTTAACCATGGGTTCGAGTTATCCGAGGGCGAGTTATCCATGTTTGACTGTATGTTTGATGCTCAGCCTCTCAACGCTGCCATCCTTCTGATATTGTTACCTCTTTCTCAATGGGTTGAGTTCTAAACATAACTGTTTTATGCTTGACACAGAAAGAAATAAACACGTTGATAGAGAGTCACCCGCAACTGTCTGTCAAATATTTCCTGACAGAGGCATCAGATACTGACCAACATGATGCCGAGTCACTCACTTTTGGTAAGCTGGAGAAGTACTTTGATTTCAGCGAATACTCTATGGCAGCAAGTGTGTCCGATTGTTCCTACACCGCAGTTGAATCTTTACCTGTGATTGCCTTTGTTATAATAAGCTCTTGGGAATTTGAACAAATGCTTGATGTTGTATCCAATGTAAGTTTTAACATATGATGTTCAGAGCCTCGAAACTGAAGTTTTGTAAGTGTAAGTAGAGTGTGAGTAAAGAGGCTGATAGCGTAGATTGAAAATTTTTTTTAAAGAATATAAAATAATAAAATATACGTATATCTATAGGTCAAGTTGAAACTTAACCTAGTTTTAGATTAGGTAAGTTACAGGGTGCATCTCTATCACCACCTCTACCTACCTCCTAATCTACACTTTGTCTAGTGTAAGTTAGAGTAAGTTACGCCGTGTTTCCTCCACCTCCCCACAAATGCCTCTCCCTAGTTACTGTTTCATTTGAATATCTCTGGTATAATGTAACTATAAAACCCTTTATATATTCCTATCTCTCACTACATGTGTGTAACGTGTTTGTACTACTACTTATCTGCTGTGTTTAGTAAAGAGTTATTGTAGCTTATGTTGACTTTGGAAATCATTATCTTAATTCCTTGTGTAAGCCGCCACCATGTATAGGCTGTCCGAGTCACAGACCATTGCGTGTGTCAGCAGATAGACGAATGAATGAAACCGACCTTCAGGAGGCGCTACACGGGTGGCCTTTAGATCAAGTTGATTCCTTCATCTGCGGACCTGATGCAATGATAACGAGTGTGGATACCTGCCTAAAACGTCTTCAACTTTCACCCGCACAAATACATTTTGAGCGTTGGACCTAAGGCTACACGCTAGTTAGTCAATGTTCTTTCCATTGCTCTGTTTTTTTCCTTGCATAGTTTTTTTCCGCCTAATGTATGCATATATATGCTTTCAAGGAGCCTATTTTGACAGATTTCTTTCAACTGTGATTGGCTGTTTGATATGATACCAACCAGTAAATATCGAGAGCAAAATCTTCAGGGATTGTCATATTTATAAGAACAAATTATGTTTCTATAACACTTAGCACACTGCAAGGTTTACTTGACTTCACAACGCTTTGTTCTTAGTACAGGCAGCCTACTAAACAAATCAACAATCGGCATACTATCCACATTTGAGTCCAATATTTTAAATTTCATACACATCTTAAAAATAGCTTAAATGTTTGCAACATTGCATTACATCGCTATATTGTTGTTACTGTATTGCTCTCAAAGTCATTAGTTGCATTGTATAAGACAAATTCTCCTGCCATCTCGGCTCGCATACATAATCACTGATTAGATCATGGGCGGGCCTGCAGAGAAAAGGAAGAGAAAGAACCCGGTACGTAACATAACATCTGTGCAGTTCACTAACAGCAATTTTTTCAGCAAGCATAATAAAGCCTTACATAACTCTAGCTAGTATCTCCCAAAAACTGTTCAACTAACCCAGGAGTTACGAAAACTTAACAAAATGGACTTGTTATGTATAATATCCACCGGTGTTTCTTATTCTGATAGTTTTAAGTTACGCACTCGCTGCTCACCCAGGTTGTTTGGCAGTTTGTACAAATCATGTGTAATAACATATGTGTAGCCGAGCAAGAAACAGAAGGCTCTAAAACGCTCACGGGTAACAAAGAAATCAAACAAAAGTGCGACAGATTCGACATCTAAAAAATCCACCAAAAAGCCGAATAAGATTTTGAAGATGCGAAATGGGGAGGAGGAGCGTCGCAAGTTGGTGTCTGTAGGACAGACTAAGGCTGCAGTTGGCCCTAAAAGAGGGAGAAAAGAAAAGTCCTTGAATATTAAAGGTAAGAAGTTATGCTTGCTTTAATTTCTTCCAGATGATCAGCAGGATAGTTTGATAAACTGAGCTGGTGACTAAAGTCAGTATCATAGAATGTTGAGAAACTGATCAGTGATGCATAACTTTCTCTATACGCGTATATAAACATGAAATAGGTATTTACGTTGTTTCTATAATAGCAGAGCAAAATATATTTATAGTAAAATATGATCGTGTGATTTTTCTCAATAGTGAGTTCTGCGCTGTACAGAGGCTGCAAACTAGATGAAACAAACCTGAAAAGCAGACGAAATGTTGGCCAACCCTGTCCCATGACAGTCACTGCTCATCGACCAAGTGTGGAAGCTGAGGCTACAATCAACTTAGGCACCCCTGTACCCACTCGTTCAAGCTGTAATAGCCCAAATTCTGTATTAACACCGCGAGTGAATTTGCGAGGAGCCCACTCGCTCCCACCCAGTACGGTGCCTGTTGACCATAACTTTGTTGATGCGCCGACATCATCCATGGCTGTTCGATTGGCTCCGCTAAGCACTCCCCATTCTCTACTTCCAAAAGAACAGACAGTATGCCCGGTGACTACGGTGCAGAGACCACTGCCTAAAGGGAGCAAGATGAGTGGTGTAGCACATTTTGATCCATCCCTCTGTTACACGAGCACTGTTGTGACAATGACCAACAACATGAATGCCATCAAGAAGCACAGCGACAAGTCAAAGGATTCGTCTCCTCATGAATTGCTCAAGCTTATTGATAATGTTCAGAAAAATGAGCAGCAGATAACAAATACTCTGGCCGGCGTAGATGAAGAGCTCATGCGGACGACATCTGCGAGATCGTCATCACCTACTCGCAGGGGGGACTTTAATATAAGGTGAATTGAAGGCTAATAAGCTAGTGAATGTATTACTAGATCACTTATTTTTTCTTACCACCTGTCTTTTTGCGTCACGACTTGGTGTGTTGACATGATATCTCTATACATATCAGTGACTTGCAACATGTTAACTGACCAGCTGATAGAGCACATAACTCCAAACAATGGCATCTGGTGATTTCATTTTATCAATTTTACATGTGGTCTTTTGGCTCATCCGATTTTGTCATGCTTTCAGAACATGTCGTGTGAAGCCAAGCGAAATTGAGGGAGTTGACAGCCTGAGCTCGTCCAACTGTAATCTGAGGTTGGCCAAGGAGGTTGTCATCAATGGCACATTGCCAGAAGACAGGTAGGCTTCACCTAGCTCTTGAGACGACTTCATATCACTCTGTATTTATTGGGCAGTTTATCTACAGTAAAATCATTATTTCTATTATTAGACTTTCCTTAAAATGGCAAATAACAGCAGCACCTTCATGGCCTGTGTTCCTATGGTGCTAGGTGAATTATTCACAAATGTGGTGCGCTGTGCCCCTGTTACGAGCTCCACAGTTTAACGATTAGTTTGAACCAGAACTCTGTATCATATCGAGTTTCTATAGCTCCGCTCTTAGAGAGAGACCCAGCTAGCTTTTATTAGATGTAGATATATAATATTTATTTATATATATTTTTAATTATTGCTCCCTGAGAGCAGCAGATTATATTGGCAGCAGTGGAGCAGCGCTGAGCCCGACTGTTGTATCTTGGCATCTATCGAAGGTCTAGTATGATACCTGGTTGCATAGGCTGCAAGCAGAAACTGGTGAGCAAGTGTTTAGTAGTGCAAACAATATCTCCGTTATCTAGACTAGGCGTGTCTGGTGTCAGTGGCATGCAAACCTCAATGACCGGAGATATGTACAGCTGTGTTGAACAGCCACTGATCCCTTTTTAAGAATTCATCTGCCCCTGCAGTTTATTGATGAGCGTTCACAGACCATTGGGTTTGGCAAGGAGAGCACTTCAAGGTTGAACACCTTTTCTCTCACAACCAGTGGCCTCTGTGGGACTAGAACCACAACGTAAGCTCAGCCTTTTCAAAGAATGACAGCTTGCGCATATATATCGAGGAGGTTGCGCTTGAACTATGTGTCTCTCGAGGAGTCTATGTGTCTGCATTCCTTACCTGGTGCAGAACTCAATGTCGTACTTGAAGACTGTTATTTTATGTTTGACAGATCAATAGCCAATAGCCTGCATACGGTAGGAGTTTCAGTGGCCGAAGATTATCTTCACCAAGTTCTAGCAACTTAACTTTTAAACTAACTGTTAAATAATCTTTCTGAATTTGAAGTTTGCAATGACTTACCTTGCATTGTTTGCTACCGTCCTACAAATGGATCTATATGCCATATATTTCTGTCTGTGCCTGTATGTCTGCGTATGTGTGTGTGATGTGCCAGTGTGTATCTGTGTGTGCCAGTGTGTCTCTGTATGTGCCTGTATGTGCAAACATTAGCTCTACCCCTATACCTGTGACATCATCAACAGGAAGAGCTCGTGTCAGCCCAGGGATTGTTCTTGTACCTCTAGTACTAGCCAGAGCATGGATACATTGACCAATCAGAAACTGAATAGCAACGCCCGACTTCTTTGGTTAAGGTCAGTCTCATTGCATGCCTATAAAGATGACAAGGAAAGTCAGGATGCTTTCATAGACATGTCGATAATATAATCTTGGGGATGCCTTATGCAGCCAATAGCATACCATTGAAAGTGTGTTGTGCAATGTTAATAATTGACAATTTCTATATAGTCAGCCATTGTTGATGGTTTTAAGCATAGTGTGTGGATTTTACAAAGAAAAATCTAAATGCCGATTCATATGTGAAACTGATTTATCAAAAAATGTAATTATCATTGGGCTGACAACTTCTAGTTCAAGATTGAAAGAAGTACAAGCGGTACTGACTGAATATATCTTCTCAAGAAGTACTTGCTGCTTGTTGCTATTTGTCTGGTGAAATTTCTCTAAGTACATGATTTATTCTATGTATAGCGAGCAACGGTCTAATAAGGCTGAAATGAAGAAAGGCAGCAGTCAAACGTGGAGCTCTTTGTCCGCAAGGCAAAGACAGCCCTTCATAGACAGGGCCAGACTTGCAATGGATGAACCTGCACTTCCTGCCACCAGAGCAGCCCAGCAAGATGAGACTGGAACACTACGCACGAGGAAAAAAACCAAAGCTAGTGCATTAGGTGAGGCTGTTCAACTCAATTATGCTTTACCTTGTGGTTAGTTAACTAGTAAAATTTTCATTGATGCATGTTATTGGTGCGTATAACAGAGGAGGTTGGGGTACGTATAACAGAGGAGGTTGGGGTACGTATAACATAGGTAGTTGGGTACATAAAATACAGTTAGGGTACATAAAATACAGGTGGTTGGGGTACATGTAACACAGGAGGTTAGGGTGCACATAACACAGGAGGTTGGGGTACATATAACACAGGAGGTTGGGGTACATACAACACAGGAGGCTGGTGTACATATAACACAGGAAGTTAGGGTACATATAACACAGGAGGTTGGGGGTATATATAACACAGGGGGTTGGGGTACATATAACACAGGAGGTTGGGGTACATATAACACAGGAGGTTGGGGTACATATAACACAGGAAGTTAGGGTACATAAAATACAGTTAGGGTACATAAAATACAGGTGGTTGGGGTACATGTAACACAGGAGGTTAGGGTGCACATAACACAGGAGGTTGGGGTACATATAACACAGGAGGTTGGGGTACATACAACACAGGAGGTTGGTGTACATATAACACAAGAAGTTAGGGTACATATAACACAGGAGGTTGGGGGTATATATAACACAGGGGGTTGGGGTACATATAACACAGGAGGTTGGGGTACATATAACACAGGAGGTTGGGGTACATATAACACAGGAGGTTGGGGTATATATAACACAGGAGGTTGGGGTACATGTAACACAGGAGGTTAGGGTACATGTAACACAGGAGGTTGGGGTACATATAACACAGGAGGTTGGGGTACATATAACACAGGAGGTTGGGGTATATATAACACAGGGGGTTGGGGTACATGTAACACAGGAGGTTAGGGTACATGTAACACAGGAGGTTGGGGTACATATAACACAGGAGGTTGGAGTACATGTAACACAGGGGGTTGGGGTATATATAACACAGGAGGTTGGAGTACATATAACACAGGGGGTTGGGGTACATGTAACACAGGAAGTTGAGGTACATATAACACAGGAGGTTGAGGTACATATAACACAGGAGGTTGGGGTACATATAACACAGGAGGTTGGGGTACATATAACACAGGGGGTTGGGGTACATGTAACACAGGAGGTTAGGGTACATGTAACACAGGAGGTTGGGGTACATATAACACAGGAGGTTGGTGTACATATAACACAGGAGGTTGAGGTACATATAACACAGGAGGTTGAGGTACATATAACACAGGAGGTTGGGGTATATATAACACAGGAGGTTGGAGTACATGTAACACAGGAGGTTGAGGTACATATAACACAGGAGGTTGGGGTACATATAACACAGGGGGTTGGGGTACATGTAACACAGGAGGTTAGGGTACATGTAACACAGGAGGTTGGGGTACATGTAACACAGGAGGTTAGGGTAAATGTAACACAGGAGGTTGGAGTACATGTAACACAGGAGGTTGGGGTACATATAACACAGGAGGTTGGTGTACATATAACACAGGAGGTTGAGGTACATATAACACAGGAGGTTGAGGTACATATAACACAGGAGGTTGGGGTACATATAACACAGGGGGTTGGGGTACATGTAACACAGGAGGTTAGGGTACATATAACACAGGAGGTTGGGGTACATATAACACAGGAGGTTGGTGTACATATAACACAGGAGGTTGAGGTACATATAACACAGGAAGTTGAGGTACATATAACACAGGAGGTTGGGGTATATATAACACAGGAGGTAGGAGTACATGTAACACAGGAGGTTAGGGTACATGTAACACAGGAGGTTGGGGTATATATAACACAAGAGGTTGGGGTATATATAACACAGGAGGTTGGGGTATATATAACACAGGGGGTTGGGGTACATGTAACACAGGAGGTTAGGGTACATGTAACACAGGAGGTTGGGGTACATATAACACAGGAGGTTGGGGTACATATAACACAGGAGGTTGGGGTATATATAACACAGGGGGTTGGGGTACATGTAACACAGGAGGTTGGAGTACATGTAACACAGGAGGTTGGGGTACATATAACACAGGAGGTTGGTGTACATATAACACAGGAGGTTGAGGTACATATAACACAGGAGGTTGAGGTACATATAACACAGGAGGTTGGGGTACATATAACACAGGGGGTTGGGGTACATGTAACACAGGGGGTTAGGGTACATATAACACAGGAGGTTGGGGTACATATAACACAGGAGGTTGGTGTACATATAACACAGGAGGTTGAGGTACATATAACACAGGAGGTTGAGGTACATATAACACAGGAGGTTGGGGTATATATAACACAGGAGGTAGGAGTACATGTAACACAGGAGGTTAGGGTACATGTAACACAGGAGGTTGGGGTATATATAACACAAGAGGTTGGGGTATATATAACACAGGAGGTTGGGGTATATATAACACAGGGGGTTGGGGTACATGTAACACAGGAGGTTAGGGTACATGTAACACAGGAGGTTGGGGTACATATAACACAGGAGGTTGGGGTATATATAACACAGGGGGTTGGGGTACATGTAACACAGGAGGTTAGGGTACATGTAACACAGGAGGTTGGGGTACATATAACACAGGAGGTTGGAGTACATGTAACACAGGGGGTTGGAGTACATATAACACAGGAGGTTGGAGTACATGTAACACAGGAGGTTGGGGTATATATAACACAGGAGGTTGGAGTACATATAACACAGGAGGTTGAGGTACATATAACACAGGAGGTTGAGGTACATATAACACAGGAGGTTGGGGTATATATAACACAGGAGGTTGGAGTACATGTAACACAGGAGGTTGAGGTACATATAACACAGGAGGTTGGGGTACATGTAACACAGGAGGTTGGGGTACATATAACACAGGAGGTTGGGGTATATATAACACAGGAGGTTGAGGTACATATAACACAGGAGGTTGGGGTACATATAACACAAGAGGTTGGGGTATATATAACACAGGAGGTTGGGGTATATATAACACAGGAGGTTAGGTACATATAACACAAGAGGTTGAGGTACATGTAACACAGGAGGTTGGGGTACATTTAACACAGGAAGTTGGGGTACATGTAACACAGGGGGTTGGGGTACATATAACACAGGAGGTTGGGGTACATATACCACAGGAAGTTAGGGTACATGCAACACAGGAGGTTGGGGTACATTTAACACAGGAGGTTAGGGTACATATAACACAGGAGGTTAGGGTACATATAACACGGAAGGTTGGGTACATATAACACAGGAGGTTGGGGTATATATAACACAGGAGGTTAGGGTACATATAACACGGAAGGTTGGGTACATATAACACAAGAGGTCGGGGTATATATAACACAGGAGGTTGAAAGAAGAAATAATATAAACCGTTAAACAAATGGTTGTATGATGCTTGTTTTTAAATTTTCAATCACAACATTTCCAGCAGTTTTTGAAGCTGTGATGGGTGAAGATTGACTGATTAGACACTGTCGACATTGTGATAGCCTCACTCCCTCATCTGTTGTCTGCCTACTTCAGGTGTCAAATACGAAGGCAACACTATTATTTTCTCGCAGGCAAGATTAAAGTCAACAAGCGCACATGTGAACCCAAGGTGCCAAAGGCTAAAGGTGGAGACTTGGTGCTGACGGTGACTCATCCGACTATGGCCCCAGCCGTTGCTGCTTCTGTTCCTGTAACGGTGGAGCCCTCCTCGCAAAGCCCTTCATCACACGCCGCAGTGGCCCGATGTTCTCAGTCTAAGCCATCTGACAGATACGATATGAAGAGGCCTAAAGTGAAGAAGTCTTCTAGTAGGTGTTTAATATCTGTTTTGCACAAGTTCATCAGGTTTCGCTAATGTTGCTTCGACTTGTCAAAGTCTGTAGCTGAAGTCACCCTTAACTTTTATCTCTGTACTCTCATTGCTGTCTTTTTATTGATCTCTTTGTGCCAGTCTTCACATTGAATTGACTCTCCCGCGTTGCACCCCTGTCTCTGTTGCAATGTACTAGCTGTTGGATTACTTCAAATCATATTGGCAGCATATGTATGCTGTGCGCTGTGTATGCCATCCTATTATTTCTGTCCTCACTGGATATACATTTAGTTGCCTGCAGCAAAAGCTATAGAGATGATGATACCACCTTATGTAGTCTGACATAGACTAGTAGACAGGTACTAGCAGGTAAACATACATACACTAGCTAAACTAGGTAGCTAAGTTTGAATGCTAATGGATACTAACTCAGTGGTGAGCTGAGAGTATCACAACTGATTGTAATCTGTGCGATTTAACTGTGTGACAGCTCGTGTGGTGCATGCCTGGCTGATAGTATGCTGCTCTTGTATTGCAGGTGGTTTTTCGCCGCCATTAAGAGAGGATTACAATGGATGCCAAGAAGCGCAGAGGTTCTATTCGATGCCGGGCACAGTGCAGAAGTTGTATTTAGAGAGGGAGCTGTTGGAGTGTCGGGGCCTGATGAACAACAGTCAACTGAAGACAATGCTTAATGACTACAAGGTGCTCAGGCTTGTTATCTCATTGGATTGTTATCTCATTGACTTCTGTTTCTTTTTGGTGGTTTGTTCAGCTGCTCCAAATCTACAGCAATCTCAAACTTTATCCAGGTTTTGCATGAACAGGTAGATGTATCTAGTTGCCCAACTCCATCAATTTCACAAACAGCAAACTAATTTCTTTAAGCTATTTTTAATTGATATCTTGAGAAAGCGATATTCTTGTGCAGCATTTCAGACGAAATTCTCGACGACATATGTGAGACATAAGTGAGTTCCCAGTAGCTTGGAGAATATCTGTGAGGGCATTAGAATAGCATAGAAGTTTTTAGTGATAGTTAATCAGATATGTGCAGATACTGTTCTCTATACTCTGGACAGTGTTCTCCTCATGGCTAGTATACCTCATCTGTGAGAGAGATTATTTTACAAGGTTGTTCATCTTGTGCCTGAAGGTTCAGCTATTCTTAAATTGAAAGATGTTTTTATTGTTTGACTCAGTCACATTTTATATCCGTGAGGAGATGATTCTTAACCCAAGCGTACGAGAGCTTGAGGCTGATCACACGAGCGAATGTCCAACCTCGCTAAGAGTGTTTGAAAACTACCACAGGCATATGATTAATTGATAGTTGGCGTGTTGAGATCTGTAATTCCAGATTAATTGGAGCTTGATGATTATTACAGATAAACTAGTAGATTGGTAGAGTGGTAGGGGGGTAGTGTGAACCAACCAACCAGCGTGCTATAGACTGTGTTTCTCTTGCTCACCTTTGATTCCTCGAGCAAATTGACGAGCACGACATTACTACAAATAAACCCCATTTTCTCGCGGCATATGTATTTGGAAGCGTGAGAGATTATAGATCATAACTGGTAACCTGAAAGCGTGTTTTGTGAAAAAGTTTTAAGTGAAATTGCTCATTGCTGTGTGAAAATTAGTACTATTTAGAAAATGTCTCCTCCTGTCAGCGACCTTGTAGTAATGTGCCACACGTATCATCTTGAGGCAGTCATACATTGTAGTTGCAAAAATTTTGTATTGCCATAATGCCTTGGCCTTTTTATTTTTCATCCTTTCACTGTTGCGCTATTGGCTGATCCTCAGCGTTATTTTTTGCAGCACGAGTACACAGAGGTGCGACGTACATTTATCGCTGCCAACAACCTAATGTCTTCGAGAACAAAGAAGGAAAACTTGGAAATTATACAAAGGTCTATTCTCTACTCTAAGATACAGCACCACAAGCAACAGGTGCTGGCTGTCTCATTCTTGGAGTTGGCTGCTCATCTTATTATAATTGTCAGCTCATCTCATTCTGCTAGTTTTCAGTTCATTTCATTCTTGTCTTCATATGGCTCTGCAATGCCCTGACTTGGATTTATTCTTGCAGGCAATAAACAGTGGCGTCTGTCCGTTTCCTCTCATGGATTCGCCTAACCTGATGTCAGATTTTCACAGCCTTGTGGACTACATTATCGATACAGGCATCTGCCCACCCGTCATGTATCCAACATGCTCCCCAGAACTCACCCTCGTCTTAGACTCGCTAAATACTGTTACTAGTAGTTTTGGACCAGAGGATAACACGGTAACTTGCTAAATCTTTGGTCAATCTATTCTGTAGGGCTACCATTGAGCCTGTCTAATGTGTTACTGTTGATGATTTTTCTCACATCTGCATACATGCCTCATTCACTATGTTTCCATGATGTGCAGTACTTCGGAGTTGCACCCTCTTCGTATTATGGAAACGGCGTCTTCGCACTGAAATCACTGCGAACTGATTAGTGTGAAGCCAGTGCAAATTCGCAGCAAGGAAACGGCATTGCACAGTGGCTACACATAGCTCTTTTGCCGTGGAGGCCGATTCATCGAGGGCCACGAACTAGTACAAAAGTTATCCCGCTAATCTTGTTTTTTTCTATTCTTCCGACCTTCTTTCACTTAAATTTAATTATGGTCTGCGCCCACGAGGATGATGAGGTGATTACTTTCCTAGACTTTGTTATCGATGCCAACACTTTTCGAAAACTAGGTGGCAAATCCTAAAGTAACGTTTAAATAGTATATTACCTAAAAATACTTATTAAAAATATATTACTTTGTAAAAATTGTGTTAAGGTTTGTAAACCTTGTGAATGTGTATTTTAAATAATAGTATAATGACGACAGAAGCATAAAAAGACTGTTTCTGATGTTTGGTATCCATGATCGATTCTATTTCTCCATCAGGCGATTCGATTTATACAATTTATTTTTTCTGGCCAATTTGCTGAAAACCACTGCGCAGCATGGAAACGTACAATCCCCTCGACTTCAGAGGGGGCTGCATCGCAGTACTGCGCATCATGAAAACATAGTGATTGTGTGATGATGTACGTTCTCTATAGGCACCAGTACCTCATAGTGCACCAGTATATCATAGGTACAGGTGCACCAAATACCTCACAAGTACAGGTGCACCTGTATCTGTGAGGTACAAGTGCACCAAATACCTCATAAGTACAGGTGCACCAACTACCTCGCAGGTGCGAGTACAGGTGCACCAACTACCTCGCAGGTGCGGGTACAGGTGCACCAACTACCTCGCAGGTGCGGGTACAGGTGCACCAACTACCTCGCAGGTGCGGGTACAGGTGCACCAACTACCTCGCAGGTGCGGGTACAGATGCACCAACTACCTCGCAGGTGCGGGTACAGGTGCACCAACTACCTCGCAGGTGCGGGTACAGGTCAATGAGCATGATGATTAAATATGTGGCTGTGTACAAGTTTTGTTTTATGAAATCTAGTACATGAATTTAAATTTTTTATTTTTACATAAAAATAAATTTTTGTGTTTATTGGCGTTATTTCAATGCTAAAAACCATGAGGGAAAAACAAAATTTTGGCTACCAATTACATTTACATTTTCTGTTTTTAAGTTTTATGACATTCTGGCATCCTTGTAATGTCAGAGCTGCCTCTAGAATCGTTTCAGAGTTAGTCAAACTTGGTAGGAGCTAATAATTGACCGCAGTGGTTAAGATCTCTAAATCGCTCATTCTAAATACACAAACAATGCAAAGGCAATGAATCTCGTGCATATCCATTGTGGGTCTTATCATTACATGGAAACTCATTATAAAAATCCTCAAGCTATTAAAAGTGTTTGATTTTCTTTTACAATGAAACTTTTAGTTATGTACACCTTTTGGTAAATTCTTGTCTATTAATAAGGTTAGCAACTCCAAAATCTTATTTCTTCTTCAACTATCTGAAGGGAAATAGGACATTTTTAAGGCGTATGTTTAAACCAAAATATTTGCCACGGTAATCCAACAGTACGATCCAACAGCTGCTTCACCAACTTCTAATATGATGAAAGATATCATATTGTCAAATAAACCTAACCTTGTCTGTTTTAGGCAGAAACTGCTAGGCAGAGTGACTCGTACGTCAGCATACTCAATTCTCTGCTCTCCGCTGAGCAGTGTATAGACTCGGAAAGTTCTTTACCTGATTGTGACATACCACTGCTACTCTCTCTCTCCGAGACAGCTCTTGACCTTCACCTTGACTCATGATGCCATGCCCTTTTTATGGCAGTACTTATCGCTAGTGATGCCAGGGCTTCCTCTCATGACATAACGTCCTTCACATTGTGATCTCACATTTTCCATTCGTAATGTCACTCCCTGCTTTCTTTACTTCACGTATTCTACCCTCGATGTCACACTTCGCTCTCGCTATGACACGTTGTTCACCCACGGTGTCATGCTTCCTACTCAGTGTGGCATCCCTTCCACTTATAACATCACACCTGATGCCAAGCTTCTCACTATTTGTATATGACACTGATTGACAAGGCTTGAAGCATCCTTGGTTACTTGTGCAATTTTCTTAGCCATTTTAAATATATCCACTGCATTTTTCATTGTGATTCTAGTAAATTCTAGTAGTATCCCGTAATGGGAACAGATTTTGCTATTGCTGGAGATGTTTATGACCATAGTCTTAATGGCGTAGGCAAAGTCCAGCGATTGACAGGTGGGAAGCAAGTGCTTTTTACTATGTGCAATTGTTGAGCTTAAGGCTACAGCTGCAGTAAAGTTGCCTACCAACCAACCTACCCAAGTATTGCCTACCAAGTCAACTCTTTAGGAACCTTTGGTAAAACGCATGATTTGGAGCCATATTTAGTTATAATTGTTATAAAGCTACCTTACTTTTATTAAAAAATGGTAACTTTATAACCACAATTTATCTTACCGCAATAAAACCCCACCAATCAGCATACCATGTCACCTTCACAATATAATCCTTGCTTTTCAGCCTATCACAGCAACTTTACAATATAATCCCTGCTTTTCAGCCTATCACAGCAACTTTACAATATACATGTAATCCCTGATTTTCAGCTTATCACAGCAACTTTACAATTTCAACATTCCATCCCTTAGAAGTTTGATTAATTTTTGCACCTGACACCCAATATTCCCTGTGAAGCCTTGTAGAAGCATTTCTTGATTGCTCTGTTCTTGGTAAACTCTAGATTGGTAAACAATAACTAACTATTATTATATACTTTTTCACCCCATATTTGTGAGAAAGTATATAATAATAGTTACTGTTTACCAATCTAGTTATTGTTTATTATATTCAGCTTTTCACAATTATTTACTGTGCAACTTTGATCTTTACTACAGTCAGACCGGTGTCTGTTTGTCCATCTGACCGAAGCAAGGGTTGAAGGTTGGAGTAAAAGAGCTGCTTCTGAGCAGCTCAGCACTCCACTAACCAACCGTCTTCCAACATTTCCGAATAATTGTGGACATACTTATTATCTGTGCTATATTGGTACACCTGACCATTTCTCGCAGTACACTAGACTGTCAGGGTACTTGTTATAATAAGTTTGTGGCAGAATTCTCCGTAGGTTTGGCAGAAACATGGTTGAATTTTGCGGGATACTTTTGAGCATATGAATTGTTGCAAAGCGATTAATTAAATGGGTTTAGTTCAAACCCAGGCTCAGTCAATGTCATGTTGGCTTATCGGGTCATAAGCTGCCCATAAGACTGCATTGCAACAAAATCAGGTCATCTAACTGGCTGGTCAGAGAACTACTAAATAGATCAGCACAGAAGCATCCGAGTGTCCTTGATACACTCTCTTCTATTTGTACTCGGATAGCCAAGTCAGCATTCATTTGACATCGCCAATGTACGAATATATTACTGTATAAATGGATTGTTCGGTCATGCCATTAGCTAGTTTGAAAGAAATGTTGGATAACACTATGCATTACAATGATGCCAACTGCACAAATCGGACATTTGACAAAGGACATAAATATTTGATATATAAATATCTTTGGCTAATAAAATATAAATGACGATAAGAGAAGAGTTATATGGAAGAGTATCTATAAATCTGCATTTTCACACAACACAGCTGTGATGGCTGTCTTATAAGACAAACACATACCATAGCTCCATGATGTGTTACGAGACAAAAAGTGCCATGCCACGTGCCAGCGAATAATCTATGTAGTCTACTGAAGTTGTTTGAGTAACTCTATTGACTCGGCATGAGCTTCCTTGTCATCAGGAGATTTGACTGGGAGATCTCTGGCTCTGACTAAATGTTCTTTGGCCTTGACCTTGTCATTTAATTTGATGTAAGTTTTGGCTAGCATAATGTGATTCATACTGTAGAAATTTGGGTCCGCTAAAAAGAAAAACTGACAAATTACCAACAAGCACAACAACTGAGCAATACGATACATATCAACCGCATTACATATACAGTAATACCTTGAGATATGAGCTAAATTGCAGCTGTATTACATATACAGTAATACCTTGAGATATGAGCTAAATTACAGCTGTATTACATATACAGTAATACCTTGAGATATGAGCTAAATTACAGCTGTATTATAATGCATATACAGTAATACCTTGAGATATGAGCTAAATTACAGCTGTATTACATATACAGTATTACTTGAGATATGAGCTAAATTACAGTTGTATTACATATACAGTAATACCTTGAGATATGAGCTAAATTACAGCTGTATTACATATATAGTAATACCTTGAGATGTGAGCTAAATTACAACTGTATTACATATACAGTAATACCTTGAGATATGAGTTAAATTACAACTGTATTACATATACAGTAATACCTTGAGATATGAGTTAGAATACAACTGTATTACATATACAGTAATACCTTGAAATATGAGTTAGAATACAACTGTATTACATATACAGTAATACCTTGAGACCTGAGCTAAATTACAACTGTATTACATATACAGTATTACTTGAGATATGAGCTAAATTACAGCTGTATTACATATACAGTATTACTTGAGATATGAGCTAAATTACAGCTGTATTACATATACAGTATTACTTGAGATATGAGCTAAATTACAGCTGTATTACATATACAGTAATACCTTGAGATATGAGCTAAATTACAGCTGTATTACATATACAGTATTACTTGAGATATGAGCTAAATTACAGCTGTATTACATATACAGTAATACCTTGAGATATGAGCTAAATCACAGCTGTATTACATATACAGTAATACCTTGAGATATGAGCTAAATCACAGCTGTATTACATATACAGTAATACCGTGAGATATGAGCTAAATTACAACTGTATTACATATATAGTAATACTTTGAGATATGAGCTAAATTACAGCTGTATTACATATACAGTAATACCTTGAGATATGAGCTAAATTACAGCTGTATTACATGTACAGTAATACCTTGAGATATGAGCTAAATCACAGCTGTATTACATATACAGTAATACCTTGAGATATGAGCTAAATTACAACTGTATTACATATATAGTAATACTTTGAGATATGAGCTAAATCAAAGCTGTATTACATATACAGTAATACCTTGAGATATGAGCTAAATTACAGCTGTATTACATGTACAGTAATACTTGAGATATGAGCTAAATTACAGCTGTATTACATATACAGTATTACTTGAGATATGAGCTAAATTACAGTTGTATTACATATACAGTAATACCTTGAGATATGAGCTAAATTACAGCTGTATTACATATATAGTAATACCTTGAGATGTGAGCTAAATTACAACTGTATTACATATACAGTAATACCTTGAGATATGAGTTAAATTACAACTGTATTACATATACAGTAATACCTTGAGATATGAGTTAGAATACAACTGTATTACATATACAGTAATACCTTGAAATATGAGTTAGAATACAACTGTATTACATATACAGTAATACCTTGAGACCTGAGCTAAATTACAACTGTATTACATATACAGTATTACTTGAGATATGAGCTAAATTACAGCTGTATTACATATACAGTATTACTTGAGATATGAGCTAAATTACAGCTGTATTACATATACAGTATTACTTGAGATATGAGCTAAATTACAGCTGTATTACATATACAGTAATACCTTGAGATATGAGCTAAATTACAGCTGTATTACATATACAGTATTACTTGAGATATGAGCTAAATTACAGCTGTATTACATATACAGTAATACCTTGAGATATGAGCTAAATCACAGCTGTATTACATATACAGTAATACCTTGAGATATGAGCTAAATCACAGCTGTATTACATATACAGTAATACCGTGAGATATGAGCTAAATTACAACTGTATTACATATATAGTAATACTTTGAGATATGAGCTAAATTACAGCTGTATTACATATACAGTAATACCTTGAGATATGAGCTAAATTACAGCTGTATTACATGTACAGTAATACCTTGAGATATGAGCTAAATCACAGCTGTATTACATATACAGTAATACCTTGAGATATGAGCTTAATCACAGCTGTATTACATATACAGTAATACCTTGAGATATAAGCTAAAGCACAGCTGTATTACATATACAGTAATACCTTGAGATATAAGCTAAAGCACAGCTGTATTACATATACAGTAATACCTTGAGATATAAGCTAAATCACAGCTGTATTACATATAAAGTAATACCTTGAGATATGAGCTTAATCACAGCTGTATTACATATATAGTAATACCTTGAGATATAAGCTAAATGCTTTTCGGGACCCGATCTCGTGTGTCAATTCACTCGTATCTTGGTTTTGAAATTGCCCATATAAAATAACAATGACAATTTTTTCCATACAAAATAACTACACACATATCAATCCGTTCACACCCTCTCAAGAAACATCTAAAACCATGATTAAACAATGAAAAAACTCGTTTTTAGTTTCTCTTTAAGTGGTTCAACACCTACGCTCAGCGACATTTATCAATCTAGTGGTTATATTCTGCAATACAATGTAACATTATTAAGTACAGTACTGTATGGAGTGCTTACTTTTGAGACAGACAGTGGTGGCTAACGGCCGTATGCCCTACTTTTGTGGCTGTGTAATGTAACATAGCTGTCCTGAATTTCAGGGCAAAAATTTGCATGGATTTTTCCTATATCTAAAATTTTTCATGTATCAAGGTATTAGATATAGTTGATGTTGACAACTTCAATAGAAGCATCAAGAATATAATGGGAGTTCACTGGTAGAACGTAAAACTACGTCGCTGTGAAGTACCTACTTTCCTCTGCCTGGGAGAAGTACTTTAGAGCCTCTTGAAAGGTAGACGTTGGAGGAGTTCCAAATATCAGACCAGCTATTTTCTTTGTGTACCATGACATCTCAGCAAAGTAGTAACACCTTTAATACAGCATAGGTAGGCATCGCTTGTGTTATTTATTATATGTTGTCACAAATAGGAACACATTGTCACAACCAGTAACAACTGACACACTCCCCAGGTAAAAACAACTAGACTGGTTCACACCATATCGCTGTATCTCGGCATCGATGCCACAATAGTTTGACAATCCTCGGTGATAACAATGCTTACACTATCACAAAACCTTTTCACGTTTGCATCAGCGAACTTTCCGCGACACAGTGTTATCACTTTTTTTGTAGGAATATTTTTGTTTCTGCGTGTTCACATCAAATACTAGTCCAGCATCAACTATCATAAACGAAAACAGCGAATCCCCATTGCTGAAATGGTGCACAATGTACAGGCTGTCATCAATGCTGGGCGAACTATTGGGAAAGCTTGACAGCTGCACACTTTACGACGTATCCACGTTGCTTCATCGAGGTGATTACTTTACAGTGCACATGGTCGATGCTATCGGTCCCAGGTGCGCATATTCGATGATGAATGTCGAAAAGACAACCCCGACATACGATAATACAGTGTGAGCCAGTCTAATGGCACATGCCACAAGTAACAGCATTTGAATAATAACAACTGAAGTGAAGTTTACAGGTAATAATGAATCTTCTGACACACGCCACAGGTAGTAACGAATCGGACACGCCACAGGTAGTAATGAATCGGACACGCCACAGGTAGTAACGAATCGGACACATGCCACAGGTAGTAACGAATCGGGCACGCCACAGGTAGTAACGAATCAGACACGCCACAGGTAGTACGAATCAGACACATGCCACAGGTAGTAACAAATTGGAGACATACCACAGGGACTAATGAATCGGATACACCACAATTAGTAATGAATCAGACACATGCCACAGGTAGTAACGAAACGGACACGCCACAGGTAGTAATGAATCAGACAAATGCCGCAGGTAGTAACAAATCGGACACATGCCACAGGTAGTAACAAATCAGACACATGCCACAGGTAGCAACAAATCAGACACATGCCACAGGGAGCAAAAAATTGGACACATACCACAGTGACTAACGAATCGGAGGCATGCTACAGGTAGTGATGACGGTGACTTACACCACAGATAGCGACACCCACAGTGCATGACCTTGTTTTTAGGTGTTCTAGAAGCACAATGCAGGAGCCAATGTAGAGCCTACCCTTAGTGGTTTTTAATTGCTGTTTTGCATTTGTTCAGCAGACGGATTTAGGACAACTCATATTGTACCTCACAGCGTGCGTACAATTTGTATTAATCAAGATTTCACCTTGGAAAATGTATTTATTATTATTGAAGACCAGTATCTTCGACGCAATGACAAACCACAGATAAACAGTTTTGTGTCCTAATAGAAAATCTACTTAATTTAAAAGGTAATGTTTTATGCAGTCAAAAAAGTATTGCAAAGTAGTGTAGAATATCATTGTAACAGTTTTATGGCAAGTTGGGGTGACGGCACAAAAACTATAACAACCATTACATGTATTCATCACATGTTAAAGCGTCCACAGCAATCTCAGCCAACTTAACTACATCAGATGTCAGCTAGGGGTTGGGTATCCAGCCGAGCTTTAATGAACAAAAATAACTTGTTAAATTTAGATAATCAAATTGATTGATCAATGAAGCCATCAAAGACTCCTTTTCTGATCAGTGAGAAATACTTGTCACCTACACGCAATGACATACGAGTATATATTACCATTGTCCAAGGCAGTACATAGAGGTGGCATCAGTAGGATCCAACTCCATCGCTTGCTGTCAACACAAAGTAAATATTTAGAGCATAGGGAAAGTAGCGTGTAAAGTGACACTTCACATTTCATACTGCCAAAAAAATGGTTGAAAACTTTCCATTGGCAGACTTTGTGTTTGACTCATTCAGCTACATCACGGTGGTTATTTGTGTACCAAGTTTAACAATATATTTTGTGAAAATTGCAAATGTTAAAAAACCGAAACCGCTGCAGAAAGTTGCAAAATAAACCGATATGACAGTGAATACCAGCTAAGCTCTCCTATTCACTAGTAGATGTCAGAGAATCGGCGAAGTAAATGCAAACAGATAGGTCAAGGTCAGTTAGTGTCTCAAGAGTCTGATTAGTGTGAAACTCACGTCTCGAAAATGTTGAAATTGAGTGACCTTAGCACAAGCATAAACTTTAGCATAGTGGTATAAGCACCTGGAAATGTTGCTGTACTATATAGGAATACTTTATTTTCTCTTTGTTTCCTTCATAGTCGCCAACATAGTTTAACATTACAGCATACCACTGTAACAGAGTGTATGACATGACAGCGTACCACTGTAACAGAGTGTATGACATAACAGCGTACCACTGTAACAGAGTGTATGAGATAACAGCGTACCACTGTAACAGAGTGTATGAGATAACAGCGAATCACTGTAACATAGTGTATGACATTACAGTGTATCACTGTAATAGAGTGTATGACATAACAGCGTATCACTGTAACATAGTGTATGACATTACAGCGTACCACTGTAACAGAGTGTATGACATAACAGCGTATCACTGTAACATAGTGTATGACATGACAGCGTACCACTGTAACAGAGTGTATGACATAACAGCATACCACTGTAACAGAGTGTATGACATAAAAGCGTACCACTGTAAAAGAGTGTAAGACATAACAGCGTACCACTGTAACAGAGTGTATGACATAACAGCGTACCACTGTAACAGAGTGTATGAGATAACAGCGTATCACTGTAACATAGTGTATGACATTACAGCGTATCACTGTAACATAGTGTATGACATTACAGCGTACCACTGTAACAGAGTGTATGACATAACAGGATACCACTGTAACAGAGTGTATGACATAACAGCGTACCACTGTAAAAGAGTGTATGACATAACAGCGTACCACTGTAACAGAATGTATGACATAACAGCGTATCACTGTAACATAGTGTATGACATTACAGCGTACCACTGTAACAGAGTGTATGACATAACAGCGTATCACTGTAACATAGTGTATGACATTACAGCGTACCACTGTAACAGAGTGTATCACATAACAGGATACCACTGTAACAGAGTGTATGACATAACAGCGCACCACTGTAACAGAGTGTATGACATGACAGCGTACCACTGTAACAGAGTGTATGACATAACAGCATACCACTGTAACAGAGTGTATGACATAACAGCGTACCACTGTAACAGAGTGTATGAGATAACAGCGTATCACTGTAACATAGTGTATGACATTACAGCGTATCACTGTAACATAGTGTATGATATAAATAACTGTATTAGCATCTGTAAAATAAAGGAAATGTCCAATATTGATTTATACGCATGGACACAGCGTGTTCCAAACTTGTCTCTTTCCATTGACATTATCGCTAACATGACCTCTACAATGCAGTTTCAGCTCCTCTACTAGAATTATTATAACATGTCAGCTAAAGATATTTCATGCTGCAGAATCCTTCAACAAGCAGACAAAAAACGATCTGTTTAAAGGTTGACTTGCAACAAATTTCACATTACAGTTATTTGGTATCAAAAGATTCACCATGTCTTAATCTGTAGTGTTGTAGGTGCCAAATATGTGGAAGTGTGATTACAAGCTCTTAAAAGCTCAAAAACGAAAAGCCGCCGTAGATTGGAATCTGTTTATTTCTCTGACTTTGTCATTACAGGTTGGTTATTGTCTTGTCACATGACAGTCTCACGTGAACTGAAAGGCCAATAAAAATCTCAATATAAAACTTATCGTAGCACTAGTTTATGACAAACACTTCGGAGTTTGTTGAAGACCCCGTATCAAATATAGATGCTCGCTACTTTACAGTTTTGTTTTGGCTTGGTCTAATCAGCAAGTCGTAATCTGATCATGTGACCCAATACTGCGCAAATAATTTCTGCAGCACTTATCGATTATCACAGGTGACCAACAGGCTGGTCATGATTATCAGACAATGATATGTGCTCCTTCGAGGTAAGGTTAAAAAATTAAATGAATTTTTACGGTAAGTTATAAGATATCACTGCTAAAAGTGACAGCATTACAATGACGATAGAACAGACGCGTAAGAACAATAAACATGGTTTTATTGAATGCGTGAAGTATATTTGTGAAAATATTTCGACGAATAAGGTTGCATGAAAGTGTAAACAGAAACCATCTACCACAACTACAGCACATTTGAGTCGTTTTGGAAAGAGAATCCAAACTAAGGCGGTCTCGTGTGACTGCGATTAGCTGTTCGCTTTTTAGCTTTTAAGAGCTTGTAATCACATTTCTACATATTTTCCACCTATAACCCAACAGAGTAAGACATGGTGAATCTTTTGATATCAAATAACTAATGTGAATTTTGTTGCAAGTCAACCTTTAAACATACATTTCCCCAACGTTTCCGGGTTATAACAGACAGACACTGATCATCCTGTAATTATCTGTACATTATAATAAATGCCACATAACCTGGAGATGACATATTAATAAGATAATAAATAGGAAAGCTTGGAAATACGAAAATGAGAAGCTGAGCAATAACTATCCGTATATCCACCAGATGGTAACCTTTGGTTAGATTAGCTTTCAGACAAAGATTGGCTGACACTGAATGATGTGTTACACTTACTCTATGGCACGGTCCACATTTGTCATCCAGGGTCATACTCTTCTCCGCATATTTTAGCCCTTCTTTCATGAGAACCTTTCGCTCCTCTGACTTGGCTTCGCAATGCTTAGCCTTATCACACGCTGCCCTAGAAATGAGTACCCAAACCTAGATAAGTTCGGTTCTCGTCCGCCTCAACACGACAGCGACATTAAGGCTACAGCAAAAAGCAGGAAATGTCACTCGTAAGTAGCATGTACTCATACTGTTACGCAGTGAGCAGTCAAGGTAATATTTATCTTCATCTAAAATTGCTAAATATGATCTAAAGAGACCTAGCTTGTCTCCAGGCGATCTCAGCACTTGTCGCATCATCGTAAGTACGCAGGAAATCATACAGCTTGTCGACTTCACTCTGGGAATAGAGAGTATCAGCCTCACGTAGAATCCTTCTCAGCTGCTCCTGACCTATAAAATGAATTGATGCTTTAATCGGCTTCTTCTGCAATGCAGGGTTTACTGTTTTGGCGTTTGGTTCCCCGTGTTTTCTATACAAAGAGTTATTCTCTAAACAAGATCCGCCAGTGCATAGGCGCTAAATACTTGGGAGATTTCCTGAAATTCCATGAAAAGTGCAACATGCGCGCATTCACAATAACATTTGACTATTTTTCATCATTCGAATGGTTTTACTCTAATGGACGATAGCTTTTTGCTATTTGGGTTTAGAAATGACTTGATAGTGGTTTGAACAACCTAATTCTAAAATAAGCACCACAAACTGTACAAAGAGAAGCCAATGCTCAAATAACATGACTTTTAGGGAAGCCCTACAAGATATACATGCCTAACCAGAGTAGCGAGTTACCACAGCATTAAACACCAGATCATGCAATTATTTATAATCAAGTCAGGGTTGAGGGTGCCACTCCAGCTGGAGTGGAAGCAACAGTGTTATGGAAGAGTAGAGGGTGTCAGTACTAACAGAACATGAAGAGGTGGCAGTGAGACAAGAAGGGGGGGGGGGGGAGTGCAGCTCTAGTGAAACAAGAAGGAGGGGGGTGCAGCTCTAGTGAAACAAGAAGGGAGGGTGCAGCTCCAGTGAGACAAGAAGGGGGGGTGCAGCCCTAGTGAAACAAAACGGAGAGAATGATTTTGGAAAAAGAACAGATGGCAGAGGTAACTAGAAACACAGCAAGAAATGAAATATGACCAAAGCAGGCAAGTTGTGAAACTGATTATCTCTATAGCGCTCCATTTACCAGCCTTGTATTGCCGTCTGCCATTGACCAGAATGAAAATAAAACCCTTCAATTGAACTTATTTTGTAATATTCAAGTTAAACTCAAGCCCCATTTGGAAATAACTAGATACTTGTTACAGGGGCAACTAGTACTACCAGAAACGATGTCTTTTTCTGTTACCCCCGCATTAATATTTCATGACGTGCCAAAACACCAACCAACAGAACAAGGTCTTCTGTTGTATTCCATATACATGTATCTGCTTAGAAATTAGATTTACATTGAGAAATGAGGCTAATGCAACAGAATACAGTAAAGTACGGCCAGTACTTGTTACTTCACGATGAACTTATCTTCAGTTATAAACAGTTTCCAAAAACTAAAAATATCAACTTGAAGAAGATGGTGGAGGCAGACTGCTGCCTTTCTTTAGTATAGCACTATTTACAATTAATGAATCTATTAAAGTAAACACCAATTTCAGAACAAGTTCTGAAAAATGGTAGAATGCATACATGAGGTCAGCTGGACAGATTGTTAAAACACCATGAGATTCTTACAACAGATATCTGTGCCCAAATGTCACATTGAGAAACAATATTCGAATGTGAGCTAAGCTCAAGGCATTGGAGAAGTTATAACATGTGTCAAGGGCTACCTTATGCCAATACCGAATACCGATTACTTATTTTCAGGCCACTACTTTTAATAACTTTCTAAACGATTTTTTGGACAACTAATCAGTTGTACTAATCTTGTCTAACGAATTAGCAGTAAGATATACTAGCGCCGGCAGCAATACAAGTTGCTTGAATTGTTCGTATAACCATAGCCCAAACCAGAATAGCATCTAACAATGTGAAAAGATAATCATATTATGCAATAATATATTATGTAATAATCATTCAGCGACTCAATGGTATACTGCTGCCAGTTAGAGACCAAATGTGAAGTAACTCAGTAACATGCATTTGGCAACTACGACTTATCCACACTTTTACATTAGATTTGTGTTTCACTTCCAATGAGCGATTTGCTCAATTAACTGTTGCTAATAATACCCAAAATGTTTTCTGTGTTGCCAAATCATGAGCAGACAATTAAAAATAAAAATAAAACGAGGTTTGTTTCTTTGTTGAGCGACTTAGCTCAAGCATTTCATGTGGTTGGAATTTTGGATCGCAAATCTGTGATAATATTTATTGATGGCTCATGAAAGCAGACAGTAAGTATCTGGTAGTCAAAACGCATTCGTATGCAGCAGTTGTACCAACCTCACCTCAAACCAGATCACTAAAATAAACCAATCACAGTTACATATAGAAGGTTAATAAACTTTACCAACATTCCTTCGATAAGTGGAAAACTAATAGTTTGATACATACCTAATGTTTTTTGTAGTGCTTTGGGCTCTGCTGCATCCTTTTCAGCAGCTTTCACTTTCTTTTTCACAACCAGCAAAGTTGCAGCTAGACATCCTGTATATAAAAATGCCTACAACGCAAGTATTGGGTTAATTATGGCGCCTTACAGTGCCTCGCGTTGCGTGTTCACAACTCGAGTTGCACAACTCGAGTTGTGAACACGCAACGCGACTTTTCAAAAGTAAGGTGCAATATATTGGTATTACGGTAGGATAACCGTAGATCTGGTTATATTAACAATGGTACATCAATAGGCACCCGTTAGCTAATAGAAATTAAACTATGTATGTACTGTAAAACTAGAACTAATAACGAATTATTAGAATTATAGTGTGCCGAGTTTGCAACTCGAGTTGTACAACTCGAGTTGCACAACTCGAGTTGCAAACTTGAGTTGTGTATCAAGTTACAACTCGAGTTTCAACTCGAGTTCATCAAAACCCAAGCCGAGTTCTTTCAACAACAACTCGAGTTCAACAACTCGGCTTGAGAACATCTAATCTCATCGTTTCATTTTCTCTAGCTATATGGAATTTATTTTGGTGCATCATTAAACGCTGTTGAAATAATTTCTATTTTCATTTTCGGTGTTCATTCAGTTTCTTGTCAGGTACTAGAGAGATAACCCTTTTTTCATTTGAAAAAGAAGTGGCCCAGCTCTCACATACTTTGTTTTTTAGTTTGCTTTTTACATTCTACAATTGTTTTTGTCTCGTTACATTAATAGAAACAAATATGCGCAAATATCGCCAATATATATAATTTAAATGTGTATATATATTTAAATTATTACTATTAAATTTCTGTAAATGTTCTGTAAATGAGACACCCCAATTACTCACTTTGCTTTCTTTACGAACCCGTGTTAGTTTTGCGTAACACAACTTGAGTTCATCAAAAACCCAGGCCGAGTTGTACAACACAGCAACTCGAGTTGTACAACTCGAGTTGTGAACACGCAACGCGAGGCACTGTAAGGCGCCATAGTTAACAAAAAGAAGTTAATGAGTTAGACATAATTAAGAGACAGATATTCTTTTTAAATGAACAATGATGTAATTAAAGGAGTTATTTAGCAAATGCACTAATATCAAATCAAAACTAATAAAAACACTACCTCAGGCAAAGACGACCTATAGTTTCTCCAGTCTGAGTGGTATCTAGTGGTGTTTAAAAGAATACATGCTTTCTGTGAAGTTCTCATCAGCATATCCAAGCTAAAACCTGTGCGAGCGCCAGCTACTTTTGATTTGTATATACCAGCCAGAAATTCGTGAAATAACCGAACTCTAGTCATGATGCGTAGAAATAGACCCTCTAAAACACATAAAACAGCAAATCGTAATTGTAACGGACAACAGCTAAAATCGTTGACAATATGTAACAAGATTAACACTTAATAGTTATATCTCAATTTCATTCGAATCATATAAAAAGCAAATAAGCACTTTATCCTTATTAAACGTACACACCCACAAAAATAAAGTTATGCCTCAGTATAATAATTAAACTAGAAAGCTAGCTAAGAAATCAATTCAATGATGTGAGTCTACCGCTGCTGTTATATTTGTTAGACTAAACATTGGATTTTTTATACACTGCTTTTTGGTTATTTTACTTGTTGCGGTACCCTGTGGAAAACATACTGTAAAATATGACTCTTGATTACCATAATATACATTGCTCATAATAATCTGGCAGATCTTTATTTAAATCCACTTACTTATATGTGTGATAGATTTTATAGATACTCAGAAAGCTCAACAGAACACTAATCAGCAAACTTCAACAGTTACTGAAGTTTAAAAGCACGTCAAATTTAAAGCGACAAACTAAAAACAAAAATTGTAAGATTACCGCACTTAAATAACGGAAGCAATGTCCTACATTAGACTTGGATCTTTGAGTGTTTACAATATGTCACGATTGTGTTTACATGTTGTCCCTTTCCGACAGTAAGATTAACAACTTCGTTGTCCAATCGCAAACTTATTAAAAATCTGTTGGCCAATAGGATTTCGAGAATAAATATTCATCTTCGGGGAAACACTATCCACGTGAAAGATCGGTCGATCCACTACTACATGTACAACCAATTAGCGCCGAAAGTTGGACTGTTGGGTAACCTGGGATGATTAATATATCGTGGCTACTAAATCAAGAAGCCGTTATCTACAATAACTGTCAGATAAAAAAACGCAGTTTCATTTAGATAGAATCTAGGTACATTGGCGAACCGAAAAATTACAAACAACGTCTATTATAATATGCTAAGAATTCTTCTTTTTCGTAATGCAATTTGCATCATAAGTGAAGGATTGTTCTACACGACAATACTATTAATTTATGAACGAGCTAAAAATTAAGTCAACGTATTTTATACCTGTCCATACAGTACATATGTAATGTAAATGAAAAGCGCGACTCGTTGTTTGTCAAAGCATTCAAACATGTGCTGTAATTACGCTATGCTGTAATAATTGCTATAACATAAACAATCATAAACATTGTACACGATAGGCGCGTAAGTCTTATAGCATGGAAGAGGGGACAACTCTAATTTCAGGGGCTGAGCATTTCACATCTCGCTATACCCTCCTGCAGCCTACTGAATGCCCTTATTCCAATGATTCTTGTGATACAACCTGCTAGACCTGAAAGGAGAGTCCACATCGTTATACTCTGCTAAAGTCAAAAAGGTGCACTATGCCAAATGCTACCTGAAATGCAACCTACCGAACCCAACATGAGGGAGTTTAAACTGACTTATTATACTTCCCTCAAGCCGACAGAAGACACTGTCAAAACACTGCCTCAATACAACCTACCAGACCAAACGGATAAATCATTTATTATAATAATGGTTTGATTTGCGTATGTTGGTCTTTGCTGCTAATTTATTATTCCCTTGACCATAATCAAAAAATTGGCAAGTTTCTAAACGAATAAAAACATTTTTTATGCTGACAAGTCGAGTGTCTCTTAAAAGAGCAAAACACCAGCTGAATGAAGATACGGTAAAAATTTCAGCAATATGTATTTGTTATGATTGAGCAAAATTTGGTCTGGCAATAATTGGTTAAATTGCTCAATTACAATTCTTTGCTGACAACCAATTACCATATGTAAAAATTCTTATCAAAAAAATAACAAATTTTTATGCACGGATTAGCCAAAGTTATGCAAGAAGATAAACACCAAGTATTAAAGCTAGAGAAATTAGGTATACTTAACAATGGCCAAAATTTTAGGGTAACCACAAGCGAAATTTACTTGTACAATGAAAGAAAGTAGATATTAAATTCTAAATCATCGGTAATATTATGAGGTTTTAAAAATAGATTGCCAGATGTACAGGCAATTCGTATGAAACACAGAAAAACTCATCTTTAAATTTCTTTGGTCAAATTCAGTTTGGTCAACTGATAACTTTAATATGATGAAATTTTATATCTTAAATTTAGCATTCTTAAGAATGCTACATATATATATACACTAGCTGTGCTACCCGGCAATGCCTAGGTAATAAAAAATTTTTTGGACAGAAAATTGATTTGTACTTAACATATAACAACATTTGCCATTCTAAATTTTAAACTACATATCATGAGAGAACTGTTTTGTGTAGTTGAAATAAATTAAGAGAGAAAATAAAAACAACTGTAAAGGTTTTCAAACTTTGTCAAACAACTGTAACTTTCAAACTTCATATCATGAGGAAAAGGTCTTGTGCAGGGCAACTAAATTAAAAATAAATAAATCAACTGTAAATGTTTTCCATAGATATATAAACCTATATATATATAATGTATTTATGAGGTTTTCAAACAACTGTAAGTTTAAAATTTTATGACTTGAAAAAAGTGTTTTGTTGAAGTAAATTAGAAGGAAAAATAAAATTTTAAAGGTGGTTAAATGTAAATGTGAAATCATTAGCAAGTTATGGCTATATATAGTCTGTTTTGCTACGATTACAAGGAAAAATTATTTGGTATACAATTATATGATTTCAACTCGTTTCAGTGTTGACATGCAAAAATTGGCACGTCAGTTTTCTACAAAAATATCGTAGGACGTAGGGTATCGACTTACATAGAATGGTATAGAAACTCATAGTCATTACCTAAAGCAATCAGAGTAAAAATCATCATCATTAAAAATAGTACCAAAACAATATGTTAACCTTAGTGACTAGGTCACTAGAGGTACTAACAATGAATTTAGTGCATTTTTGGTTATGATCTGCAAGATAATATAATATTACAATGTACTACGTGGAGAGTTCTTTCCTTCGAGACAGACGTGTAACATAAACGCTGAATCTAACTTAAATGAATTTAGTTTACTAAACGCATACTTGAAGGAAGTTTTAGTATGCATTTTAGTAAACTTTAAACTGTTAACAAAAATCTTATCGTTTAGCTGTTTGCGGATCGTTTTTATTATAACGGATACCGGATATACTGGATATGGATAACTCGCCATGGCGAAATCAGCGACATATATCTTTTAGTAGCGTATATAATCAGTACACAAATCACCAACTTTTATGTTCGAGATAAATTATTGTTGATATCGTGGGCCGGAATCAATTAGCCCTAACAAAAAAAGCCCTAACAGATACTTAGGTCCCAAAATATTTTTTCAACAGAAGCATCGTTACGCGTGAGTGCAATTCTAACATAATAGCTATAGCTAGCCAATCACAACAACAGACGAATACACAAACTTTGAAAAATATATATAGATATATATATTTTTTTATATAATGCTGCAGGTGATTCAGACCAGAGTGAATGCATATCCGTGTGCATCGCGACTGCAGCACAGTGGAGTTGTGTCATGTGGAACAAGTAAAACCCGCCACATATTTGCACTCACTGATAATGTGATGGATGGTCACTAGAGCATTTTTCTACAAAGGTCTGTATTGAGAGTCATCCCCTATGTAGAAGAGCACTTGTTCTGAAGTGACCAGACATATCGATTCAGTATTGGTCGCCAGATCACTACTGTTCAGCCACTGGTATGTTTGCTGGAGTTCCCGAACCTTTGACACCTGCTGATGGTGACATTTGGAAAGCAATTTGTTATCTCTCTATGCGAATCGTATTTGTACAGCAGCAACAAGATGGAATCAGCTAGCAACTTACTTAAGCCTGACATTGAGGAGACCTTGCATAAAATCTTAACTTCTTCCACATTGTGAGATTGCTTCCGCCATCTTTTCTACTCTGATGTAATAGATTAGTACTTGACCTTGATTGGAAAGGCTCATACATGGTTAGCAGCTTTCTAGTCGCGTTAGGTATCGGAGTTCTTCCTTTGTCTACTTTATGATGCTTGCCAAATACCTCACTGCAGGTGTGACAAACAAGTTGATTACCTTAACCTGACTTTTGGCATTATGCTGGCTTTTAAAGAACTGTCAAATGTGTTCATTGTTTTCTGTGAAGGCATTTTGATTGATCTCAGAGTATTGGTTCACACTACGTACTTTGGGTAATGTCAAATACTCATATCATTTTCCTACACCCTTTATGAAACTTGTAAGCAGTTTGAGACTATCTATCAAATGTTATTCCTATGTTGTTGCTGAAGACTCTTGTAAGATGAATTAATTAATCCATATACCTTTTTAGCACACGGTTTGATGTCATCCATATAGAAGAGGTGGTTGTTTTTTGTACCACTCCTGAACTGATACCGATAGTGGGTGCCCCAAAGCAAGTTGCTCAGAGGATATAGACAGGTAGGAGAGTGGAGGTAAAAAGTGCATCAGCATTGTACATGTAGATGTTACATTTGATAATGACACTCGCTATTTTCCTGTCATCCGATTGGTCATTGACATCTTAATGAATGTCACTAGCTAAGGATTGACATTATATAGCCAGAGGCACTCGAATAGAGTCCTGTACCTTCTTGTAATCAATGCCTTCTATTGCCAGATTCATGTCTTCAACTGCTATAATGCAGGACCAGAAGCTGTGTTGGCACCTTAGGTGTTATGGTCAACACCTTTCTGAGCACTAGTCATATATTGACCAATGTGCTCTTGTAGTTTGTAGACACTGACTCTCCAGCTTCTAAGTAGTTGATAAGCAATTTATGGGTCGATAATTGGATGGAGACATCCTTTTGCTAGGGCCTTTCATCACCAGCAGGGTTTGTCCTTTAGTCAACCATAGTAGATTATCAGTTTGCTCAATTTGACATATCATCTGGCTTGCCACTCTGGTACGGAGTGGCGCTAGCTTCTTTAAACAAATACATGTACATCAAATAATGTCTAGCCTAGAGTCTGTTCAATTTGTCATGCTCTGCTTTCGATGTATGTAATAAGTTAAAATCATGGATGTGTACAAATGTATTATTAAAATACTAACACTGAATACGCTATAAGATACAACTTTTAGTAAATTTTTACATATTGAATGTAACTAGCTAACCATAAGCCTTGCAGTTTATACCATCAACTTATCATCCCTGCATGAGCGATTAGCTTTGCTAAAAACCTACAGCACTAAAATAATGCTAGGAAACAGTATAATTTTCACCGAGTCGTGATACATGATGTAACAATAACGTTTATATTATATACAGTATGCTAGCACAGAAAAATATGCTTTGAACAATACGTGTAGTTTTAAAGTAGGAACACATTCAAAAATTAATAGCATTTTTATTACAAAGACTATTGAATTTGAAACCATAAAGCATCAGCGTGGAAGCCAATCTCAGCAGAATCAAAATCAGTGGCATAAAGTAAAAGAATAAATAATGGCGAGTCAATTGAAAAAGATTTACTGGACGGGTTGATATCTTAAATGAACGACTTCTGACAGAACTGTGTAAGAGCAAGAAAGCACTACAGGCAATGACTGCTGAGCAAAAGATTTCGATGGTTTTTTAGGATTGAAAATATCAGCTAATTGAAAACATATATTTTGGACAAAAATTAAATATAATAATATATTAACATATAATAATATATTAACATAACCTCACAGAAAGCGAGGCACTGGAGTGAATGCAGCTATAAGACTAAATAAAACTGCTAAAGCAAGATATAGCAATGAAAAATATTTGTGAAAGTTGAGAAATATTAAAAAAGTGTGAGGTAATGGAGAGGAAATGAGCAAACGTAATGAGCAGACATATTTCTTCTGCAGACGTATCTTGCCTATACGAGCTTTATAACCTCTGGCAGGAAGAAGTTAGCCATCTCTCTACGTTACTCAACTTCAAGGGTTGTAGGTCAGCCTTACTACTAGTAGTGCCGGCAGTTCTTGGTCTTTCTTTACGTACAGTGCAGCTGGGTGCACTGCTAACTCCTATAGCACTCTGTGGTCTTGTCTTCGCTTTCTCTGTAACTCGATCCAGTATTTCCTCTCCGACAAGTTTGTGAGGTGGCTCACCAGGAATAGTCATCTCTGTTGACAGTTTGTTTTCCAAGGAAAGGGTACTTGTAGCAGAACCTAAACAGGTCCACAGGCTTATTATGCAATACATTGGTCTAGTGCAGCCATTTCTGACAAATTACATATGTTTAATAATGAGTGAAGAAAGATTTAATTTCTTGCTAGAAGAAAACTAATCTCCTGCCAACAGCAGGAATTGACTGTCAAAGCAGCACTAGATATGCTAAGATTTAGAGCGCTGTAGAGTTGTCTTCACTTAGAGTTGTCCCTAAGTGAAGGAGTTGAGAATAAATAACAGCTGTATTTCAAGGCAATAATTAATAGACTGAGTACCAGAAGCCACGAGAGCACCAGATGGATGGAAGCCACAATGGGAGGAGCCGTCAGTTCTACCCTCCAATGTCTTGAGACAACTTCCATTAGAAACACTCCAAACTTTTACCATATCATCATCGGCAGCGCTGGCCAGTAGGTAGCCATCGGTAGAAAAACATAGAGCCTGAACCCAACCCTCATGACCTGGAATAAGTAAAGAATGGCAGGAATGCTTTATGCATGGTACTAGACCACCCAATCATGTTGATGCTTGAACTGACTACAGATAAGCTTGTTAATAGCTTCTGATGAAATGACAATTTAAAACTTGACACAGAGTGAGTAGGCTATATTAGTATAAGCTAGCTGACTGAGGTGCTGTACATGTACAACATGGTGCTGTACATGTACTACATTTTGCTATACATGTATATTTACTACATGTTGCTATACATGCATGTACTACGTGCTTCTATGATATGAACTCAGAACATTAAAGTTTCTCTAAACTACACGGTTGAAATAGTGCAGTTGGACACAAAGCATTAAATGAAAGAGACAACAATTGATCAGCCCACTGCTGGAAAAATGCTGTACACAGTAGCTGAGATATACCGTCTTTCTGCAGCAACAGACCTACCTTTAAGACAAAAGAGCATTTCGCCATTGTATGGATTCCATAAAATAATTTGTTTATCCCAGCTGCCAGAGGCTAATATGTTGTGGCAGGAGAATACAACTGCGTGGACATTACTCTTGTGGGCACACAACTCCTGAATATGTTCCTCTACAATACATGTAGGCATATTTATTGCAGTTCATAGTCATGCAGTTTGGAGACTATAATCAATGTCTTTAGTCTTTTGAATTCTTTTTAAAACCATCTGACAAACTAGCTTAAGAATATTTCAGAAAAACCAGCTGCTAAACACTGCTGTCACGATCGCTTACTACGTGAAGAACAAATCGAGGGGAACAATAATTGTTCATATTGAGGTTTTCTGGCATCCATACTGCAAAAACCTTTTTCCAGCCAACACCTGAAACATCTAATGTGTGACGATATGCAACATAAATATATCCTTTCTCTTGGTGATGCTATTATTAGCTAGCATCCTGTCACAATTATACCCAAAATATCTCAACATAGGATAATGGAGCTTATGTATTTGAAAGGTGTGCATGCCAAAGGCTGTTGCAATGGTTGGAATTTGGCAAGAGTTTCGTCAAGAGATTGCATGAAAGAGGATCTACAATGATTATATAGCAGGTGCTAGTTCTTTTGGGTAAATAAATGATGAAAACTTAACAACTTGTATTGTTGATGTTATTACTAGTCTGGGAGCCAGACTAGTAATAGTCACAGGTGACTATTTTAATAATTTTACCCTTGCCCTTGCATCTTCCTACCAAATATTTTGCCATAGTATTTGCTTTCTAGCTTAACCAATCTGGAATATCCAAACAAACTAAATATCTGTATTTATCATTGACAGTCTATTCAAAAAGTCCAGTAAACATTGAAAAAATGTATATCATAAATTTTTATAACCAATATAACGTTAGCTAAGTTTTGGGAGTACGCCCCTTTATAGAGTGCTAGGGAAGCAACCCCTTTGTAGAGTATTAGGAGAGCACGCCCCTTTATAGAGTGCTAGGGGAGTACGCCCCTTTATAGAGTGCTAGGAGAGTACGCCCCTTTATAGAGTGCTAGGGGAGTACGCCCCTTTATAGAGTGCTAGGGGAGTATACCCCTTTATAGAGTGCTAGGGAAGTATGCCTCTTTATAGAGTGCTAGAGGAGTATGTCTCTTTATAGAGTGCTAAGGGAGTATGCCCCTTTATGGAGTGCTAGGGAAGTACACCCCCTTTATAGAGTGCTAGGGAAGTACACCCCCTTTATAGAGTGCTAGGGAAGTACACCCCCTTTATAGAGTGCTAGCAGTCTTTAAACTCAGGTGAAGTCAGCTTACTAGATTCAGGTCTAGTAAGAGGTTCCATTGCTATAAGGCTAGTGGACAACCATGTTGGCTAATAGAGATAGTTTTTCTATCGTGTTGCTATACTTAGAAACGGAGGATACTCAACTCCATGATATAACATGTGAGTAACTCCGGAACAGACATTTGGAACCACAGGCTCGCCACAGCTGACTAGCGCAATGACATCTAACAAAGGTTTAAGCTACGATTATGTAATATGATTAAAGTAAGTGAGAGATTACAGGAAAGATGGATCACATTCAAGCTTCCAAGTTTTTCTTTGTTACCAAATAACCCCCCTAGGTCAGATGAGAAGTGCTACTGCGAGCAGCGTGTAAAAAATAAGCGATGAAAGTCAGCGGCCAAAAACTCAAAAGTATACAAAATAAATGTATTGAATCTATATACATGTATATAAATCTCAAAGTCTGTCATTCGGTCTGTCTAGTTATAGTTATTAATATCTAGGATGAAACATCCGCTTCATGCTGGATTTTGATCTCAGAACCTCCGATTCCCCAGGCATTAATCTTACCAATTAGACTACGCGAGATGCAATGATTTCAGTAGGCGACGTGAGTTAGCTAGTGAGTTTAGCGATAAGAATAGTAGTTAACTCAAATTAGCCATTGGCAGTGTGCCAGGCTAATGACAAGTGGCAGGCAACTACATTACCTGGCACTGTTTATAAGCTCTTTTTAATACCCGTGCAACGCCGCAGGAATTCCACTAGTTAGTCTATAAAACATTAAATTGTGGTTTTCATGGGATACAGTCAGTTCTGATACATGTGCTTACAAACACATGTGCTCACAAACTCATGTGCTCAACTTCTGATACATGTGCTCACGAACTCATGTGCTCAATTTCTGATACATGTGCTCACAAACTCATGTGCTCAACTTCTGATACATGTGCTCATGAACTCATGTGCTCAATTTCTGATACATGTGCTTACAAACTCATGTGCTCAACTTCTGATACATTTGCTCACAAACTCATGTGCTCAACTTCTGATACATGTGCTCACGAACTCATGTGCTCAATTTCTGATACATGTGCTCATGAACTCATGTGCTCAACTTCTGATACATATGCTCACGAACTCATGTGCTCAACTTCTGATACATGTGCTCACAAACTCATGTGCTCAACTTCTGATACATGTGCTCATGAACTCATGTGCTCAACTTCTGATACATGTGCTCACAAACTCATGTGCTCAACTTCTGATACATGTGCTCATGAACTCATGTGCTCAATTTCTGATACATGTGCTTACAAACTCATGTGCTCAACTTCTGATACATGTGCTCACAAACTCATGTGCTCAACTTCTGATACATGTGCTCATGAACTCATGTGGTCAACTTCTGATACATGTGCTCACGAACTCATGTGCTCAGTTTCTGATACATGTGCTCATGAACTCATGTGCTCAACTTCTGATACATGTGCTCACGAACTCATGTGCTCAATTTCTGATATATGTGCTCATGAACTCATGTGCTCAACTTCTGATACATGTGCTCACGAACTCATGTGCTCAACTTCTGATACATGTGCTCACGAACTCATGTGCTCAACTTCTGATACATGTGCTCACAAACTCATGTGCTCAACTTCTGATACATGTGCTCACAAACTCATGTGCTCAACTTCTGATACATGTGCTCACGAACTCATGTGCTCAATTTCTGATACATGTGCTCATGAACTCATCTGCTCAACTTCTGATACATGTGCTCATGAACTCATGTGCTCAACTTCTGATACATGTGCTCACAAACTCATGTGCTCAACTTCTGATACATGTGCTCATGAACTCATGTGCTCAACTTCTGATACATGTGCTCACAAACTCATGTGCTCAACCTCTGATACATGTGCTCATGAACTCATGTGCTCATGAACTCATGTGCTCAATTTCTGATACATGTGCTCACAAACTCATGTGCTCAACTTCTGATACATGTGCTTACAAACTCATGAATATTTGTTTCAACATGAAACACTCCTTTATCCCAATAGACTACATTAGTAAGCTGAGGTTTGACTGCATAATTGACTTAGAAGTAAAAGCATTAAACTAACAAAATATCATCAAAAAATTCAAAAATAAAACTTATTCTACACAAGGAGATGCTAATTACAGGTATTGCAGAGGCATTCAGTTACACGCTAAAGACATCGGCAGTATCAGTGAAAAGGTGTTTTATTGTTTCAACAATAGACCTATTAAAGCACATCAATTATATTAGTACTATTTCAGCTTATTCAGGTTCTTCAATATCTTGGCTTTCAAATGAGCCATTGTTTGACATGGTGAGACAGACATTGGTTGGTGTTTATAGGATTTCCCCGGATTTCCCCTGTGTCATTAGCTCTCTATGTACAGATTATTTCTATGATAATTAGCTCAGATTCCGAGCACCATGCTATGTTTTCCCGATGGTATTATGCACTAGCCCTCTATTTTTATTGTGATGTTGAGGGGCACGACTGAGGATAATTAATTTCAAGCATGGCGTGATTTCGCGAGAGACAATTTACATATAGTCCTAGGGCCACGCCACTGCAGGTCACAATTTAATCGATGTGATTTCATTACCTTTGTACATGAAAAAAGCAAACTTTAGCAATCACCCGAAATCTATTAACCCAGAACATGTGTTTGTATTGGTCGGGCGTTAGCACGATCCCCGGACATTGTTGATTATCTAGAATCCTAGTTTACTATTAGCACTCTCTGGGTTTAACAGCACCGATTTTTAGAAAAAAGCGCAGCCTCAATGGCAGCGAAAAGGATCGACGGCCTAAGGCTAAATGCTAATTATGACATCACATTGTGGGAACCACAACCAATTGTTTTTTTTATCACAGGACATACTTTTGACACCCTGTTTTTCATAGTTCTATTATTCTTACTATTATTCTGTGTGTATTGAATATAGGCTCATTCGAAAGCTCATTCGAAGACTCTGAAGTACTGAAATATACGATAAAAGTCCTGATCTAATTTATGTGCTTTAGCTATACAGTATAGTTAATATATATATATATATATATTTGACTGTATATATATATATATATATATAGAAAACAACACGTTCGGCGCAACAAGTTTCGCCCATAGATATATGTGACGTATACTAGCTTTTTAGGAACGGAAGTTGGGGATATGTTTAGTCCGGTTTAGAATGATAAAAATGGGTGCCGTAAAACCCATTATTATCAAAATTCAGCCTTAAAAATTAACTTAGTCTTTTGGGAAAAGTAGATAAACTATTTAAAACTCATGGCTTGTTACAGCTCATAGCTTGTTACAGGATGTTTAATAGGCTGAACGCCGAGAAAAATGATCTCAAAAAAGCACAATATCAACGCTAGCTTGTGCTTTTCTTGGCGTTCAGCCTATAAACATACTGTAACAAGCTACGGGCAATTTTAAATGTCCTCTCATGACATTTAAAATTTTAAATGTCCTAAGATAATATTGTAAATGTTAAATATCTTCTCAGTCCTTTCATAAAAAAACTGAGAAGATTTTGATGACTGAATTTAGATAATAATGTGTCTTGAGACACCCATGTCTATCATCAGCGTCTAACATTCCCAACTTCCAATCCTAAAAAGCTAGCGTACATCACATATCTATGGGCAGAGCTTAATGTGCCGATTGTGTTGTTTTCGAGACCGAAATTAAAACGCTGTAAAAAGCTTCATGACTTTGAAAGTTAGTGAACCAATCTTTATTTTGAGTACAAAATCGGAAGCAGCACGTCTGATTTACCTATAAACTACAATTTAAGTGGTACGTGACAGTTATGGTTTAATACAGTGGTCCAACTTGACTGCTTCTAAATCTCATTTGATTCAGTAGTTATTAGTTTAATTTCTATTTGGTTACTCTTTGTATTATCAATGATATAGGAGCTTCTAAATCATTGGTATTATCCATTACCATGTGTGTAAGATTCTTGCCTTTCTCATCCAAAGTCAGTTTTATATGTTATCAATAAAATATGCAGTCTCAGATGCACAAACTATGGAAAAATTGAGCAGTTTTTAGTGCTAAGTCAATAGGAGTTAATAGATCAGCTGATTAGCTTTGCACATCACCGTGACGTTGCGTCATGCTAATTATAGGCCTCACTTGTTTTGATTATTCGCATATCTAGGGTTTACTACCGGTATATCTATGTACAAACTATAATATAAATCAAAAGCACAAATGGCTTGTTTCAAATTAAATGCTTCTAATGTAAAGTTTAAAACGTTTTCATGAAAAAGTATAGAGATTTTTCTATCACTTGAGATTGGTTTGTTGTTTGAGGTGATGTTATTGCCAGGACATTTTTCAGATTGACATTGGCAAAACTTGATCGTTGTTGAAATGCTCAAAAGAAAAGACATTTTTTTCTTTTGGGGTTTTACCCCCGATCAATTTTGCCGTTTCTTCTTGAAGTTTATGCAGATTACCTTACTTTACCTGGGATTCGTTAAGAGCAACACTCCGAGGCAGTTCAATTAGAAGTTTTACGAGGTTTTACGGTACATTCTATATCACTCACGCTTTTTTAATAGATACTTATTGAATGGACACACGTATTCTGTGTTTAGGTCAAACGATGAATAGTTTTTTGTAGCTCAGACAACGTATACGTTTAATTACACCAATTTTAAGATGTTTTAAACATTCAACATTCCGACGTTGATTCAACACAGAATCAACGTCGGAAAACTATTCATCACGGGCTAGCCGGGTCACGCACTCAAGGATTTTCACCACGCACATACAAAACAACATGCGATTTTTGTTTTGTGTGTGCGTGGCAAAAATCCTTGCGCGCGTGACCCGGCTAGCCCGTGCTATTCATCGTATGGCAGTATAAATCATTTTTCACCAAACTTTTAGAAAAGTCGTTGACAAAAATATTTTGCCGATGGTGGTAATAACGACGCTTATGAATTACGAAAAGATGAAGTTTACCTCTATGGCTTTGAATAAAGTGATTTTCTAAAGCGATAACAATCGTTTCGGTAGCCGTTGGGCAAAAAAACAGTTCGAATTAACAGTGTTGAGTTCGAGTTATCTATAGCAATTTATCATTACGTGGGAACGGACCAAAGGAAATGTTCGAATTAACCATGTGTTCGAGCTATCCGTGGACGAGTTATCCATGTTTGACTGTATATATATATATATATATATATATATATATATATATATATATATATATATATATATATATATATAGTCTTACCACTAAACACGAGCGAGGCGAGTGTTTGGGAGCTTTATGATAAATGCATATGTGCACATAACTCCCGAAAAGTATTCATCAACGGCCATACCCAAACCCTTGTACCGAAATCCCATCAAAAAATTTAACCATTTTTCTGTGAAGTCGTTTAAGTATAATAATGATACAAAACACATATAAACCTATTTAAATATGTTACCAAGCCTTTGAAAAGTGTCGACAATATCTTAAAACTTACCTATCTGATCGAATTTTACATAACTAGAAAGAATAATTTGGCCTACAATCGCCATTAAAACCTGACAAGCCTTTTTAATCAAAATTGAGACCGGCCAACAAAATGCCCATGAAGCCGTGCGACAGATGGTAGAACCATAAAGTCGTGCGTATTTCACGAGAAAAATGTGCACACTTCACCAGTTTATGGCATTGTCCAATTGCCGAAGGTTTCTGTAATAAACGTAGACCGTTTGAGGCATAGGCCGTAGACTGATTTACAGGTGCGAAAATGCGGTACACAGTTTATCAGCGTATGCTCTTTTGTCCAATTACCGAAGGTTCCATTAAATTATCTAGAAAATTAGCCAAACTTCTTTACATCTTATGTACAAGCTAGGGCCGAACTAAAATGCCCCTTTATGACGAGAACGTTTTTTTAATTTGCTCCAGTTTGCAGAAAACTTCCAGACACACGTGAAGGCTAATGCTTGCTTTCTGTTACAAATCGCTGTCAAACCCATTCTACATTCAACACAACCAACTTTCAAACTGTGTTTATTACACAGCAGCTTGCCATTTTACTTCTAATATTGCATTTTTCCTATTGCAGGGAAGAGATATAAACATACAGTCAAACATGGATAACTCGCCCTCGGATAGCTCGAACACATGGTTAACTTGAGCGGTTTTGTTTGGTCCGTTCCCACACAATGATAAATTGCTTCAGATAATTTGACCTCAACTTCGTTAGCTCGAACAGTTTTTTGCCCAACGGCTACTGAGACGGTTGTTGTCGCTTTAGAATATCAATTTATTCCAAGCCATAGATATAAACCTCAACTTTTAGTAGTTCGTAGGCTTCGTTATTACCATCATCGGCAAAATATTTTTGTCAACAACTTTTCTAAAGGTTTGGTGAAATTTGATTTTGACCAAACATCCGCTTAGTGATGGTCCTTGGAAGGCAAGAAAAAGCAGGGTAACCTTCACATAAACTTCAAGAAAAATCGGCGAAATTGATCTTGGTTAAAACGCTCAAAAGAAAAAGATGTCTTTTCTTCTGAGTATTTCAACAGCGATCAAGTTTTGCCAATTTTAATCTGAAAACGTCCTGGCAGTCACATCACATAAAACAACAAACAAATCTCAAGTGATCGGAAAATTTCTATACTTTCTAATAAAAATTTTTTTGAAAAATTTAAATTTGAAACAAGCCATTCATGCTTTTGATTTATATTATAGTTTGTGTATGTACATGTATCTACTAATAAATACATGGAATTGTGACAGTTCTCTGATAACTTGAACGCTCTGATAACTCGAACACTTTCACTCGGTCCCGTGAAGTTTGAGTTATTAATGTTTGACTGTATAATCTTATCCTTTCAATATTGCTGTTTGTTGTACATAATAACACCCAGTACATTACAGCTACCATTGCAGCTACCATTGCAGTTCCCCTATTTCACTGCAGTGCCATTTGACTGCTAATATTGCATTTCTCAACCAGTAGTACCCTTTCTTTTTTCCATTATCCCTTTGGTCGTGGGCTGTATGGCAGGGGAATTTCTAGTAACCATATATATAAAATAAAAGTACTGATATAATTGATGTGCTTTAATTATACAGTATAGTTAATATATATAGTAATATATAATATAGTTAATATAGTATTAAACTATAAAGTATAGTTAATATGTTTATGGTTTTAGCAAATGCCTTAACACCAGTGTTGCCGGCACAGAACGAATACAGCAGGGTGAAAACAAATTTTTAAACTGTTAGATGACAACAAGACCCATTGAAGAAGCATTTGAAACAAAATGGAAAATTGTAAACACTTGCTAAAGATACCTTTATAAAGCAGAGATATTCAGAACTCATGAGCTTGCTCATACCTGACATGGAGCGCTTTAAAGGCCAAACTCTGACTGTATAGTCCCAGGAGCCAGTAGCAAGCATTCTCATGCATGGTGAAAAAGCGGAACACTGCACGAGGCCCTTGTGACCTTGAAACAGCCTCAGCATGTGACCTGTCTCTACTTGCCATAAAATACCTATAACCGTATAAGAGTCAGTAACATTTGATCTAGCTAATATTGATAGGTATAGACGTGACCAGTACAAACTTGTTTCCCACGACAAACGTATGTTTTGGTAACAATTGATAGTTGCAACATGATAGCTGTCAATTGATAGCTGCTAATTGCACTGCTGCATATCATGCTACCATGCTAATTTGCTATTCACTGACACAATGTGACCAGCATGTTCCTGAGTTCATGTTAAATTATAGTTGCTTATAGTTGTCAAGTGAGGTAGCCTAATAGACTATCCATTCGTGAATCAGGAAACACTTGACTATGTCAATAATTTTGATACTTTGGTACACATATGTACACGTCTGTATGAATGTGTATGAGTGCACATTTGCTGATCTATACGTACATGTATTCATGTACACTGCCAATCTAGATGTCCAACTATACATATGCAGTCAGGGCTAGATAGGGGCACTTATCTGATTGTTAATGACAGTTCACTTTTCTGGTGTACAATCATGCACCATATTAATACATCAGTGAATATGTGTGCTTTTTGTTTGTATACATGTGTCTACCTACTTTACTGAGAAATGTCTGAAGGCTAAATATTTGTGCAACCATATTTTGATGCAAACAGAGACAGTTACGAGTACGATGAGTGAGTGCTGTTGCCCTCTACCCACACAAATATTCAGTTAAGCACTACCAAACACTAGATTCTAAGCAATGCTGATATTTTACTCCGAGGAGGTGCGGTGCAAAGAAACAGATTCAGTATTTAGTACAAAATACACAATGATAAGACAATAACTCAATATTGATGTACAGTTTAATATTTTCATCTTATATTTTACGTACATTATGTGGAATATAGTTTATGTTTCTAATAATGAATTCTCACTGAGACTAGGAATTATCTTCTCTTTCCTTCATCTAACATATAGTTAATAAATATTTTCATTGGCTTATTTTAGCTGAGACTAGAAGCGCAGGCTAGAAATTAGACTGTTCAACAGTCTTATCTTTCGAAAATATTGTTAAAACAAAAAAGCCTATGATTATTATTATTATAACTAGTCAAAATGGTAGTTTTGACCCTGCTAAAGGGTCAGCTACTAAAGGGGCTGGCCACAGCTAGCATGAGGTAGAATTATCACCGGGTACAATGCTGAATGGTGTAGGAGACAAGTCGTCTCCTATGAAATAATTTAATTAAATAATATTGTAGAGTTAAAAAGTAAAATTAATAGAGCACCATGTTAAAAATAATACACTTATACTATAGTCTATAATACTGAGCAAGCAGTAGAATGAGTAAACTGAGTCATTTACACAAATACTTAGTTAGAATTAATTTAAAGGAGGGAAGATCTTCCCTTCCTCAAATCAATTCTCATTTCTCAATCAACTTCTTAGTACATTGCTCAAATAACCCACACGCAGCTTAAATAATGTAGTCCAACAGTGTACTCAATTAATGATCTCTTTGGGCTGCAGTTGAATTTTCAAAAAACGCACTTGGCGATGAGCGGAATAATTTGGACATCAATGATACCTCTCGCGAAGCGCATGACTTAGTGTTGTTACCACAGATACTGATTCAACATGGCGGCGCCCAAAAGTGAAAATTTTGTGTTTCTTCAGCTTTTTAAAGATTTACTACAATCAAGCAAAAATGACGTGAATTTTGGGGTTTTGAGCCTCAAAAATGGTACTGCCATGGCAGTAGCCGCAGTATAGGAGAATACGGCCCTGGCTGATGTACTAGAAGATCAATAAATATTGGCTGTCGATGATAAGAATTATACATACAACCCTGGACTGTCCCCAAACATAGAGGCAGACTGAAGGCAAGGGGTCTCGCTCACAAGGTGACACAAATATATCTGCCTAACAACATTTACTGGCAAAAATATAAACAGTGGAGGAGATAGTGGACGCACCAAAAGTAACAGCACAAGATAGGTTACACAGAGCAGATATAAAAACAGATCAAACCTGTCCTGTCCCATGATGTGGTGCAGAGCAGAGTGGAACAAGGAGAGAAGAGAACTGACTCAACACTTTTGAGGTGCGCGGTGAGTTTGTGGGTAAGCTCAGCATTGCATGTCCGGTACAGGGCGACACTCTTATCAAAGCTTCCACTCGCAATGTACCTGCCATAGAGTGTCAGTAGTTTAGGGCTACAGCCTAGCTGTTAGTCAGATAGGTAGAGCTAGCAGAAATCATACACCTGCAGCTATAGTCGGGTGAGTTAAAAATCATATGATACTATCAGCTGACAGGGCTTGTCACGGTTGCAGGCCAAACGGGGTGACAACTAAAACATAGTGTCATAGTCTGTCACTTGACACAGCATGTTATCAAATGTGGTTCCCATCTACACTGCCAAACCCCAGTCAGCATAAATGCTGACCTTCACCTGTACAATGCATTTTTATAAGATTCTGTCTGTAGCTCTTTGCAAAAATTGAACATCTCTCAGTTTTTGCACTGACCGCCAATGGCACCGATTTCATTTACTGGTAGTGTTACGACCAGGTTGATGGAGCTTGCAACCCAATACAGTAGATGGTATCCTGGATTACACAATGCCTTTTCATTACCAGATATATAAATATTTATTTTGTTTAAAATCGTGGTCAGTGAAAAAGGTACATTTCATTAATTACATTCAAGAGAATCACCTCCAACCCAAAATAAAGGTTCGACACAAAAAGGCAACTCCACAACAATGGCATCAACCACAGTGGATTACATGAAATTATCAACGCATGCTCACTTGCTGTCAGGAGAAACGGCCACACATCTTATAGCTCCTTGCTGACCCTTCAGCCTCACAACCATCTTACCCGTAGACGTATTGAACACTCGTGTTCTCTCATCATCTGAGCCTAAAACAATATCGCTTCATCAGACTAAGCATTTTATCTGATGAGTGTTACACACCTTTTGTGTAATATGAAACTTTTAGTAATTTTTATGCTTAGCCAAATTTTAATAAATTTCTTACCAAATTTATAGTAAGCTCTACTTTAGTATCGAGCACTTTATGCTGACTTTTAGCTTATACTTTATCGTAGCTTCATAAGATAATATCTGCCCATTCACAAGGTTAAAGGTCATTGAGAGTGGAAGCCTAAATATAAGTAGCATCCAAACGTCTAACAAAATGCATCGAGTCTCTTTATAGTGAAAAATTATAATTTAACACGGCCGCAATTCGTGTCTGTTCTACCACAACAAAAAGTGTTGCCATAATTTGAAATGTTGTAAAAACTACTTTAATTCCACCAAAACCTCAGGTCTGTTTTAACATACTAATAGTATTGCTGAAATTTGAATAGGTTCAAATCGAACTCTATTGGACTCTACTAGAGAACAGTTCATGAGCAGCTGTGGGCTAAATGCTGTCGGTCATTTTCTAATTTCTGTCGCTGTCAATTACAGTATATGATGTGTAAAAGCTTGATAAGAGCTTGCAAACCTGTGACTAGGATTTCAAAATCCGGAGAAAAGGCAACGCAATTTACTTCATCTTTGTGTCCTGTGAAACTTTTCACGTCGATGTGAGTGTAGAAGTCAGTGTTGAAGACAGCCATTGGACCATCCCATTGCTCTACTAATTCAAACAACCAATTAAATAACGTGTGATGACATCATACTAGCTCATAGACACCCGTTATAAAAGAGATCTGCAACAAGAGCCAGGATATCCCAACTTTGAAAATAAAAAAGTGACAATCAAGTTTCAACCTATTCGACTTCATGGTTATTCATATTAAAAAATATTTTTTCGACTTGAAAAGTTCCGCATTGTGTTTAGTTACAAAGTAATCGAAGCTGAGATTTATGCTTCACTATTCTATGTTAATAAACAAACTAAACAGAGACTTCTATATTGAACTTCACTATTCTATGTTAATAAACAAACTAAACAGACACTTCTATATTGAACTTCACTATTCTATGTTAATAAACAAACTAAACAGAGACTTCTATATTGAACTTCACCATTCTATGTTAATAAACAAACTAAACAGAGACTTCTATATTGAACTTCACTATTCTATGTTAATAAACAAACTAAACAGAGACTTCTATATTGAACTTCACTATTCTATGTTAATAAACAAACTAAACAGACACTTCTATATTGAATACCAAGCTGTAACTCCCAAAGGTGAAGCTGAACTATGGCTATGCAGTAGAATCGTTAACCTACTGTCATAAAATTTTAGACATTTGAAGCATTGCTCTCGAAATGAAAATGAAATTCAAATTCCAAAAGGCTTCACCCAATGTTATTTTCTATACAAAACAGTGAACAGTTAGCGATGTAATTGGACTTTGAACAACAAATTTCCTTCGGATACCACAAGCATATCATCCTTTTTGAAAGTACAAAAACCCACCAAGAGAGTGATATTATTAGAAACTAGCACCCTAGCAGTATAATGCGGTGTGAGAGATCGTCAGGTGTGTCAATAAAGCGCAGAGAATAACTATATGCACAACTATAATTCTGACACCCCAGAAGGTGGTCTATTGGTGCAGGTGATAGAATGTTGGTTTGCCTAGCTGAAGGTCATGGGTTAGCAATCGCCTATCTCAACCTTTAACTGTGCCTTCGGGAAGATGATAGTAGTGAGGGATATCAAATGAGATGCTAGTAGGGGTGGGCCTGTAACTGTTCCTTCATAGATTTAAGTGTCTTCAATAGCATAATTGAAAAATCCAGTTATGAGTTTTACACTATCTTTGTATACAGATGTCTGGCAGGCTATGAACTCAGCGGTACACTATCTTTGTATACAGATGTCTGGCAGGCTATGAACTCAGTGGTACACTATCTTTGTATACAGATGGCTGGCAGGCTATGAACTCAGCGGTATACTATCTTTGTATACAGATGGCTGGCAGGCTATGAACTCAGAGGTACACTATCCTTGTATACAGATGGCTGGCAGGCTATGAACTCAGCGGTACACTATCTTTGTATACAGATGTCTGGCAGGCTATGAACTCAGTGGTACACTATCTTTGTATACAGATGGCTGGCAGGCTATGAACTCAGCGGTATACTATCTTTGTATACAGATGGCTAGCAGGCTGTAAACTCACCGCTGTAAACAATGACTCATGGAAACACCCATGCATCATCAGCTAATTTTTTAAACTGCAGATGTTTTCTCATGAGGGAGGAAAAGGATGAAGGTGCATTTTTATTGCAAAAAACTGATGCTTCAGATGGTCTGAAACTAGATGATTCGATGTAAAATTCTGCGACAAAACATGGAAGTAACAGATTATTTCAAACCACCATAACTCAAGGATACTTCAAATGTCACACTTTCGGTACTCTCAGCCTGATTATAAATATATTTCTTCAAATGAAATTTCTTAAACCTTGTGCGAAGTCAGGCTACTATGGCTAATACGCAATGATATGCCTGTGTTCATGAAAGCTTACAGTGTAATGTACGTATTAGGGTGAAATGATAAGGTAGGTAACACCTGCCGACCTAAAGGATTCCAACACAATTGAGCTTTTGGCTCAGACCATCTGAGTGTTAAACAACTACAGGAAGCTTATTAGTGCGCTGACTCAAGAACACAACAATAACTTTAAACTCTGTAGCAACTCATGCTGAATCTGAGATTAACTTAAAAGTTTTCCATGACAGAAAGACTTGGCACAGTAGACAGCACCCTTAAGACTGGTTCACACTGTATTGCCGTATGTCGGGGTTGTCTTCTCCGCGATTATTCATCGATATGTACACCGTAAACTGATGACATCGCCGAGGCAATGCAGATACACCAGGAAACATTGAAGCTGTCAAACTCTACTGACATTTGGCCGAGTAGCCACAATAGTCTGTGCAGCACTTCGGGAATGGTGATTGGCTGCCATGGATTGCTTACTACGGTATATATTTTTTCCATGGTAGTTGCTGCGGGAATAGTATGTTATCATTTCAGCAACTGCATTGTGAGATGAGAATACTGTCACACGCATTTCACTGATGTAATTGCAGATGAGTTTGTGATAGTATGAACATTGTTATTACAGAGAATCACTGATGCATTGTGGGATTAACATACTGGATAAGCTGCGGACCAGCCTTTAGTTAATGCAACTCCTCTTTACAATTACTAGTTGAATATCCGCTGCTAGGTTTCCTGTATGCAGTCAAGTGGCAGATTGATCCTGCAAAGTATTATTTTGGGAAATCAAAAATTACTCTAGTTTGTTCCTTGCTGTTGCAAGAATTTGGAACTATCTTACCCTTTTCATAACTGCGTAACAGTGCCTCATAATAAAAATGTTATGGCAGTTTTGAAGTTCCACTGGTAGAAAGTAGCACAACAATTACAAGAGTTCATTGAGAGTCTTTCCTACCAATATTAAAATAAGGAACAAAAATGTCAAAGCATCTCTCGTAACATATCAATGTTATAAGCCAAGAGCCATGTAAGAAAGCATCACTAGTTTGTTCTTGACCCAAAAAACGAGCTCTTAGGAATGAATGCCTAATCTACCGGTATATATACATTTCTCAAAGTATGTCCATCTGTCATCGTGTGTGGATCTGTACGCATTCCAGCTATTGATCTTAAAATCTTGGAATAAACAATCCGTACTGAAGAAGATTTGATCTCGGACCCCACCGTATGCCAGTCCGATGCCGTAATCATTGGCCAACGAGATTGATAGACTATCTAAGCCATATATGTCGCGATATTGGAGCAAATACCTAATAGCTTTGCGTACGGCGCAGGGTCATAGCATAACGTCACAAGAACCTGGTGGCTCACATTATTAAGTGTCCTAATATTTTCCATTGGCAATGTGCCAGGCTAATAGCAAGCAACTCTTATTACTTCTCATTGTTTATAAGACAAAACATTTTTCTCATGATATGTAGTTTGAAAGTTAGAGTGTTGTTACATGTTACATATAAATCAATTTTCTGTCCAAAGCACAGCTAGTTGGCATATATACGTATATATATATGACATACCTATAGAGTGGGAGTTGGTTTTAGAATGGCATTGAGCCAGTCTCTTGCCTAAAGATAAATAAACACGTTAGAATAGAGTCCTTCTATGCAAGACCCCAAAGTAATCCACTATTAAACATTGTAGCGAGTCTTTTAGGAAATAACGTGTTAGAAAATGCTAAAGATAACCAGAAAGTTATTGTTAGGCACCACATTTAATTTGGTCTGCCCCTAGAAAAATCAGCAGTAACAAGATCAGCAAAAGATGTCTTTTGATTTTCATCCTTTTTGGCTTATTAACAAAAACATGTCAGAAATTGTAAAGCGACATACGCTGTATATAGAGAGGCAAGGTCTGTTTAGAGAGTGACACTCGTCCTCACAGAGAGACTGATGGAAAACTGTGGATAGCTGATCATAACATTGGCATTATACTTATACAATAGCCAACAAACATTCAATCGTGTCTCACTCTAAGCTTATTCCTCTACTATTATTCCCAGGCCAGTATTTATGGATAAAAACATATGTATTAATCATTATAACAGTCTTCTAAAACAAGACTGCATAAAAAGAATTAGCAAAAACAGAAAACCAGATTCATAAGGTAACAAAAACACTGATCATAAAATAGAACAATATATACATGTATTAAATATAAACATTATCCATGGCATAATGAGAAAAAGCCTATCAGAAGTAAGTAATGCAGAGGATAGTAAATTAACCATTATCCATACTTGTTTCTAACCTACTAGCCTAAACTACTTTAATGCATAACTTAATTTTATTCCAAATGTGATCTTTTGTGTATTTCTGTTAGCTGCAGCGACTGATCGTATACTTTAAGTGTTATTCAATCACATTTTGTACTTTTTTCTCCTGGTGTATTTATGCTACAGCTCATGAATAGAGCAGGTCATTTAGTCTCACATTGAGATATTGATAGAACGCGCAATTCTCACACACTCACTTGAGATTTCATATTTGAAAAATATATGAAAACTGTCTGTTAGTGAAAAACATGAGAGACTAAACGACATTAAAATTTCAATGTTATGCAGCTAACTAATATAAAATAATGATATGCAACAATTATATAGTTACTCAACCAAAACATAATATTAAATTTTCGCCACTATCTTAATTTCTTTCATTTCAAAATGGTTCAGCTGACATCTTGCACAAAACCAACAAATAGCGCAAAATCTGCAGTAGCCCCAGTAGCTGTACTGCAACTAGTTCAACTAATAATATCCAGCATGCAGTATAGCTGAAATTTCCAGATGGGCATTTTTCTGGACGTTTCAAGACCTTTTCATGGACATTTCTCTGGCCTTCAATTTGAGTCATCATTTTGTTCTCAAGCCTATTGAGGTTTACTGTTACACATTTTAATAACTTATCAATTTTTTACGGTAGTAACTCATTAACACATTAGATACAACAATGTAAATATTGTTGTGTTCAAGTGTAAGGTAAAACGACGAAATCATAAGCGTGAGCGAATATAAACACTTCCAGTAATTATTGTTCGCATAGCCTCTAGAACCTGGATTGAAAGCATGCAAAACTAAAATGCAAGACAAATGCTAGATCAGTGAGCATTTGCTCTACCAGTCAACATTTCCACCATTAATAATTTATGCGTTGGCAATGCCTGGAAACACGGCTTTTCAACAAAACAATATACACGACTTAACACTTCGGCTTCAATATTTTATTCACCTATTAAGTTTGTAATGAACATTGAGCGACCGACAACGGTATAGACTTAATTTAGGTTTATACCGTTGTCGGTCGCTCAATGTTCATTACAAACTTTTAGCGCCCGTTATAACCTAAAAGTAGTTCAAGCCATAACAGAATTTATTATTACGTAGTCTTCTCGTAAACGCAGTAAAACATACTATAAGTATGTTTATTAGCTATACGAAGAAACCACTGCAGTTATAATTTATCCTTGCATTATTATTACTATATATTAATACCGTTTCAACTTATGTAATCATCCAAAAAAATCAAAACATCATCAATAGTCAGTGAATGTGACGTACAACCTAAAAGGACGAATTGTTCTTGACACGAATAATTTCTTTGCACTCTATAATATTCTAGGTTGGCATCACTACAACAATCTTTTTAAAACGGAACCGCCGAATTGCAGCCTGAGATTTTTGCTATAATGATGATTGCGTCGAACTAACTGTTCATGCACTTTATACGTTAATAGTTTCATTAATTTGAGTCAGTTTAATGACAGTTTTGTAAAAATTGGCTAATTTTTTTTATAAATTACTTCACATGGTCTATGGTGAATTCAATCAATTCATCAATTTTATTCTTGTCAGTGTCAAAGAAGATCTCCCAAATTACCGATTTTACATCCGCGTCACGATTGCCTACTGACTTTTTTACGGATTTTGGGTTATCAAATCGCGAAACCAATATTTGCGTTCATTTTTTATTAAAAACTTTAAACTGGTGTTTATAATAGTTAGTAATCTTTTATTTTGCTGATAACAGAATTAAAAAAAGCCTCTATTTGCAAGCATAGTATCAAATAAAATGAAAACTGTAAAAATATCCTGAATGGGTTACAGAGATTACGCCTACAAGAGGATTCGGCTACAAGAGGTTTCGCCTACACTTCCTGGAGGTTACGTCTACACTTCCTGGAGGTTACGTCTACACTTCCTGGAGGTTACGTCTACAGTTATGGAGATGGTGCATACCATTGATTGTTGAAGAAAAAATGTAAGAAAAATGGTAAAAAGTAATGCAATAATAGTGTTTTCACTTAACATTGATCGAAAAACATACTATTGATTAAAGTCATCTATCAATCAGAACGAAAATCGTGGAAGTGTAAAATAAAAACAATTTATTATCTCCTTTCCTTTCTTGGCTTTCTTAACGATTACTACCACTGCTACTATTACTACTGGTGGCTGTTCGGAGCCACAAGAACGCTAAGACGTGTGCTTAAAATCTCAAAGTTTTGGTAGATGCTTTGAGTCTGATAAAATCATCACCACCTTAGGGTGGTAGTACCATTCGTTGTACTACGAATTATTATTTATTGATAGTTTGTAATTAATAGTCTGCAACTAACGGTGAACTAGTATTAATAATTCGATATATTGGGCATTGGTCTGTCTGCTTATAGTAATTTAATAGTCAAACGAGTGTGGGTAAATGAATGAGACAAAATAATATGATTATTTGCGAATAAATGACAAAAAATAAATAGTTGTTTTATAACTAAATTGTTCCATTCTTCTGATCACTTTTAATGTTTTACGCATTGCTTTGTTTTAGCTTGCTTTGTAAAACATTGTTTTAGCAATGTCTTATGCATTGCTAATATATACATAGTAGTAGTAATATTATATCTTTGGTATATTATACCATATACATAATATATATTACATATAATTATGTAGTGGTTTTATTATTTTGTGTTGCAAGCAAGGTTGATTGATCGAAAGGTTGAATCATGAGTTAAAACTGTTTGTCTTGGGATGGCTAATTGTGATAAGTAACATTACATTAAAAATTTCATCCTCTGAGCAGTACAATTAGTCTAAAACTGTAAATTATGAAACGCCAATACCGTGTAGCAGGCTGTACGCTACCATTTTCCATGTATGTAGCTTTGTACGCAACATTTAAATTACAAGTCCCAGGTAGCGAATGGGACCAATGTCAATATTGGTATATTGATATTGGTCCTGATCAATAAGTCAATATCACCACCCAGAATTTTACTAAAAACATTATGGCAAAGTTTAACTCATCTGTCTTTCAAGGTTTCAAAATAATTAATTTCTCATAGTTGAAGAAAACTAACTCTGCTTTTTTGTCTATACAAAAATCTCAGTGCAGCGTTTTGAGTTCACTTTAGTAAAGTAATATCCTTTGTAAGGTAAAGGTCCCAAACCATGCAGCCATACTCAGAACCAGGTCTAACTCGTGAAGTATCAGCTATCTTTCTTGTCTTTTGATCTGCATCTTTCAGAACCATTGTAAGCATGCCGATTAATTGCTCTTCCTCAGATTCAATTTTAAAAATATGTTGATTAAATTTCAGATCATTCTGCAACTCTACCACAAAATAAGGATTAGAAGTCACACTTTGAAGATGGTGATCATATAAAATGAGAAAGTTATTTGTATCCATCGGCAAAGACGACTTGCCAAAAGAGAGATGGTAATACTTTTGTGGATTAAATTTCATGTGCCAAATTTTGGCTCAAGATTCAAGAGAGCATAAATCTTGTTGCAGCATGGGAGCTTTGTCTTGTGTAGCTGTTGAGGCTTTGTGTTATCAGCTAAGTTGTCAGTTCATCTTCGGCCACTTTCTTGGCACTCGCATGGAGTCCCTTAATACCTGTCTCTTAGCCTACCAAGCATCATTTTATGCAATATGTAGCAGGCACAAAAATAGCTCTAGACTCTCTCAACAAGCGGTTTGGGAGTTGTCTGTTAGTTTTGCTGTTGTTGAACACACAACTCCTTTCTTAAAGCTAGTCTAAACAGGCTAAACTAGCTCATACAATGATTAGCAGGGCTTTTGGCTCACAAAAATGAAGCAAAAGTTTAATCATTATATTACTGTTTGAACATTTTAGAATATTATACCTATAACCTCGCTTAAGTTGATTTGTTTTGTATCTTGCAAAAATCTTGCATTTGTTCTCTGTGCAAATTTTCTTATCCGCTCAGTGTTGGGTTTCTGATGTATCGAGCTAGAGAAAGTAAATTGCATTATCATACTTTCTAATATTCTCAAAAAACATATTGCTTTTTCATGACCTTCTACTCTACTTTGTAGAACATTGAAAGTCAATTGAGAAAGAATGATGACAGTCAGAAGATAGGGTGATATGACGATACATACGTTATTGAACAAATACTAGTACAAGTACAGATACTACCATTTTAAGATGTATCACTGACATAATGGTTCTTATATGTGATGAATGAGAAAATGGAGCAAATAAATCTGTAACTGGATGTTTGTATTTTTTTGCAGAATAAATCCTAAACTTATAATCTATCTATTGATTCAATTGATGAAATAGGAAAACTTCAGCAAGTAAAAATACTGCAAAAATATGTACTTAGCATATGAACTGTTGCGTGTACAAAAGTAGCCCAATTCCTCCAAATTATACAAAAGTGAGTAATTTTGTATAAGTCTAAATGATATTCACTTCAAAATAGTCTTTTAATGTATGCTTATTATATAGCAAAGCTAAAGAGAAGGAGCAGTTATAGTAGCCATGCAAGGAGATTGAGAAATGGGTTTTTACTTCATTTCAAAGATATTTATTACAGCATTACAAAGTGGTTGAAGCTATGGCCACTTTAGCATAATTTTATCAAACGTGCTTAATTGTTTTGTGGTCTTTTTGTTAATTTGGAGTTGGCTCCTTTATATGTCATATTTTTTCTTGCTAGAACAATATTGTTTAGTAAATAATTTCTTTTGTATCAAAGTGAAATAACAGGTTATATGCAGAAAAATCAAATTTTTATGAGAGCCTTCTTTTGCTCATTTATGATGGATGTCACTATTGTAAATCATATAACTTGTATTTGTAATTTACTCTGTATATATGCATGTACCCAAGGGTGATCTCAACCGGCTGTGAGGGAGGCTCCATGTAAAAGTGAAACATAATGGTATGCAATAGGAGATAAAAAACAACTCTAAAGTTATGAAATGATATATTGACCAACAACCATTGATCACTTTTAGTGATGGGCTGCTTGATAACATAGAAATACTCAGTTATTGACATGTGTCTGTATGTATAAGAGTAACAACTTCAAAAATACATACGCTTGTTTTTTGCTTATTAATTCAATAAAAATGTGGTTTTAACTTCAATAACACGGTTTGTTGCAAATTAACGACTGTTAAATCACCATGGTTCCCAATAATCAACTCGAATTAAATTTATATATTTGCAAGGATTTGATATATGGATGATTATAGGATTTGATATAAAAATAATTTACATAATAAAATACATCAACACACGTTCATAACATGCATTCATCGTGCCATTCGTAATTTTCTGCATCACAATTCACAGAATTAAAGTAGGGGCAATATCCTAGATCGTAGGCATTGTCTATTAGCTTGTAGACGTAATCTCCTGTAGGCAAAATCACTTGTAGACGTAATCTCCTGTAGGCAAAATCACTTGTAGGCGTAATCTCCTGTAGGCAAAATCACTTGTAGGCGTAATCTCCTGTAGGCAAAATCACTTGTAGGCGTAATCTCTGGCACCCTCCTGAATGCAAGATAGTAGTGAACAACTCATGTTTAGTTTGAGATTATTTCTGTAAAAATTAAAAGAAAATTTACATGAGAGGATAACTTCGAATAAGTAATGCAGGATAACTTATACAAAAATAAATTGATTGATACTATTATATACAAGGGATCAGGTCTGAAGAATAGATCATCTATGAGTATTGATTTTGGCAAGATTGATTGTTATTAATAATTGGATGACTAAAATATGGTCTGTATCATCTGTCTGTGTAAGTATCATTGATGTTTACTTCTATGGTTTATTTGCAGTGGGTTAGTGTATGTTTTCAATTGAATCGGCCGCTTTCATGTACAGCAGGTTCTAAGTTTCATGTCTAGCAGGTGTCGATAGTTGTGAGGGTTAGGAAATAATTTCATTCTTAGATTGGTGTAATTGCCGCATCTGTATAGGTAATAGTCTACTGTTTCGTCCTCATCCAGGCATGTGCATGTCGGTGTAAATGTTAAATTGAGTTTGTTTAAGTGATATTGTAAGGTTGTGTGGCCTGTGAAGAGCCCAGTTAAACCAATGATATACAGCCCCAAAGGATAGCCGACGGCGCTCATATGGGCGGGGTTTAATTATGAAGCTCTGTTAGGATTAACCCGGACACGGCACCCGAAAAAAACAAATATGCTGAATAAAGCACCTTGTAAATTTACGAATATTATGAACTATAGTGGTTATTTTACTTATCTGTTGAATTCATTTTGTTGTCAAACAAATATAGTATCCCAATATTGTCACCGTTATGATCAGTCAGTTGCCATTCACAAGCATTCGTGATATTAATAGTCACAATCGTAAAATAGCTCAAATTCGGTTTTGCATTTAGATTTTGAGTATGAAAACTACACTGCACAGCTTTGCCTGCTGTCCCATCTTATTGGCAAGGTAAAACTATGTGAAACCGATGAAGGACTTTGTCATTTTATGTTAGGGGTGGCAAAATATTAATCAAAAACTAGAAAAAAAATGCCGTTGTTCGGGTAATTATATTCAACTTTAGGCATATACTACGACCTTTACTAATTTTAAATTTACTAAAAATAGGTAATTTGAAATGTTTTATTTTGATTAGATACATTATTTTGGTTAGGTATTACCCCTACATTGCAGAAATTCAATGTTTGCTATTGTGACCCGCGGGGTCTACTGGCTGAATAATCTAATGAAACGATAACAGCGATTCGTGTTTTCTAAAACCTAACAAGGCAACGCGACCGCCCCGCGAGAGTTGTGTTTGCTTTGAAACCCAGGCTAGCACAATCCTAATAGAGCTCCATAATTAAACCACGCCCATATGATAGCCGTCGGCTATCCTTTTGGGCTGTATATCATTGGTTAAACTTGTTATTTGTCTCCTTGGTAATATAATTTATAATAAAATTATATTTATTTTATGCAGTGCAGCATAATTAATATACAATGCATACCGGTATTTCAAATGGCAAAACTTACTACATGTGTTTTTGAATTTTTTCAAATGTTCTTTTTCAGAAACCCTCAGTATTTCAGAAAAAAGATGGGACAACTCACATTTTTGAGCTTGGTAATTCACAAACTCATTGTTCACTGCTGAAGCCTTATCTCTGAAACTCGGCCTAACTGAATGGTTAGGCCAAGCTGAAATGCTGAAATTCTAAATTCTTTTGTCTTCTCAAGAGATAAGCAATGAGTAAGTGAGTTTAGTTAAGCTTGCAAATCAAAGCTTGTTTTTTGGTAGAACAAAACTACAAACTGCAGCTTTATAAAGATCGTGGCAGTAGTTGAACTGAGTATTGAACAGCAAGTATTTGAATTCCCCAATCGCAATTTTATTTGCTATTGTAAAATTTCATTATGTTACAATAAGATAATCAATTAAGCCTTAGCAGAAAAGAATTGCGTATCAAATGTCTGTTATTACACAATAAAGCAGCTTATTATTAACTACCGGTATATGCTATATACATAGAAAAATGAATGTTGAATGATATAAATAATACAAATAAAAGAAAAATTTCTCAGAAAATGTAGAAGAGAACAAAAAGTATTCCCATTTAGCAACTATCTAAAATGAACGCCTGCGTTATTCTGGCAGACACACAAGAATACTAATAAGTTGTAACAACACACCAATGCAATAAATATTTTTTTAAAGATTGTCAGTTATAAAGAATGATTGTTTCAATAAGTAAAAGAGGGGTTTTTATATTTTTATATAAACCAGCAAGTGTGCAGGTACCAGATTATTTTGAATTGTTGGGCAACTATTTGGAGTTATCTTTTCATAGCCAAGATACGAGAGTATATGGTTTGATACCATAAATTTCATGTTTTACTGCCCCAATAGAACATTCTATAATTTATGGCTTTACTTTATGTTTTATGCACACTTACTTATTCTGTACTTCTGGGTTAAATGCATCGGTTGATTTCTATATAATTATAAGTTTTATTTTAGAGGGTTTTGTGGCCAGTGTTATTCCAGATATTGTTAACTTGTAATGAATAAAATGTCAGAGTTAGGTAAGAAAGCCGGAATAAAGAAGTTCAAATTCCAGTATTCAGAAGAATTTCACATATGGCATATGCAAGACTTGTTCAGTCTTTTAACCTCTCAACGTGCTGTGTTCTGTGCTTTCGCTGTCAACTCCTGCTCATTAACCAGTAAACACTGATAACAAATTCATTTTGTTACCAGTAAAACAAGTGGAAACCTAAACTTTATTTTACATGATGTAGGTGAAATACAAGATGATATTAAAGTGTACATCATTGTTAAGTTATTGTCTTATCACCGTATCAAGTATCAAAATTATTGACATAGTCAAGTGTTTCCTGATTCACGAATGGATAGTCTATTAGGCTACCTCACTTGACAACTATAAGCAACTATAATTTAACATGAACTCAGGAACATGCTGGTCACATTGTGTCAGTGAATAGCAAATTAGCATGGTAGCATGATATGCAGCAGTGCAATTAGCAGCTATCAATTGACAGCTATCATGTTGCAACTATCAATTGTTACCAAAACATATGTTTGTAGTGGGAAACAAGTTTGTACTGGTCGCGTCTATACCTATCAATATTAGCTAGATAAAATGTTACTGACCCTTATACGGTTATAGGTATTTTATGGCAAGTAGAGACAGGTCACATGCTGAGGCTGTTTCAAGGTCACAAGGGCCTCGTGCAGTGTTCCGCTTTTTCACCATGCATGAGAATGCTTGCTACTGGCTCCTGGGACTATACAGTAAGAGTTTGGCCTTTAAAGCGCTCCGTGTCAGGTATGACCAAGCTCATGAGTTCTGAATATCTCTGCTTTATAAAGGTATCTTTAGCAAGTGTTTACAATTTTCCACTTTGTTTTGAATGCTTCTTCGATGTGTCTAGTTTTCACCCAACTACTTAAAAATTTGTTTGCGCCCTGCTGTATTACTTCTGTGCCGGCAACACTGGTGTTAAGGCATTTGCTAAAACAGTCAAAAATTTCCTTGCTGATACTGCCAATGTCTTTAGCGCTAAGAACCTCTGCAAGAACTGTAAATAGCATCTTATTATGTAGAATCAAGTTTTATTCTTTAATTTTGTGTGTGATATTTTGTTAGTTTAATATATTATTTTGTATACTTTTGAGTTAACAAATTCATTTCGTTATCAGTGTTATATGTTACTACATTAACATATAAAGAAGCTAATAGATCATGAAAGACAAAATAAAAAATTACCCAGTTGACAGCAAAAATTCCACTTTATACATATATGTACAGTGTGTGATGCTTTTGTGAAAACAATCATGTATCACATTTTCAACAGATGAGGAACAACAGGTAGTCATTGCCTTATACAATCATGCTTATGACATGTTTAGATGGTTGTCATTTAGATGGCGGTGTTGTCATTTTATTGCAGGTAGGAAGCACCTTAGAAAACCTATACCATTGATACATCATCAACCCTAGCAATGACTTCTTTACATGGCTGGTTTTACACACCTAGGGGACAACTACTCATGAGATGTAAATGACTTGATATGATTATGTTGTACCAGCAATCTACACTACCAATGATATAAAACTTACCTCCCCTATGGGGGGGGGTTTATATCATCGCCAGTACATAGTATTATTTCCTCTTTACTGGCCAACTTCAATATCTAGCAAGAAAGCACAATTCCTAAGATCAAAAGCTCCAGCAAGATATTGGCCACGAGCATTTTATTTTTTAGATATATCACTGTAACTAATTATCTCAGCATACATTGTACTAATCTTCTAGCTACTCTACATATGTAGTCTGCTGCTTATACTTCCATCAAGAACCAATCTCACACTCTGGAGACGCAAGTGTCAGATTGTCTTCATTTTTTAACAGTACTAACCAAGAATAAATGTTTTATGTTCTAGCCGAGTCAATACTCTGGTTCAGATGTAATATATTTTCGTTAGACATTGCTGGCCTGTCTTCTCCATTATGCATTGCGCCACGTCTAACAATATTAACTGTAAGCACTAACCAACTACTAAGAAGAATGTCGACCCATTTTGTCCTTGCCATCAAACACTTGCACTAAATGCACCTAGCTTTTTTTACACATGGAAACCTGCATTCTTTTTGGATAAGTTAATTTCAAGCCATCCAGATTATTTGCTTAATTAATAGGATGATTGACACTAAAACTTCACTGTCATGCAGATAAAAACCAAGCACGAATATTTTTTAAAATATCCTGCAATAGTTCAATACTGCAACCAAATCTCCTAAAACAAGAGGGCCTCCATCACGTACATTGACTGAAACCAATAATTTATTTGATAGCACACATGACAAACATTTAACAGAACCAGCTTATATTTTTCTTTAAATTATGAATCCAGAAAACTAAATATTTATATCTATTGTCATTAAACGGTGGTAACAAGCTTAGAAGCCTCCTCTCAGTCTAAGCACAAGGTGAAGGGTTGATTCCTTTTGAATATTGTAGTCAGAAAGTGTACGACCATCTTCCAGTTGCTTTCCAGCAAAGATCAAACGCTGCTGGTCCGGTGGAATTCCTTCCTTGTCTTGAATTTTTGCTTTCACGTTCTCAATAGTGTCGGATGCCTCAACCTCCAATGTGATGGTCTTGCCAGTCAGTGTCTTGACAAAGATCTGCATACCACCACGCAGACGGAGCACCAGATGGAGGGTGGATTCCTTCTGAATGTTGTAGTCTGAGAGCGTGCGACCATCTTCTAACTGCTTGCCAGCAAAGATCAAACGTTGCTGGTCTGGAGGAATTCCTTCCTTGTCTTGAATTTTTGCTTTCACGTTCTCAATGGTGTCGGATGCCTCAACCTCCAATGTGATGGTCTTGCCAGTCAGTGTCTTGACAAAGATCTGCATACCACCACGCAGACGGAGCACCAGATGGAGGGTGGATTCCTTCTGAATGTTGTAGTCTGAGAGCGTGCGACCATCTTCTAACTGCTTGCCAGCAAAGATCAAACGTTGCTGGTCCGGTGGAATTCCTTCCTTGTCTTGAATTTTTGCTTTCACGTTCTCAATGGTGTCGGAGGCCTCAACTTCCAATGTGATGGTTTTGCCAGTCAGTGTCTTGACAAATATCTGCATACCACCACGCAGACGGAGCACCAGATGGAGAGTGGATTCCTTCTGAATATTGTAGTCTGAGAGCGTGCGACCATCTTCCAGCTGCTTGCCAGCAAAGATCAAACGTTGCTGGTCTGGAGGAATTCCTTCCTTGTCTTGAATTTTTGCTTTCACGTTCTCAATGGTGTCGGAGGCCTCAACTTCCAATGTGATGGTTTTGCCAGTCAGTGTCTTGACAAATATCTGCATACCACCACGCAGACGGAGCACCAGGTGGAGAGTGGATTCCTTCTGAATGTTGTAGTCTGAGAGCGTGCGACCATCTTCCAACTGCTTGCCAGCAAAGATCAAACGTTGCTGGTCTGGAGGAATTCCTTCCTTGTCTTGAATTTTTGCTTTCACGTTCTCAATGGTGTCGGATGCCTCAACTTCCAATGTGATGGTTTTGCCAGTCAGTGTCTTCACAAATATCTGCATACCACCACGCAGACGGAGCACCAGGTGGAGGGTGGATTCCTTCTGAATGTTGTAGTCTGAGAGCGTGCGACCATCTTCCAACTGCTTGCCAGCAAAGATCAAACGTTGCTGGTCTGGAGGAATTCCTTCCTTGTCTTGAATTTTTGCTTTCACGTTCTCAATGGTGTCGGATGCCTCAACTTCCAATGTGATGGTTTTGCCAGTCAGTGTCTTCACAAATATCTGCATACCACCACGCAGACGGAGCACCAGGTGGAGGGTGGATTCCTTCTGAATGTTGTAGTCTGAGAGCGTGCGACCATCTTCCAACTGCTTGCCAGCAAAGATCAAACGTTGCTGGTCTGGAGGAATTCCTTCCTTGTCTTGAATTTTTGCTTTCACGTTCTCAATGGTGTCGGATGCCTCAACTTCCAATGTGATGGTTTTGCCAGTCAGTGTCTTCACAAATATCTGCATACCACCACGCAGACGGAGCACCAGATGGAGGGTGGATTCCTTCTGAATGTTGTAGTCTGAAAGCGTGCGACCATCTTCCAGCTGCTTGCCAGCAAAAATCAGTCTCTGCTGATCTGGGGGAATGCCTATAACATTTAGTAAATACCAATGATTGATGTGTGACTAACCAATCAACTTAAGTAAAAACTCGATACAAATAGCACAAGCCGTTCACGTTAAAAATTGAATGCTAAATTTAATACATTCACATACCTTCCTTGTCCTGAATTTTGGCTTTGACATTTTCAATTGTGTCAGATGCCTCAACTTCGAGAGTAATGGTCTTTCCAGTGAGCGTTTTCACAAATATCTGCATAGTGACTAAAAAATAAATAGGATGTGTACAATCTATACATTATAGAAATATATGTATTAAAACGAATAATAAATCATTTCATGCGTATAACTTGCTCGTGTCGAGTAGTAAACGAAATTTATAGGATTTTACTCCCCAACTACTCATTTGATACCACATTCGTAGCATTATTGACGATACTTTTTTAAAATTCAAACATTTGTTTGCGCCGTCTATGTGAAAACTAATCATCGCCGTACGTTTAGTTTTCCAAGCTCTTTCCAGTACACAGCCTACCAAACAATTAAAGGTAGCCGTTTCGCAAACTCACCTTGTGTTTAGAGAGAGAGAAAAAAGAATGCTTCGCAATCTGAACTTCTTCGGCTAGTGATGCTTGAAACTAGTTTAGGAGCGATTTATATAGCTTGGCCGAACGTCACAAAGCCTTCGGCTGAGCTTGCTATTTTCCGTACAGATGTAACGTTCCTATTGGTCAATTTGGCGGACTGATCTTTTGAGAAGCTGCTTGAATCAGCTACATGTACATGTATTGGAAACTTTTAATCCTCCACTAGGCGTATATCAACCGATAAAAACACTCCGCAACGCGTGACTCATCGCTCTAGTTTGTAGCCGCTCATATCATTGCATAAGCTAGCGCAATATTGTGCAAGAGTTGCGGTTCGTTGAGTCATTTATAAACAACAACGTAATGGGTTGGGATAGTTAGAACACCGAAATATAACACTGCTATTAGCAATAGTTATTCCAAAGCATTAGTCATAGTGATGATGCGTTCTCTATCTCCCATTACTCTAAACATCATTGCTCTACCAAACTGATATGTAGCCTACATTGTAGCCAACATAGAATACAATGAACTCAATATCTCATAGAAAATTATGTTTATTAGCGCTCTGTGTAAGGCATGTATCACTACTGGCACCAGCATAGAGAATTCTGGAGTTTTATAACTATAGTCACATATATCTTCTAGGATTGTATTGAGTCAGTACTCCACTATACTGTAGACAAGCTGCTTGGCTTGTAACTTGCCAAAAGGCTTCAACGGTCTGTGAAGCCTATTGATTTCCTTTATGCTTGCCTGCCTAACGCTCCTGACGCAAGTTCAATCCCTTATCCCTTTCAATGCTAAACATAATATTGAACACTTGTGCTGAATCACAGGATGGATGGTTCTTTGTTTCCAACTTATCGCATGAAAGACTTGGTCTTTGTCTAATATACATTAGCGTTGTACCAACTTCCTGCTAGGGATGGGGGAGAGAAGCCAGTAGTGAGAGAACTAGCAAAAACATTCACTATTGCTATCATCATAGTATCTACTAATGCTATACTTGCTTATCCATAACAAGTGCATCACTATCCACCACTGTCCATCGCAATCTTTGGGAAGGCAACAATACTAGATCAGTTTTCAGTGTTTTCTCAAATATCTCTTATTACATTTGTAAGAACTGCTATAGCCTGTGCTCCAACTGTTATAGCCTGAGCTGGAGAGCTGTTTTGGGGAAATATGACCAACCTATCAGGACAATAGCAACATATTCAGAGTACGATTAGCAGTTGTAATGTTAAAGATGAACGCACAAAATTTTAGTAGATTTTAACAGAAGGCATCGGCACTTTTCTATTATTTGCGATGGTTTTTGATGTTTGAGGTGATCTGACTGCCAGAATAATTCAAGATTAAAACGACCAAAGCTGATCTCGGTTAAAACACTCGGAAGAACATTATGGAAATAGAGAATGTTTATGCAGTAAACAAACAAACAAACTAATTCAAAGCTTGTTTAATTACATGGAGTGTAAGAACTACCATTAAACCCCCCTGTTTGTTTCAATCTTAACTTACGGATTCACCAGCTTTCAGAAAGCAAAAAGCTTGATAATCGCTGGTCTTCAACTGTTTCACCGGCAGCTGAAAGCCAAATCATTGGTGTTACTTTAGCTAAAGGTTGCTTTAGGTTACCAAAGGTGTTACTTTATTTCAACGTGAAGTCCACCAGACTTTATATAATAATATTATATGTAATATATAAGTATAAGTAGTTACCTTACATTTATGTTCAAAAGTAATTCTATGACTAAACATAAATAAGATAAAGTAAAACTCAAAGCTACAAAAGAACTCTATCCTAGTAGTAATAAGTGGAGTGATTGTTTATATTAAAACTTATCTGGAACTTTTCTTCATTACAAGTCAGTTTCGTGGTCTCCACCGCGAAACAGACTTGTAATAAAGAAAAATTCAATTTTTCAGATGAGTTAGAATCTATTTTATAATATGTATATTATATTACATGAGATATTTTATATAATATATATGTAATATAATATATATTATATAATATATAGTATATAATATATGTCACACTATATAAAATATATATATCTCTGATTTGAGACATCCGTTTGCATTTCTTTACATGAGCAGGTCAACCTTTTGATGGGCTGGTACAGGGAGAGCAGATACAAGAAGGGCGGGTACAGGGAGGGCAGATACAGGGAGGGCAGGTATAGGGAGGGCTGGTACAGGGAAGGCAGGTATAGGGAAGGCAGGTGCAGGTACAGAAAGGGCAGGCACCGGGGGAGCAGGTACAGAGAGAGCAGGTACGGGGAGGGCAGGTATAAAGAGGGCAGGTACAGAAAATGCAGGTACAGGAAAGGCAGGTCCAGGTCATACGATTTGTCTGACAGACAGGTGCGAAGAGGCTACACATGGCGGTAGACCTCACGCTAAAGTAACACCAAATCGTCTTTTCAACCATCTACGAGACATATTCACACTTTAATTAGACTTGCGACTAGCATAGAGGCTCACATAGAATCATAGAGGCTCACATAGAAGCATAGAGGCTCACATAGAAGCATAGGGGCTCACATAGGAGCATGGAGGCTCACATGGAAGCATAGAGGCTCACATGGAAGCATAGAGGCTCACATGGAAGCATAGAGGCTCACATGGAAGCATAGGGGCTCACATGGAAGCATAGAGGCTCACATGGAAGCATAGAGGCTCACATGGAAGCATAGAGGCTCACATGGAAGCATAGAGGCTCACATAGAAACATAGAGGCTCACATAGAAGCTTCGAAAAATCTACCCGTTAGTCAAGCTTCATTTGAACTAGCTGGGCCATTGAAAACCTTACAAGGAACTACAATTTTGATAGAATTTAGTAACACGACACCTATTGACTAATCACCAATGGGCGACATGTCTGTCTATTGGCTATCGAAGTCCATTTTAATTTGACTGTTTACTAAACTATAGCTAAGAGGTCTACTAGTTTTCATTATAAAGAACAGCCGTGAGCATAGACCTATCGACATTGTCTGCTTTAGCCGGAGCTCCGGTTATAGAAAGGGCATTGACTATGCAATCAATAATCACATGAAAGGATAAACATCTGCTACTCAACTATAAGCACTCAGATTACTGATAGGCAGTCATGTACACGACATTATGTGAATGACGTCTCCCAGTCACGAGGGGTGATGTGCAATATGCTTATCACTACCGCGTATCAACTTTGTTCTACTTGGTGCCTACAGATAAATTTAGTAACCTGATTGTTTGATAAACAAGTGTCACGTCTCTTCATCAGATAGATGCCCATAGCTCCAGCTATTCTCAGTCAAGCTAGCAAATTGCCCATAATTGTGATCTGGAAGCCTACATATCATATCTAGCTTTCAGCTTATTTCATTCTATCAGCTATATAGCGTTGTTAATAGCAGCAGAGTGTCTTGAAGATTCTATGATTGAGCTGGGTGAATAATCGGGATTGATGGCTTATTTTGGGTTGACAGTCACTGAATACTTGTCAAGTTCAGCTCCCTAATAAGTATGAGGCAGGATTTTCAATGACACAAGAAAGTTTCCTGGCTGAGTGTGACCTACCAATAGATGCCATGGCTAGAAAAGGAAGCTGTACAAGGAAATTGTATCAGATGCAGTTTATCTCCTAATCAATACCCTCACATATTGTGTAGCCCAAAGACCTTCGCAAAGCTTGTCAAAGGGCGGCTTGTAGACCGCCCTAGCCTACAGATGGGAGCTTAGACTAACCTCTTTGACAATCAAGGCTATACCGCTCCATTGTCTCTACTAGCGAGCATTTATTGTGATGACTGTCAAGTGGTCAAAACTCTATTTGTGCAAAATAACCTAAAGACCTTTGCTGACCTTTGCTAGTTTAATATAAACACTATTTCAGTTGACCCCTGGCAGCTTTGGTCTGTGCCATTCCTCTATGGCTCCGCTCTCCCTTGGATTTGAAACTCCTTGGTGACCTATTATTTATTCACTGTCTCTGCTTGTAGCAGTTTACATTAGATATGGATGGCCGGTCACATATGCTCATGAGCGGACAACTCTGAGGCTTTGGCAGCAGCTTTACCAATCAGAGCTCCCAGCTAGTAATGACTAGTGAACGCTAATCTTGTGGTGAATTAGCTAAACTTTTGAAAAAGCAGAAAATTTTCAAGTTGGTAAAAAATTATTTGTCCTTTTGCTACATTTTAAAACAAAATACCTACAATATATTTCACTTTTAAAAATTGTTGAATAACAACATTAAATGTTTATTAAATCATTTCAAATTGCTACCAAGGCCACAAAGCAAAAGGTTTTTGCTGTGAGGTCTTGGCAGCAATTGAATGACATTATGCTAAAACCTAATTGAATATCAATGAACATTAACCCAGCATGCCAAAGACAATATCTATAATTTTGATTGTGTAGCCAATTAATAATTGCTGAACACGGGCACTGGTTTTTTCTGTAATGCAACATTTGTATCGCAGGAAGCAGTGGTGCTCAGGTTTAGCCAAAGCTTGCTATCGCATTCTACAAATGAAAAGTAGTATTGCTCAGGTATGCTAGCAAAAGGTATGCTACCACAATATCTTGACTTCCAAAAATACAAATATCTAGATATCCAGATAATATGATATCCAGATAATATGATGCCCAGATAATACGATATCTGATATTCGATACCAAAATAATATGATAACTGAGATTTGATATCCAGATAATATGATGTTTGGTATTTGATATATTGCCAATATATTGCCAATATATTGCCAATATATTGCCAATATATTGCCAATATATTGTAATATTTGTATTATTTTTCTTGAAATTATAAGGGAAAAAAGTTTAGAAATCATGGAATAATGAGTTCATCTTGCTAGTAGAAGGCAACTTAATCAATAGGTGAGCTATATTTCAACTTTAAAAGGTAGCCTCAATTATAAGAGTGGAGCAAACATTTCTATTTTGCAACCTTCAAGACACAAAGCTGTTGAAAGTAACTGGCAACATCAATGATCAAAGTTGTTGATCATTTTATTTACAAGTTTTCTTCCTTTTGTGATGAGGTGAGAATGTCCTACTCTGATATTATATCCCACTCATGGTTTGTGGTTTTTGTACAAGACCAGCAGAGCTCAGCCAGAAGGCCTAACTTGTTTATGAAAAATAGCTGCCATTGTGATTAACAGAAGCAGCAACGAGAAGAGTTTAGCCAGAAAATAGTGAAACATGTCTATCAGCGAAACAAGTCTATCAGTGAAACATGTCTATCAGCGAAACATGTCTGTCAGTGGAACATGTCTGTCAGTGAAACATGTCTATCACCGTAACATGTCTATTAGCGAAACATGTCTATCAGAGCAAACTAGGTAAAATTAAAAACTTTTTACGATGAAAAGAGAAGATCGTACGTTTAACAGTAAGTTTCTACTTCTAACATACTTCACTCCAAGAAATTAAAAAAATTATATCAAGTAAATGAGTTAATAAATAACTTAATAACCAGCTATATACAAATAATGGCATAAATGCAATGCAACTTTATTCACCTTTATTGACCTATATACAGCTTCATTGACCTATATTCAACTTTATTACCCTATATACAATTTCATTAATCTACATACAATTTCAGTCACCTATATACAGCTTTTTTGGCCTAAATACAATTTTATTGACTTATCTACATCTTTGTTGGCTTATATGCATTTTTATTGGCCTATATACGACTGTATTCACCAGGCCTGTATTCACCGGGCCTGTATTACCTGGTTGCAAGTTGGGGCGGCAAATGTTAGGCGACTAGTTATGAACATTTGGGGTTTTGGAGGGGCGGCGTAAGCCCCCCAAAAGGTTTCTTTCATGTAGGGCCTCAACCGGACCTCTCATGTAAAGTTTTAAAACTTTTTATCGGAAAGTATAAATATTTTTCTATTTTTTGAGATTTGTTTGTTTTAAGTGATGTGACTGCCAGGACGTTTTCAGATTAAAATAGGCAAACCTTGACCGCAGTTAAAACGCTCAGAAAAAAAGACATCTTTTTCTTTTGAGCGTTTCAACAAAAATCAATTTTGCCGATTTTATTTTAAGCTCATCCGAAGGTTTCTACGCTTTCGATGGGCTATTGCAAGGCGGATGTTTGGTAAATGGTAAAATTTGACCTTTTGCAAACCTTTATAAAAGTCGTGAACAAGAGTATTTGCTGATGATGATAACAATGACGCCTAAGAACTACTAAAAGTTTTTTTTTATATCTATGGCTTGGAATAAAGGAATATTCTACAGCGATAAAAAACCTTCTCCATAACTGTTGGGCAAATAACTGTTTGAGTTAATGATGTTGAGGTCGGGTTATCTAAAGCAATTTATCTCTGTTTGGGAACGGGGACCAAACAAATCCGTTCGAGTTAACCAAGTGTTTGAGATAAAATTTACATTTTATCCGAGGGCAAGTTATCCGAGTTTGACTGTACTTAGCCACCGAAAATTCCTAAAAAGTTGGGGCGGCTCAGCCGGCCAGCCGCCCCAGGGAATTCGGGCCTCCTATTCACCTATATACAGCTTTGTTGACCTAAATACAACTAGCAGAGGTATTATTGAATATTATCCCACAATGCTGAGAGTACAATTTGAAAATGAAACATCTTTCTATGTTAATGACAAGGGCTGAGGGAACAACTCCTAAATGCTCGGAACAAAGCTATCCACATCGACACTTTTAGTACATCATTGGCTAATTCTGTTAAATGTTCGATAACTTAATAGAAATGAGAATTTTGTTGATATGTTAGCTACGCTCATGTATAATAAAAATAGAGAGAAACAGTTTGAAGGTAACCATGGACATAGACATAGCACTTCATTGACCTATATACAGGTAAGACAGCTATAAGGATATTGCAAGTACCGGTACTATGTTGTTGAATATTAGGGATTTTGTATAAAATAGTGCGAAGACATCAACAGTGGGCATTTAGAAATTTTCCGTAAACTTTTGAACTCTTTTCGTACAATCTTAGCTATTCAGGGTTTTACGCACATACCCTTGTGTTTGGAGCGTTTTCACTAGTCTAATTGATGAGGTTTTGTATCACAAACTGAAAGCACAATTTGACAAGGAAAGTAACTTATGGCATTAAACAGCTAGACAACGGAAAAAAACACCTAAAATAATTTGAATAAAGTTACTCTAGCCCGAGTTCTGACCACTTTAGAGCCTCAGGCTGTAGCTATTTGAAAGCTTGATGACTTTGTATTTGCTGATAACTTGAAGCACTGATGTACTAACTGAAACCCCTTAAATATAGCCTCAGAACTACAGTTTAGAGGTTTCATGCTGAAACTATACGAATAGCAGTAGTTTAGTTTTGGATACTGTTACCTTGCTGTTACTAGACACTTGTACTTGCTGTCACTGCATATATGTGTTCTCTATGACATAGTTTAGCGTGGGAGCTACCTCCACAAGCCACCTTTATTTGCTGTCACTGCATATATGTGTTCTCTATGACATAGTCTAGCGTGGGAGCTACCTCCACAAGCCACCTCTACTTGCTGTCACTGCATATATGGGTTCTCTATGACATAGTCTAGTGTGGGAACAATCTCCACTAGACACCTGTAGTTGCTGTCACTGCATATGCATGTATGTGTTTCTGTGACATAGTCTAGTGTGGGAGCTACCTTCACTAGACAACTGTACTTGCTGTCATTGTTAAGTTTGGCACACTCTCACTCCAGCACAGAATGCTGATCAGAGTTGATATTAGTAATAGGCTGTCAACTAGGAGACACCAGCGGAGTCAGCGTCACCGGGTTTGAGTGGTGGGAGACATGAACTATTCGATGCTATTTAAATCAAACATAGCCTAAAGATTTCACCTTTGTTAAACTAAATAGAAACACATGTCAAATTTTATTCAATGAAATGACTTGCGTTTATAACAAGAAGGAAAACCCTGGTGAATAAGTAAGGCATGAGTAGAAGGTACAACTCCCAATAATAGGTAAAGTCTCAGCAAGTGACTAAACAATGTAGCTCAGTGATGGATGAGTCAAGTTACTGCTCGAACACGATGGGTTGACTACACGATTTCAGAGAGCGGAGGGAACTCTATCTGATCCGTAGCAACCGAGTTGTCCCATTTAGTTTTGGTAGTCTTTCTCACAGTTACCATTATGTAGCCGTCATCTATCTATATAACATGTGTATATATAAGGTACAAGTGTACACTGTATACAAGCATATAATACTATGTACAAGCGTATACTATGTACAAGTGTATACTATCTACAAGTGTGTACTATGTACAAGTGCATACTATGTACAAATGCATACTATGTAAAATGTATACTGTGTACATATGTACACTATGTACAGATGTATGCTACATCCAAGTGTATGCTAAGTACAAGTACATACTGTGTACAAGTGTATACCATGTACAAATGTATACCATGTACAAATGTATACTATGTACAAGTGTACACTATGTGCAAATATTTACTATGTACTAGCATATACTATGTACAAGTGTATATATGTACAAGTGCAGACTATGTGCCAGTGTACACTATGTACTATGTGTGACAAACCTCATAACGGTCTAGCAGATGATGACAGCAATCTAAAATTTATGGAATTATTAGTGATTTGAAAAGCTGACAAGTTGGCTATGACAAATGAAAACCAATACCTTGTACATGTACAGTGATCATGAGAATCTCACCTTGAACTTTGGAGGTGTATTAGACTCAATATTGCTTGGTAAATTGCTGACACAGCATTTCAGCATTGGTTTACCATTATCACCATTCACCAGGAAAGTGAAAGACCTTAAAATGACATTTAGAAAGCTCATTCTATGTCAGCTTGTTCAACAATCTACTAGTGATAGATAGCCCAACCATCGGATTAGTAGCACTACTAGAAATTGACACTGCTTCATACTGTGTGTATGCGATACCAACTATAGCGTGTGAACAATGTCAAAGGGAGGCATATAAACCGCAGCATATGGCATATTAACAGCACGAGGAAACTGAACTATGGCATATTACCTGTGGCACACAAACTGCAGTAACAAAAGTAGAGCATATGAACTACAGCATATGAACTACAGTATGTGATGTATAGCTTACGTCCCATACCGTAGTTCATATGCTGTTCGTATACTACAACATACCAACTATAACATATGAACTACAACATACAACCTACAACATATGAGCTACAACATATGAACAACAACATTTTAACTACAACATACCACCTACAACATATGAGCTACAACATATGAACAACAACATATGAACTACAACATATGAGCTACAACATATGAGCTACAACATATAAACTACAACATATGAGCTACAGCATATGAACTACAACATATGAACTACAACATATGAACTACAACATATGAACTACAACATATGAGCTATGACATATGAACTACAACATATGAGCAACAGCATATAAATCAATAAATTGAACTTCAGCTTGTAAAAGCTAGCAAAATAGAAACACATACCGACAGGTGAATCGTATTTCAAAGTTTCCTGTGGCCTTATTTTTTGTTAATGATGGAATAACAAACTTGAACTCGTGCTCTGTATCGTCGTCTTCCCTCATGATATCACCTGGTGAGAAATATAAGATGGTTAATAAGACAGCAACTGACTACAACTTGTTTATGGTAGAGATTACTAGCAGGCGGCATGATCTGTAGTTAGAGACCAGTGCCCCTGGCAGCACTTACAGCGCATGTTGCCTGGGTACAATTGAATTCGAATACCATCATTTTTTCCCATAATTGCTGAATCTTGGCTACTCCCCTCGGTGTACGCATCTAAAGAGAGATAAACACATCGGGTATTAGCTCTACTGGATTATTTGTTTAGCTACAAGTTAGTATGACTAACTTGTGTCATCATATATATATATCGAGATGTGACACACAGCTATATAAACTAAATCAAGACTGCTAGTAGATAGAATTTAGTAAAAACGTACAAAATTTTAGTAGATTTTATTCGAAAGTATCGGCATTTTTCTATCATTTTCGATTGCTTTTGATGTTTGAAGTGATCTGACTGACAGGATGCTTCAAGAGTAAAATCGATAAAACTTGATCCGGTTAAAACGCCCAGAAGAGAAATACATCCGCAAAAAAGGATGTCACTAGTCAACACCTCAAACATCAAAAACAATCGCGAATGATAGAAAAGTACTGATAATTTCTGATAAAATCTACTAAGATTTTATGCGAGTTCTTCTTTAAGTGAAACTCTGTTATCTAAAATAAACCGACTAATGATCCAAAGAAGAACAGCTAGAATGGACCAGCAGAGATATTGTTTTAACACGAGGTCACCATCTACTGACCTTCAAATAGGATTGACTTTATGAGTGGAATACATTTCAGAATACGGCTGCAAGTAAATTAAACCGTGAAAATATAATTATATATATAATTGTACAAATAAAATATATAATTATATATATAGTCATGATGGTAATTGTTAGCACCTCTACAATATTGTCCCTTTGTATTATTGGCTCAAAGTGGTGTAATTAAGTTTAATCCCTTTACCATTCCAATGAAGTTCATCAGACTATACATGTACATCATTAGAAAGCTGATGTTCTACTCCGTCTGAATCTGGTAATTTTAAATTAGATGGCCATATAATGCTGGAGTCATTGACTGGCCAAATCCAGTCAATTTGCGACTAATTCCGTTATTCTGTCTGGTGTGGTATTGCTTTCTCTTTGTGTAGCAAGTTTGTGACAGGCCTCAACAAGGACATGAGACCTCTGAGGAAAGTGTAGTGTTAGACGTTGTGATGATCATAACGGGATTTCAAAATATTTAATTGCTGTTAGTGTGCTATATTCGTGTTATGTTACACTGCATTGTATAATACTAGGAGTTGTGTACCTCCGGGTTTTGTGTTAAAGGACGTCAAATAAATATAGACAGTTGCGCTCGTTACAACGGCAATGGCTACTTCTTTATTATCAGTGTTCACGTGCAGAATAAATAATCTCCTACCATCTAACTAGTAACAATTACACAGTTTGTAGCTTTAAAACCAAACAACCCTCTTCATCGGAATAATTCAAACTTTCTACAGTTGTGGAAGCCTGGTTTCAACAAAACAATGTGAAGGTGATGGAATGGCCGGCACAATCACCGGACCTTAATCCAATAGAAAATATATGGCAGCAAATCAAGGTCATAGTTTGTACACAAAAACCAAAAACAGAAAGAAGACTAAAGGAGTTGTATCACATATCACAGCCTGGCATCACCTTATCAAGGATGATAAACTTCATACCCTCGTCAATAACATGAAGCCTCGCTGTCAGGCTGTCATCAAGGCCAATGGCTACCCTACCAAATATTAATGATTCCATAATCCTTATCAGGGCAACAACCTTTTGTTTATGCCACAAGTTGGGCTTATATCATGTAAAACTAACTATGTTGTTGACCACTCCTGTATCAAAATGTCATTTTTTGTTGTATTATCATTAAACATGTACTGTATTCATCCAGTGATTGTTAATATGTCAACTGTGAAAATAGATTCCCTGTATCATAAGCTTTTATTTGATGTACGGTTTGTTGGAATTTGTTCAAACCAATGCTCACAATTCAGAAAATACCTCCAAATATCTATGAGTGCTAACAATTACCATCATGACTGTATATAGGTATAAAACTACCTGTTGAATAGCAGCTGTAGAGCCACCCTGAATTTTAGATGTAAGTAGCCTAGGCTGTTCTTTCCACAAACCGTAACAAGCAATTTCAGATATGTTTTGTGTGTAAATTCACCACATTCCAAGCTTGGGTCTGATGTTTACTTGTAATCTTTATGTCTTTGTAGAAGTTTTGCTAATCCCAGCTTTCTGTTATGCTGTTAACACAGTTTTCTAAGCAATAAAAAGTCAAATAAACATTGAAGCTCGAGAATAAGTTATATATTGAAATTTTATTTCAATTTGGTACAACTACAAATATAAAATAGATTTTTATAGCTCGCTTAGGGGTTACTACTCTATACTATTTTTATTTATTAATGAAACTTGCAACTTTACTCTTGTTTATACTAAAATGTTTAGAGTTGATATCATCAATATAAATACATGCATATCTAGAAGGCTAGGAGTATTTAGAATACAGTAGATTATTCTCCAAAGTATTTAGTACATATTTATTAGTCTCTTAAACAAACCTCAGCAGTATTATCATTATGCCTGGTCACCTGGTGACACTTGTCACCTGAACAGCCCATATCATATGCCTGGTCACCTGGTGACACTTGTCACCTGAACAGCCCATATCATATGCCTGGTCACCTGGTGACACTTGTCACCTGAACAGCCCATATCATTATGCCTGGTTCAGAACAATGTCGGGCAATGTGCTGCTTCTTGATATGCCCAGCTTATGCACGTGTGCGATTGATGTGAGCCGCGGTTGTTATGAAATTGCTTGGATGGCACAACTAAATCCTGAAGGCACTCCATAACCGGCATTGTCCTGCGTGGTCCGGCAAGGGCGCAGAACCTTCGACACTGGTTTCAATCAGACATTAAAAGGAGGAGAAAAATTCATAGCTAAATGTCACTACAAATCTGTTTTGCGCAGCCGCGATTTTCAGGTGACAATTGATGACACTTTTCACCTGAACCCCTGATGCAAAACATATTTGCGACGACTTTTAGCTAAGAATATTTCCTTTTACCGATATTACTATAAGTTCACTCCACAGAATATCTATTTTCAGTGTAGAATACATTTATAATTTAGTTAGTGTTATATTAATACTAACTGTGTATATAAATATCTGCTGAACTGTGAATCACCTATTGCCAGCCTGCCACTCTATACCAAGACCAACACACCAGCATTTTCAGCACTAGCTAGTGGGGTTTGATTAGAAACACTGGTTAAGAAGTCAAGTCTGTGACCTTGAGAAAAGCTGCAAGCTGACTTATGACTCTAGTAACTGATATCTCATGTCAAGCTATCCTAACTTCATGGTATTATGAATACATGTCAGTGTTGTAACTTCTCTCCAGCGAAACTGCTGATTCTCTGCAATTGTCCCTACAACAAGAAGGAAGATGCTCAACAATTGTCCATCAGTGTGTGGCTGTGAAGCTATAGTACAGATTCACCTTACTGGGCAAATGGGGATATGCCCTGAGAACTGGTCTTGCTGTAGCTGAAAATATTGCTGTAGCGGAATGTATTATTTGTCTGCATGTGCAATGTAATACGCATTGACTAAAATACACATACATGTAGTTATAGCCTATCTAGCAGCATGCATTTGGTAACGAATCATCTAGCTTGCAAAGACAACCATTGTTTGTTCGAACTAATGAAGACAGGGCCATGTCTAAACATTAAAAAGGTGTGGATATTGAAAATTGAGTATAATACTGTAAATTAAACACCCTAAATTGTCTCGTACACATACTCCTAAGTTACAGTATGGTACAGTTTACATATACAGTATACATGAGAGAGTAAAATATGGTTATACTCGCCATAGAGTACAGTATAATATTAATAGCGGTAATAATGAAAAACCAAAGTTACAATACACCTGCTGTCTGTAACGAGAGCGACCTATCCGTCAGAGTTGTTATTCTTCGAGTAGACACAGCCACATCAGACAAGCATCTAAACCCCAGACATTAACCAAACAATTTAGACTCTGAGAATGAAGTCTGAAGAAGCAGGAATTGGCAGTAATACTGCATAAAGAAACATGGCTGAAGTTGTCTTCTCGATCCAACGAGTGTCATTAAGAAGCGCTAACAGCTCCAAATATAATTTGATTAAAATCGCTTGCCACAACAGGTACAATGTATATAAAAGCGAATCTTGTTGGTATGACCAAAAGGAAAACTGAATACGCATAACTATTCCTCATTTTCTTATTGTTTTGTTCAAGAAAAATAAATGATTGAGAAAACAACTACGAATTTCAACAGGTCGGCAAATGACTATTCTAGTAGTTGGCACCAAACAAGACAATCTTGCCAATTGTTTCTAGGTCATTTCTAAGTTAAAATCACTGTGGGAGTTGCCAGCTTGCATTTAGATAACTCCATATCTATTTGAGCTTGTGCATAAGCCTTCCAACTGTAATACCTTGAAGATGAGAGTTGTGCTACTTGCGCTAGTCATTGTCTTTCTGAATGCAGCACGCTTTGGTCATGGTAGCCAAGAGCAAAAGCTGACTTTCTACCAGGAGAAGATCAAGGATCTTCAACAGCTAATTCTCTCCAGATGTTCAAAAATCCATTCACAGAAGCGAGAAATCAACCAAGAGGTGACTCTTTCAGCCCAAGTAGCGGAGGAAAAATTGTTTTATGAGAAACTTCTAAAAACGTTGCTTAATTGTTTATCTGAAGAGAGTAACAACGCTAGCAGGATATTAACTACCTCTGATTCTACAACCATTCCAACTCCTCATGAGTGTCTTACAGCCACCAACTTGACAGAGTCGTGGAGGATGGACCACAATGGAAGTGACATCAGACCAGGTGGTCCTCACTCGAGTGGTGGATACACTTGCGACATGCACAAGGACCTTCAGTGGTTTAGATTCTCTGGTGCTGCGGGTGAGCTATTAATAGTGTCCTATGCAAAGAATATGTCATCTGTAAAATTTTAAAAGCTATTTATAAGTGTAAATTGTTAATAAACGTGTTTAGAATGAAAATGCAGAAACAAACATTTTGGAAACTGTTGTAGCAACACACCTAACCAAGTGATGTTTCTGAAATACGAACCATATTGCTGAACCTTGAGATTTACTAATAAGAATTTCTGGAGAGATGGCAGCATCAATTTTTTTTTCTGGAATGTTGCCTTTACCATTACTATGTTTGCAGGCTACCTTTCTGCTTTGAACTTAACAAATTATTTCATAATTTCAATTCTAGAGGGCAATACAAAAGGCAACTAGCCTCAGCTTATCAGAAAAAGGCAAAAGTCAACTTTTCCTAAAACTCACAGCAAGCTAGGAATCTACAACTAGTGTTGAGAACATGAAATGAGTCATACGTAACTAGTCACAGAGTCAATGATAGACCTGAGTCTTCTGATGTTAACTCCCCTAGTAACTATACAAACCAGCTGTACTAGATTAATCACTAATAACTTTATCTCTTCCACCAATCACCATCAGTTACATATTTAGAATGAAAAGTCATTGGTTGAAGTGGCACATTCAAAAACAGTTATACTAGAACTTTAGCCAACTCTTTAAGACAGAAGGCTCAACTAACTAAATTCAAATCAATTCACCCAAATCAACTCAAAAAGACAACCATACTCATTCAATAGACCATATTCATAATCAATACTAAAAATTTGATTTAGTTGCTTGTTACCTTATAGCATAGATACATTTTTACGGTCTCTTAATTTGTGTCACTCATAGCATGTAAGAGTCTGTAGTCATTCTTAGTATATAAATTCTACTCTTACAAACGAGACCCAATGCTAAAATGAGAACTTAAAACATCTTTGGAAGTAAAAAATTGATGTGCAGTTTGAATCACTTTTAGAGCCTGAATTTATTGCAATAACCAGAAAGTGGTGCTGTAGCAGCATATCTGTAGATATGCACATACTAGCTAATCCATTTTTACACTTTGTTGAGCTATTTACATTTTAAACTTTCATTTATTTTCAGATCTTTTAGAGTGATGAGCTCACCAAACTTTTGACAGTTTGAAAATCAATGACTTACTCTACCCCATAGGTTCAGTTCCTCTCTTGAAACCACCAATGACTGCTTCTTTCTGCAGTAGAGCGAACAGGGCAACTAGCTATATGCGGATTGAGTCATTGGAACAAGTACCTTGGCTATTATTAGCAGACATATATGGCTGAGAGAAATGATCAGACGAGGTTTTGAATTTGTGTAAAACACACATTGTAGCCTGGGTTCCATGAGTTGTCGCTAACGATAATGGGCCAAGTTTGGGTAGCTTACTAACATCAGTATAGTGGGCTAATAGAGAGTTCTATAGCAAATTCTAACCAAACTATCAGAACTCTTGTATTTACGCTTACCTTAGGGAGAAGGATGTTGAACAAGTGCCCAATGATGAACAGTTGTGGCACAAGATGGCCGTACTGGACAGATGAAAAAGCCCCTGAGGAGGTCGGTGTACCTGCTACTATCAATGTCTATAGATCTTTTGCACCTACGGCTAGCTGTAAAGACAGAAGTCGTACTGCGGAGGTGATGAGATGCTCTCTCGAGACAAACGGCCTCATCTATAGGAGCACTGATAGTTACTATGATGCGTGTATCGCTGCCTTCTGTGGGATGATGTGAAATAAAGACACATAAATACACTGTCTCAGCCTTGCTTTGTACTGTTTGTGAAAAGGCTGAACACGCTGGCCAAGTTACAAGTTATAGAAGATTTGCAGTGAGAGCCAGGCATAGAGGAACCAAAAAACCAAACCTTCTGTATTTGATTTGACATGACTGCAGAAGTTCTGACAGAAGTTTATAGCTGGTTGCTTATGCAGAGTTTGATTTGTTTGTAGTGCAGGGTAAATCAGCTAAATATCAGACAGGTAGAGTTTATTGTTTCCATGACACAGATGTGGAGTTGTTCACCCGTTGAATTACTGTGTAATAAGTGTTTCCATGGACAATCGCATGAGGCGGTCTAACGCAAGCTCTTTCTTAAAAAGAAAGGATTTCTATGCCAATGTTCAAAGCGGCCCATTAAAAACTACCTAAATAAAAATAAGAATGAATACAGCTTCGAAAATGTTAAAAATTGAATAGCTAGCAGGACATTTTTCCCGCGCATGATTCCCAAGTGCGGTTACATGTTTTGCAAGCATGGAACATTCAGTAAAAGTTTATGAGTAACAATACTCGTTTGACGATCTTTGCCGCTTCCATCTTGCAGATAAGACGAACTTGCGGATGAACCGCGTTATGGAAACATGAGGGAGAATTTTATAGTAGCTTTTTCATTCGTCCTCAGTGGACAGGACATGAGTACTTGATAAAAGCTTAATGCCTTATTATTCCCGCGAGGTCCTAAGGTTTTGCTAAGAGTTAAAATGACATCTTTATGCAGAAATTAATGGAAATAGAGAAACTTTGCATGAAGTCACTAATACCGAAGCTTCCAAATTGTAAATTGATGAAACAAGAAACAGCAGAATATCAAAGCTCCAGAGAGCTAGCTGGAAATATCTACAGAAATGAGAAAAACATTTAAAAATAAAATAGACCAAAAAAGTATGTTTGACAACCGAATGGAGGTTATAAAGTCAATTTCAAGCACCCAACCTCCTAAATTTGAATCTACATGTGTATCTGTTCCTTGGGTCACCTGATCTCTGGGCATCAACTGTACTAGTGTACTGTACAACTGTACAGTTAGCAATATATTTACAAATTGAAAAACCTATAAAATTCACATTCACACGCAGTAATAAAAGTTGCCAATAACACCTTGATAAGGAACACTAGGAAATCAAATTGTGGTAGTATGGGCCTGGCACAAAGCCTTCCTCAGCTATAAACAGTTTATCCTTATCAAGCCTGTGAGTTATAAGCATTCCATGAGTTGGGACGAGGCTGTGGTGCCCGATTGTCCTACTACGATTCCCGAGCACATTACTGATGACTAATCGAAACTGGTTGGTACTATCGTTGTAATAGATGCGACGAACAAACACACGAGACATTATCAAAACTGCAAGCCCGATGGTAGTTGAGATAACGAAACCGAAGATGGCCATAATTGGAGTCACTTCCTCTCTGCGGTCAATTTGTGAGGGATGCCGAGTATCCTTCTCCACGAGCAGTCTATACATAGTCTGGGCACACTTGTAGTAGACAAAGAGAGGAATTGTGAAGACAAGGAGCTTGCTGCCAGTCAGAAAAAGACTGCTGGATGACCTATAAAATATAAGTCGGTCTTCTAGGACTATAATCAGTACCCAGGTAGAGTACTATGACTGTCTCTAGGACTATATAATCAGTAACCAGGTAGTGTATTATGTCTGTCTTCCAGGACTATATAATCAGTACCCAGGTAGTGTACTATGACTGTCTTCTAGGACTATATAATCAGTACCCAGGTAGTGTACTATGTCTGTCTTCTAGGACTATATAATTAGTACTCAGGTAGTGTACTATGTCTGTCTTCTAGGACTATATAATTAGTACTCAGGTTGTGCACTATGACTGTCTTCTAGGACTATATAAACAGTACACACATAGTGTACTATGACTGTCTTCTAGGACTATATAATCAGTACTCAGATAGTGTACTATGACTGTCTTCTAGGACTATATAAACAGTACCCAGGTAGACTACTATGTATGTCTTCTGGGACTATATAATCAGTACCCAGATAGAGTACTATGTATATCTTCTAGGACTATATAAACAGTACCCAGGTAGAGTACTATGTCTGTCTTCTAGGACTATATAATCAGTACACAGCTAGAGTACTATGTCTGTCTTCTAGGACTATATAATCAGTACCCAGGTAGTGTACTATGACTGTCTTCCAGGACTATATAATCAGTACCCAGGTAGTGTACTATGTCTGTCTTCCAGGACTATATCATCAGTACCCAGGTAGTGTACTATGACTGTCTTCTAGGACTATATAATCAGTACACAGGTAGTGTACTATGACTGTCTTCTAGGACTATATAATCAGTACATAGGTGAGTGCTATGCCTGTTATATACTATACAGGAAACTGCGATAGAAAGGGGAGTGAGTACAAGACAGAAGAGAGCACCGAAGATTTACCTGTAAACAAGATACTCTTGAGATGAGATCCTATCAAATCTTTTCTCAATTTTGTTGATCAGCTTTTTGTAGCGTTGCAAGGTAACGGAGTCGGCAGATTTGTGGAACGCTAAACAGCAAGTCAGCTACAAAAACACCACAACCAAAGATATCAATGACAAACAGGAGACATAGTATGTTGATATACTTATAGAAAGCTCAAATTCAAAGATGCATTATTTTAGTCTGTTGCAGTAACAGAATTAACAACATCTTAACAATAAATACTTATTCTATAAATGAACTATTAAAGGCAAGCAGTACGGCTGCTGTCACCGACTAATCAGCTCCAATAACCCCCTAACTGTTATCCTATGTTGACAATTATTACATAACTAAATTCAAACAGAGTGACAATCTAATTGGAGAAACCTAAAAGAAACTATGTAGATAGGATGTCCCCAACTTAGGTATTCCAGCAGGTATTCCAGCTTGGCTACCAGAACTTATAAAACCATTTGTAATGTTATCTAGACTCAGTGTCTGGACTACAAGTCACCTCATATTATGCAATGACAACGGGTATGAACTGGAAATATAGACATAGGGTGTATCAACACATGCCAAAATACAACATAACAAGGTAGTCAAATTGGTGAAACTAAACCTCTCATAATAGCATACCCGAGGTGATCGTGCATGGGCAAGTATTCGGAAACTCTGACTTAGAAAATTCATCGGGAAGCGTCTCCCTAAAATGGCAACCAGTAGTTAAACTTTTCTCCCTGTTGAGTTGTTACATACGGAATTGTTTCCATCACCGTATGTCAACTGCAAATCCAAATGCCAAACTACACCATGATTTTTCCACTTGACTTGAGAAATCACAATGTGACAACCGCTGGTATGAGACAAAAGCATCAGAACACTTAACAAACATATTTTTTAGCATATATTATTATATACGAGGGTCAGTCAATAAGTAGTGGAAATTTGGTCATAACAGTTTGGAACAACATGTAAATATATTGTGTTAATACATGTTGCCACATCTTTTATAGTATTAATAATCATTCTGAAATAAATGGAAAGAAAATTAGAAACCTTACCATTTAGACCTGTGCTACCGGGGTTTGCATAATTAGAGGGCACAAAGCATAGCATAAAATGCAAACATGTGGATGTACAATAGTTTTGTAGTTGCGTAAGAAGCCATAGAGGCAAGTTCTCTTTTGCAATTTATTCAAGCAAAATTCTGACCTTGTTGATATTATACTAATCGTGTAATTACATTTATTAGGGTACGCCTGGATTTGGTTAATACAGAATGAAGAACACTAGAGGCTGCTGTGTAAACTGATCATATATATGCAACAAATACTAGTATTTAGTAATAGGCTTTTATGAGTGTCGAAAAAACATGCATACATGCACTTGGGGTTTTTAAAAATATGTACATGTATGTTAGGTAATTGGTTTTGATTTCTTGTGTGTTATGAAGGAGAAAGCAAAGATTTATTCCCAGCTAGAGGTACCTAAACATTACTTTTCGCATTAGCATACTGCAAGCTGTTGACAACCACTTGAGTTGAGAAACAATGACTTGATCCGTCATGTTTAATAACAGAAACCAGTTAGGAAATGCACACATGAGTAGCTTAGTAGAAAACAAAACCTCACAACAGTGTGAAATTACGTATGTCATCACCAACAGGTGACTTGTAGACCAGCTTCTACTAAAATGAATGGAAACTAGCTGATCAAAACTTCCTAGTCAAGATATGGAGGTAAAGAAAGCAAATGAGAACCAGGATGAACGATAACAGATCTATGAATACAGTGATAAAACATACTCATTGTCTATATTCAATGTGTGGTGATATGAAGAAGAGCTTGATTTTTAACATGTTCAATCAGATCAGCAGTAGCTTGCAACAAAACTGTAGCAGAGCCAGTGATATCAGTGCTGAATGTGCTGAACTAAATGACCTGGGTAATGGTGAACTTTGTTCTTGCTGTAAATAATTATAACTGGAAGATGCATTTACATGTTTATAACTGCATAGTTAACACCAATATAAAGTTCTCTCGCGCAAGTGAACATTTCACTCATTGGAAATCCCCTGCAAATCGGTATACTAAAAATTCTAAAGCCTCTTTAGCAGAATGCAACAGTCAGAAAACCAATTTTATATAGTTGATGACCAAAACTTCTCTTATGATGGAATGAAAATTTCGGGTTTGCTAGCGTGTGAACCGGGTGTACAGCAATGTAGTGTTAATATATATCAGGTGTAAAAAGAGGGCAGTAAATTTTATTCTTGTTTATTACAGCTTTTTGGTAAAATGCACCAGTTACTTCGCAGCTCAAGTTATTTGGCTTCAAAATTTTTTATTATGTCCATCTGCTTATAAGTAGTTGTGATTCACCTAAAATTTTATCATGTCCACCTGCTTAGAAGTACTTGTGATTCACCTAAAATTTTGTTATGTCCATCTGCTTATAAGTGCTTGTGATTCACCTAAAATTTTCGACCAGGCCATGAATGGCAGTTCTGAAAAATGTCCCTTATGTTCCTCGGTGTTCCCCTTATGTACATCGATGTTTTGGTGAATGCTCCATCAGTAGTAGAGCATGATTGGAGGTGATAGCTCATGCTTAGGTATTGAACAGGCTGGTATAACGCCGAACAAGAAAAAATAGCATTGAACAGAAAGAAGAATGCATTATTAGGAAATAATTCTGTGCTTTGGGTCATATACTGACTGTTAAAGCAGTCTAAAGTTGTGGTTTTAGGGATGATGCTGTATCAGCTGATGAGAAAGCTGTTGAAAAACATTTTGGGGTCTGTTGAATATATGGATAAATTTGTTCCAAACCAGTAAGAGCTCTTTTGTCTATTGAGAGAAGTATGCAAAAAGGGAAGCAGTTTACTAGACATTGTGCTGGCCTGGTCTTTCTGCCTCGATTAATGTGTCCCAATGTAGATTAAGAGTAATTTCAACGTGCATAGCCTTGGTGCTGTATTGATGGAAAAAATGTTAAGCTTTTTAGCTAAATATATCTCCGATTATTAGAAACGCCATTGCCCTAAAAGCAATTTACATCGTTTGCTTTCTTGTAAAAGGTTTTAGTTTTATGTGGCAGTAAGAAGGAAGTCATTATAAAACAGGAAAATAAACCCTTATTGGGTGTCATAAAAATATGGCAAGCCAGCTGGTCTCATATAGCTATAGAGCGATAATCAAATACAGATCATGAAAAGCATCGTCATGAGTTTTTCTTCAGCAATGTGTTGACCCACACAGATTTGATCACATGTTCAGGGCTTGAAGTTTTTTTTAGGTCTGATAATGCTACGAAGAAATATGCATGTAAAGATGATTAACAGAAATTAATTGGTAAGTGATATAAATATTAGACGCTGGCCCATCTGAGTGTTTTGAGTGAAATTTTTACTGACTTGGTTAACATGAATGTATGGTATTGGAGAATGGCTCCACTCAGTAAGCAAAAAGATCAAATCCATTTGTAAATTTCAAGTTTTTAGTACATCATTTTGGTAATGATTATTTAAAAAGACAATCAGAACATGTACGTCGGCGATGAAGGAATGCAAAGAGTTTGGCTAATTGTAGTGAAAACGCTGACATGCTATCCAAAGCACGTCATGAAGAGATGGTAGACAATCGCCAGTACAGTCACTTCAAAGATATCTACCCAATAAAATGCCTTTTGAGACATGCTTCATGCCCAGTCACTTGATTCAGAGTTACATATGTTGAAATGAGGGGAACATACGAGTTGTCAAATATTCTAATGCAGACAAGCAGAAGAATATGAGAAATTGTTGATGGCAGTAGATCCCAATTGCGGGACACACATGGGCTTATGAATTTTCGATATTGTTAATAAGGTTATATGAGGTTCTATCTAAAGATATTAGGTTTTGTAAAAATAAAGATGACATACACCTATGCTTGATGGTACAGCCACCGACATCTCCTGATTCCAGGATAACTGAATCGCTCTGACCACATAACCTTTGCATAAGCCCAAACAGGGGTTGACACCTCACCATGTTTGCAGCTCCTACCAAGGCCTAAAGAACCAGTACCTTTTGTCTTAGCTCTAGTAGGGTAGTCAGTAGTCTTGCATGGCATGCCACATTGAATTTAACAAGTCCCCAGGCAGTGTAGTCATTCATAACGTTAAGTCTTTCTGTTTTGCACTGAATGTAGCCATTTCCTAGTGCAAAGTGCTTAGTATGATGAAGTTTAGATAGAGTTTTACTTAGCCTTAGTATTGTGCCTTCCAGCCTTAGCCTTCCTTTGCACCTTAGCCTTAGTATTGCGCCTTTTATGGCTCGCATTACTCAAGTGTTCCTCAGTTAGTATTCTGGTGTTGGAATTGTCAAACCTTTCATTGTCCCTTTAGTCTAACTTGTGCCTTCACTTGTGACAGCGTATGTACTTTTGTATATGCAGGCGTCTCTCGCATGCCTGAGATTGTTTCAGGAACTTGGGCTACAGAAACCAGATCAGCTTTAGGAGGCAAAGCCTCTTGCACCGGCTTGCAGGATTATGTAGCTTTCTCAGCTTATTGAGGTCCCAAAGCATATATAAACAAGGGTGTATTGGAGAGCACTCTTCTTCCTGCTTCAAGCTAGTGAAGACGTGGTGAGTGATTATAAAACATGGCGTCGTAGGCAAACTTGGTTTGCAGGAGAAAGCAATACAGCGTTGACGGCGTTTAGTTCTCGAACTGTCACGTGGACATTCGAGAGTGGTGTAAGGAAAAGTGATACGGTGATGTTTAATATCCAAATAGTTGTGTTGACATTCGAGAGTGGTGTAAAGATAAGTGTTTAGTGATTGTGTTACAGGAATTAGTTACCTATTCGTTTCAGGAAGAGTGAGGGTAGGTGTTTGTATACTTTTGAGTGGTGATCGTGGTAGAGGTGCTTTTGTTCTTTTTAACGATGGCTGCATTCAGGGTCAATGTTAATTATTTACCCAAGTTAGTAATTAATCAATGATGTAGCCAAATCATATGAGTCTTGGCTAACCGAATTCGGTTTATGCTAGAACTTACCACTCTGCAAATGGGTGAGACTGAAGGAGGTCAGGATAACTTTAGCGGTCACATTAAACTGCTTGCGTTTTTGAATGCCTATAGGTAAGGACAGACGTGAGGCTTTACAACATGTAGGTTTTAGTTTAGTCTTATGATTCTACTTATGAGCAGGCCATAGAACACCTAAATAGAAATTATGGTGAGGAGACAGTATACATTAAGACTGAAATTTATTACTTGTTCTTTTTGCATGTGATGAAAATGATTATATGTTATGAGTTGAGAAATTCAGCAGGAATTTAAGCTTTGGTGGCAATGATAACAGGAAAGATTTTGCTCTTGTAATAGCTGTTAATGGACTCAGACAGTCAACGCTAAGTAGACAATTGATGCAGGAAAAGGATTTAGATTGGACAAGGTTATCCGATACTCTCAGAGCTAGACAACTTGCTCGTGATTCAAAAGCGTTATTAAAATTACTAAGGCTAAAGCTAGTAGTACTGAGGTTTCAGAAGTAGCGACCATTGTTTCTAGATAATCAAAAAAAAACTAGAAGCACTATTAGTTACTATTATAGTGAAGGTGTAGAAGTTCATAGAATTTCTCAAAAGAAGTGTAAGGACTATTATGATAATAGGTCTAAGAATAAGTACCCCAAGGTTGGGTGTAGATCTTCAGGTCATGAGTCTACTAGGCGTGAATGTAGAAGCCGACATAGAAACTCTAGTCGGTCTTCTAGGAATTCTAGTGCTGATAGAGATAATTGGCGTACTAGGTCTAAGGGTGAACTTTCACCTAAGAGTGATAAATGTTACAACTGTGGTAGCCAGCAGCACCGGCTTCACAGTTATCCTGCTGCTAGGTGCTTTACTTGCAATAGGAAAGGTTATACTAGTATTGACTGTGCTAGGAATAGCTCTGAAGACTCTCGGAGACGAGATCTTAACTGGTACCGCTATGACACAAGTAGCAGTAGCAAAACTGACAGGAATATGGACCGAGGTTCAGATATAAGAGATAGACACTACGAATGTTTCCGTCATCTTAGTAAGAGTGTAAGGTTTTTTTCATTTGATACTATTTGATAAGATGATAAAATAATAAAAAGTTTAAAGGTAAATGGTATTGAGATTAATTTTGTGCTTGATACAGGGAATGAGATTTCAACAGTAACAAAAAAAACAGCTAACTGGTTAGATTTACAGTTGAGAGCGCCATAAACTGTTCAGACTGTAATAGATGGTTCTGAGTTAAAGATAGTGGGTAAAGCAGAGGTTCAGTTAGAAAGTATATACAATGGAACCTCGGTTCTCGAACACAATCCGTTCCAGAAGGTTGGTCGAAAACCGAGTTGTTTGAGATCCGAAACAGGTTTTCCCATTAGAATTAATATATATAAGTTTTAATCCGTTCCAACACCCTGAATGTTTACCTTTTTAGTATTTTATACATTATTTTATGCATGAAATTGCACATTAAAATGCTGACCAACATAAAAAGCAATGTATATCTCAAAAAATGTTAAGCAAAATGGCAAAGACACAAATAACATAAACATAAATGTAACCCAGGCTAATCGTACGTTCGCGTTGTCATGATCTTCCATACGAAAGATTACGCTAACATGAACGTGTAAAAATAAAAAAAGGATAAAGAAAAGAATTATGAATAGGATTTTTTACTCGGCTACAGGATGTTCTTTTCTCTTAAAATATCTATCCAATGACTCTTGCTTCTGCCTTCTTTTTAGCACTTTTCGGAAGTGGTTCATGATAGTGTCGTTAAAGCCATTGATGACTCTGGTTGCTGCAGCTTTATCGGGGTGGTGGAGTTCGACGAAATTCTGTAACTCGGCCCATTTGCTACACATTTGTTTAATCTCGGACAATGGGACAACAGTTGGTCTAGGAAAGAGCGATCTACACCCGTACGCCGCTCAGCATCCTACCCTCACATACGCACTCACGCGTCGTTCGAACTCCGATTTTGGTTCGAACTACGAAGCAAGAATTTCTCGAATTTTTTGTTCGGACTCGGATTTGTTCGAACTGCGAGTCGTTTGAAAACTGAGGTTCCACTGTACAGGTATAGGTCACTGAGGTTCAAGTTATAAAAAAATTGAGCATAAACTTTTTGGGCATAAATGAATTACGGCAGCTGAAATTCTTGACTGTTTTAAATGCATTATGTCCAAAAGGTTTTAAGCCAATTACATTGTTGCCTCCTAGACCTATTACTGCTGGTCTACGTTGGCATATTTCGGATGATGGCAAGTTGCAAAACTTGACGATTAAATCTGATAACAAAAGTAAAGGTCCCGGAGATGGGAAGGACAGGAAGGAAGGTCGACCAGAAAAATCATCAATGATGGGTGGCACCAGCTCAGAAGAAGCTATTCCACAAACAAATGCATGGTCGTAGCACCAGCTGCGCAGAGGCAGCTCATGGTAAGCCACAACCTTTCCTGAATCAGGTGAGCAGCTTCCTTAATGAGGTTCAGTCAGGTTTCATGTCATGTAAGGTCATCCAACAGCGTAAACATATCCTTGCTGAACAAAGTTCAATGATTAAGAAACAGTACAAAAATGCTATTACAGCTGTAAAAGTCGATGAGTGCCAGCTCCAGTTGGAGATGAAAAATGAGCAGGAGTTCAAGGATGCCTTGGCAAACTTGGGTACCCTGAAGGACAAAGTTCTGAAGAACGCTAAGCTACCTCCTACCCAGGCTAAGGTAAAGTTACCTACAGACAGCCTGTCTGTCGGCGGAGAGGTTCACTTAGCTCCCTACACTTCAAATTAGAGAGGTGCAGAGGATACTGTTTCAACAGTAACCTGTACCAGCTGCAAGGCTAGTAAGACTCAGGCAAAACCACCTGCAGACAACCAGCTGTCTGTCGACGGATAAGATGCTGTTTTGGCAGCAACCTGTACGAGCTGTGAGGTTAACCATGCCGAAACAGGTGGAATGGTAGCCCCAAAAAACCTCTTGGGCCAAACAGATATAGGTGCAGGAAGCCCTGATAGAAGAGGAGCCAGGCTATGAGGAGTTTAGAATCTACCCTCTGTATGACTCAGATGATGTCGGTAGGAGAGAGTGACTTGAATGCCTAATCAAGGCATGGGAGCAGGCAAAATAGGAGCAGGTGTGTACTCAGCTAATGCAGGTTAAAGCTGAAGATAACAGGTTAGACTGGCAAGTGCTAATATGGCCAGGAGAATAAGTATAAGAAAAGGATGACTCAACTCATACAGGTAAAGCCAATTTCGATTGTAGTACCAGATAAAAATCTGGTTCACATGCTATCTTCATGCTCATGTATGATTTCTGCTACCAGTGTGACTAACACTTTGGTGAGCTCATGATGACTGTAGGCCGTAATAGTGTACCAGAGGATAGTATACAGACGTGTCAGACACCGTGTCTGAAGCTCGTTGCTTCCTAACATGATTCCTGGTGGTGGTAAAACCTACATGTATGTTTGAACCCCAATAGTTGCAGTGCCTTTGTTCAGGGATAAAGACAAGGGCATGTTGTATATATGCAAATGTCTCTCTCATGTATGACTATGCTTCGGGAACTTGGGCTAAGGAAACCAAGTTGGCTTTAGGAGGCAAAGTGTTGATAATATGCCCGTAACATTTATGTTGTGTAGTGACTTAATACTTTTATTCTGAATAACTCATATATCTTGGTTTCATGTTTTGTAGAGCCTGGAGTGGGCCTTGTACATAAACTAACACAAATATAATGTCAGTCAACAGTTCTATTCATATTGTACAACGAATCACAAACATGGTGCCCCGAGTGAGGAGATACTACTACTGATGAGAAGTGACTGACAGTTGATGAATCACAAATCTCAAAGCTTCTACCTATCTCAAATCACAACAACAACTTAACAATATGAGCATCAGTGTTGACTTTCTAGCTCCTAAGCCTATAGAAGATGGAGCAGACTTATCCAATCAGTGGAGCAGATTCAAAGATGAATTCGAGTTATTTCTCACAGCAGCTGAAAAGACTAACTCAGATGACAAAGTTAAGGTTGCTCTTTTGTTGAGGTGCGTTGGACCAAGGGGAAGTGATATATTTAAAACATTCACTTTCCAGACTGGCAAGTCAAAAGATGTTTATAAAGATGTGATTGAGAAATTTGATGCTTTCTGTAACCGCGGCACAAACAAGCTTGTCAAGAGACATCAACTCCTTTCAATGAAGCAGAACACCCTGACGATAGATGAATATGTTACAGCTCTTCATAAAGTCGCGCGTGAATGTCAACTCAATACTATGTATGACGACTTCATGCTTCAAGCTCTGCTTCTGGGTATCAATGATGATCAACTGAGACGAAAGTTATTCGATGACGCTGGAGGTGATACCGGACTTGGATTAGAGCAGGCAATAAAGAAATGCCGCATTGCAGAAAACTCGAAGAATGACATGGCCACTCTTCAGTCAGAGGAGGCCATTCAGGTAGTAACTACAAAGAAGAATGATGGCAAGAATGATAATCAAGAAGGAACAAGGCCCACCCGGGTTGGTAAATCAAGCAACAGAAGTGTGTGCAGAAATTGTGGCGGATCCCATCCTCCACGAAAATGTCCAGCATGGGGACAACAGTGCCATGGCTGCAAAAAGTACAACCACTATAAGAAGCAATGTCAATCTAAACGACAAGTGAATCTTGTGGAGGATGAAGGAGAAGGGTCAGAGGACTCCCTATTATGCCTTCATGTTGTCCGGAGAGACAGGAAACTGCTCACATCTGTTGTCACCAAGGTGAAGGGAAATAGAAAGCAGACCAGATTTCAGCTGGATACCGGAGCGTCCTGTAATATTTTGAACCACACAGATTACATAGATCTTGGAAAACCCAGTCTAGATGGCAACCGTAAACAGCTGAAACAGTTTGATGGTTCAACTACTAGGGCGTTAGGAGGATGTGAACTGGAAGTCGCTGGTAAAACCTTCTACTTTCTGGTACACAAAACACGCAATCACAGCTTGCTGTCTCTAGATGCTTGCCTTGAGCTCGGGCTGATCTCAATCAAAGATGAATGGGTAACTCTTGTTAGTGGTGACAACTTTCAAGAAATCCTCAAAAGCTATCCAGATGTATTTGAAGGAATTGGTTGCTTGCCAGGAGAATACCATATTGAAGTTGACAAAGAAGCCATACCGAGACAGAGCCACAACCGAAAGACGCCACTTTCCATGATGACTGATCTGAAAGCTAAATTAGATAGCTACACAGAGAAGGGTATTTTAGCTCCAGTTGACTACCCTACACAATGGATTAGCAATAATGTATCTGTCAGAAAGCCAAATGGTTCACTACGTGTGTGCATTGACCCTTGTAACCTCAACAAGGTGATACAGAGGAACCATTTCCCCATGCCAGTTCTGGATGATGTTCTCAGCGATCTGGATGGTGCCAAGGTGTTTACCTTGTGTGATGCTAAAGATGGTTTTCTCCAAGTAAAGTTGAGTGAGGCATCTAGCGATTTGACAACCTTTTGGACTCCCTTTGGGAAATACAAATGGCTCCGAATGCCTTTCGGTTTGTCATCGAGTCCAGAAGAGTTCCAAAGACGACTCTCAGATGCTTTGAGTGGGTTAAAGGGAGTGAGAGTGGTAGCGGATGACATTCTAATCTATGGAAAAGGCGCAACATATGAAGAAGCTACGCTGGACCACAATGCAAATCTGGAGAAATTCCTTGCCCGCTCTAGGAGAGTAAACCTGAAACTCAACAGAGAGAAGTGCAAGTTCATGCTCGATTCACTACCATATATTGGCCACATAATAACACCGGAGGGCATAAGACCAGACCCTGCTAAAATTCAAGCTATTACCAAGATGACCGCTCCCACCAACAGTGATGGGGTGCGCAGATTCCTTGGTCATGTGAATTATTTGGCCAAGTTTGTTCCACACTGTTCTGCAGAATGTGAGCCATTGCGCAGACTAGTAGGGGTGTCAGATGGAGAGTTCAGATGGGGTGAAGATCAGCAACATGCCTTTGCAAAACTAAAATGTTTAATCACCGCAACTTCCTCTCTAAGATACTTTCAGGTGAACAAAGCAGTTGTAGTGCAAACAGATGCCAGCACAGAGGGTCTTGGTGCAGTACTCTTACAAGATGGTCAACCAGTGTCTTATGCCTCTCGGAGTCTGACTGACAGTGAACGGAATTATGCGCCCATAGAACTAGAGCTGCTTGCCATTGTCTTTGGTATGCAGAAATTTGATCAGTATGTTTTTGGAAATCCTGATGTCACTGTGCACACAGATCACAGTCCACTGGAGTCAATATTCAGCAAACCACTTATTCAAGCACCAAAACGACTGCAGTCGATGTTGTTGGCCCTTCAACGGTATCCTATGTCGGTAGTCTACAAGCCAGGAAAGGAACAGATTAGTGCAGATCTACTTTCAAGAGCTCCCACTGGCACACCTGAACAGGGAATCAATGAAGAACAAATTTTCACAGTCAACCAGCTGAGGTCATTCATGTCTGACCTGAATCCAGAAATCATAAAGAGAGACCTGCCAGTCTCAGAGGCGACATATGTGAAAATACAACAGCAAACCAGGACTGATCCCATTCTGAGCCAGCTGAAAACAATGATTCTGTCAGGATGGACTGATAAAATAGGTGATCTGCCGGAAGAGCTCCGGCCATACTACTCCTATCGAGATGAGTTGGCTGTACTTGATGGGGTCATCTATAAGGGTTCAAGACTTGTAGTTCCAGATATGATGAAACCGGATATTCTAGAGAAACTTCATAGTAGCCATCAAGGTACCGCAGCAACAATCAGGAGAGCCAGAAGTGCAGTGTTCTGGCCCCAAATGGCCGAGGACATAAGAATCAAAACGCATAAGTGCGTCACCTGTGCATTAGACTCTCCAGCACAACCTCATGAGACTCTAAAGAGTCATGACATACCTGCAAAGGTGTGGAGCAAGATTGGAATGGACATATTTACACATAAAGACAAGCATTACCTGATACTTGTTGACTACTACTCAGACTTCTTCGAGTGCGAGCCTCTCTCTGCTCTGCAGTCAAGATCTGTTATTAAAGCGTGTAAGAAGGCGTTTGCTAGGTATGGAATTCCACATCAGATTCATTCTGACCATGGAACACAGTTTACCTCAGCAGAGTTCACCAACTTTGGCAAGATCTGGGGTTTCATACACACCACATCATCTCCCGGACACCAACAGTGTAACGGCAAAGCAGAGGCCGCCGTAAAAATAGTAAAGAGATTGATGAGGAGGGCAGATGATGTATACCTGGCCCTGTTAGAGTATCGGAATACAACCACTGCCGGCATGTCTACCTCGCCTGCACAGAGAATGTTTGGTAGAGCTACACGCTCCATACTCCCTACAGCTTCTGACCCGGAGGCCGAGGTTCTGAAGCAGAAGGCAAATCGAAAAATGCGGGCGCAGAAATACTATAATAAATCAGCCAGAGATCTCTCTGAACTGGCTATTGGCTCTCCAGTGATGCTGAAAGATATTCAAGCACAAAAGACAAAGTGGTATCAGGGACGGATAGTGGAACAGCTATCAGACAGATCGTACCTTGTATCAAATGAAAACACAGGCAATGCAGTGAGAAGAAACAGAGTTGATCTAAGACCAATGGTATCTGGTCCTGACCTTACCATCGAAGCTGAAGTCATTAACCCGTCTGAGCCTCAGGCAAATGCTTCTGTGCCACCTGATGTTGAAACGGCACCAATTAGCTGTGACCAGTCTGTAACTACAGATGAAGCCATGTCAGCTCCATGGCAGAGAGCTCGACAAGTCAAACTACCAAGCAAATACAAGGATTATGAGATGTACTAGGTGACCAGGCTGACCCAGGAGGTGTCGGAACAGGCTGAGGGGGCCTGCGCTTCTTAGGCCTGATGGGACTAACACAATCTCTTTGATACTGGTCATGAGACGATAGATGACAAGAGACTTTACAAACTATATTGCTTTGACAATTAGTCAGATTCAGTTCATATTTCATTCATACACTATTACATACGAGAAACATTTGTGAGAAGCTATTTCCACACATTTCTATTCATGTGAAATAGCATTTCTTCGTCATACCTTTGTGGATACATATGATACATAATATGTGATATTCATGACTTGCTTTATCACATGCTTCTTTCCAAATATTGTAAAAGGGATGTTGATAATATGCCCGTAACATTTATGTTGTGTAGTGACTTAATACTTTTATTCTGAATAACTCATATATCTTGGTTTCATGTTTTGTAGAGCCTGGAGTGGGCCTTGTACATAAACTAACACAAATATAATGTCAGTCAACAGTTCTATTCATATTGTACAACGAATCACAAACACAAAGCCTCTTGCACCGGCTTGCAGGATTAGGTAGTTTTCTCAGCTTATTGAGGTCCCTAAGCATATATAAGAAAGTGTGTATTGGAAAGCATTGTTCTTCCTGCTTCAAGCTAGTGAAGACGCGGTGAGTGATTATGAAACATATATTACTCACTGAACTTTCAAATAAGACTGGAACTTTATACAATGGCTTTGATATGATGCTGAAACATAATCATATCCCTACACAAAAAACTTTTTGGCAATGTCGAAGATGAGATTTAAGGCCGAGCAATAGTACGTCATAATCGGTCCAACACAACTGGTGGGTTTGCATTGCCGAGAAACTCATAAATTTCTTTTTGAGACTTATTGATTTGTTATTCCAAGGATAAAACATTTTTCGATTGATTGTTTTTATTTCGCTTAGTATTACTTGTAGTTGAACGAGTGGTCAGTTTGCTTGAAAAGCTATCCAGTTGCACAAAAAAGCACTAATTGAGCACAAAAATTAGCTCCATATTCGAAATGTGAAGTCATAGGCGATTCAGAGTGCAAAGGGTTGAAATAGTACTATGTAATGAGGTTTGGATGATGTTCATCTGCCGGAAAAAAGCATTGTCCAGAAATATTGTTTGTCCAAAAGCTCGTCGAGAAACAGAGAAAACTCGTTCAAAACTTGTTTTGCACGCTCATTGTGAAATGAGTCGCCATCAGCAAAGTTGGCTCGCCAATGAACTACATGTATTTCCTGTATAATTTTGGCGACGGTTTACTGAAGTTTCGTTTCCTCGAGGTGCTAATATCTAGTACTGTCATGATCTTTTCGCAATCCTCTGCTTCCTATGCGAAGCTTGCAGTGGGATTTATGCCAGCGTAGTTTATTCATGCAAAGGAAATGTGAGTAAAAATTAGATACTAACATATTTTATTGTTGTCTTTACTACTCACCATGAGATATTTTTACCTCGTATTTGCCCTAATACAATCAAAACGCTCTTTCACGGGCACGTGTTGCTGCGTTGCGAATGAGAAAAGTTGAGTTTCTTTTGTGAAGCAAATAGTTGCAATAATGCTGCAAACTAGCAGATTACTTGCGACCTGAATAAAATTGTGGTGAGTTGACTATCTGTTACCAGTAGCGCATTGGAGACCTTGTATGATTGTAACTGGTGCCATTATTCTGCGACTCTGCAAACCTTATGCAAACACGGAAGAGCTGATTGAAAGATTGCAATTTGATAAATAAACACAAAACGTCTATTCGCCGCGTCCCATTTCTAATAGAACCAACACCGAGGTATTGTGCTGTTTAAAGATGCTCACCATTTAGTTTAACCCCGAAAATCTTCTCTTGCAAACACTATGCTAGAAAAAAAAATGTTCGTATTTCATCGCTATGCATTAGCTAACAATAATACTAACTCAATGGTGCGTAAAGAAATATTATCACACATAAAAAGTAACAAATTTATATTTTATGTTATAGTTTTATACCCTGGTACTTGTAAGTGTTTCTAAACGATACGCTAAAACGTTGCCAGTTTCAAATTTTTTACTGTTGCTTATACTTTATTTGCCTATAAAGTGAGAAACTCTTATATATATACGAGATACGATATATCTATATATACACTATGCATATATATATATATATATATATATATATATATATATATATATATATATATATATATATATATATATATATATATATATATATATATATATATATATATATATATATATATATATATATATATATACACTATGCATATATATATACACTATGCATATATATATACACTATGCATATATATATATATCTATACACTATGCATATATATATACACTATGCATATATATATACACTATGCATATATATATACACTATGCATATATATATATACACTATGCATATATATATATACACTATGCATATATATATACACTATGCATATATATATATATATATATACACTATGCATATATATATATGTATACACTATGCATATATATATACACTATGCATATATATATGTATACACTATGCATATATATATACTATGCAAATGCATTGCTGCATTTTGGCACAGTCAATGCTCTGGTTGAACTTTGCTGTTAAAAAAGTTATTGAGCCGCTGTCCTTGACACAAATCAGGGTGATAATCTCAAAGCTCGATCCGTCATCCGCATTAGCTGTGCAGAGTAGGATCAGCCTCTTTATCATCTGTAGGACATCACATCTCAAGGTTGATTAACCTTGAATTAATTACTACAACACTCTTGCCGGAACTATGTCAAGGTCAAACATGAAATTCAGAATTCATATGATGTGTTTTATTTTACTCTTCTAATGGTTACTTTTATCAATAGTGGACTGTTTATCATATGTGTGTAAACCAAAACATATGATAGTGGATGTAGTATGTTGATGTTGTGGATTAGAAAACGATGTTTATCATATTTGTTGAAGGAAAAATACAAATACTCTGGGCATATGCATAACATAATCTTATGTATGATACATTTGAGTAGGAGTCATTGATTATCTAATGTCTATTATTTATTTGATGTATACGATAAGCATTATACATGTGATAGTAGTTAGTAGTAGCCCAACCACATAGCTAGTAGGATCACACAGCGACTAATCACCATAACATCAAAATAAGCAAAACGATGCCTTTGTCGGTACAATACGATGTGTCGGTTTGGTCTGCGGTGAGGTATGAGGCTAATGTTGTGAGTCATAATAGGCATTCCACAGCGCATCTCATGCTCTCTATAACAACACATACAGTTACATCACATCTGATAACTGCTGTTTTCCTCGATGCCCACACACTGATTAGTATATTACGCTGCCAGCAGCTTGCTATTGCACCACTATTGAGTGTTATAGGTTGCATTCAGAAACCTTTGGCTCCGTTAGTTGTATAGGTGTGTGTAATCACCCGTTTAGATGTACCTATAGGATAGCATCTACCTTTGTGTTAACTTGTTGATCCATTGTAGTGTGTAGATGGATAGAAGTGTTCAGGATAGATAGGTCTTAGTCTTTGAAGGGAGATCTTTGTATCACATTTATTATTTGAGCAACAGTTCCTCCTAGGGTTACTTTAATGCAGGGAATTTATCATCTTTAGATTTCAACTGCTCCAGTCATATCCCGTTTGAATTCTGTAATGCGAGTGCTACTGCGCTCATTCATATTGATTTATTGTAATATAATTTAGTTTCATAAAATTTTAATTTCAAACTTGACAGATAAATCGCTGCTATTGTAAATCTATAGTGATAAATAACACCAGGATTGGTTAACAATAGTGTAATGTATGCTAGCGATTCCTTAGCCTGTGAATCTAATGAACTCAGTTAAGACATGTGAATCTAATGAACTCATTTAAGACATGTGGGTTACTCACATTCTTATTTGACGAAACAGAAGTGAGCTCAGTGAGTCTCTCTTTTTTGAAGGGATAACGACTCTTGTGAAGGACATTTTGGAAGTAACAGATGGTAATAAACCTCACACTGAGCCTGCCTTGCCTGCTGCTCATTCCGCCTGTAAAACCATCATAATTTCGGAGTCTTGTTTATTCGGTTTGCTGTCTCTCATTGGTGTCTTTAATCCTTTTACTGCCAGAATCACTTGCCCCATTTCAGGGCCATGAACTACCTCTTTCACCAGCCCTATTCTATGACAGTGTGCAAAAATACATGATGCAATGAAAGACAATTCCATTCCTGTGATGCATGTTCATAAACATTTCAAAAGACCATTTTAGAATGGAACCAACTCCTAACCCTAATAGCACTCTATTCTAGGGTGTACTTCTTCTGAGTACTTGATGAGATAATAACCAATTACTGACTCATTTTGATAAAGACCTTACTACTAGCTCCCAACATTAAGCTAAGGAAGCCGTGTTTTTCTTTAAACAACCCTAAAATCCAAACCAAGTCGCTTCAGTAAGTTTTAGACATCTCTGTTTTATGCCATAAAATATGTTTATTTCATCAAGCCAATTTCTTTGCATTTTTCTCAACTGTAAATGTGGAAATTAAAGTTTTCATATCACAGAAGCTTAATAAAATCTTTTGACTTTTTTCTGATTATTGAATTTAATCATACTGACTGTAATCCCAAGGTAGTTCGATTTAAACAATTCTTAATAAATTTAAAACCATGCTTGGTAAATTTTTGGTAAATGTTAAGAAGTGCTTTGGTTTTAAGCGCTATTTTTATAGAATACTACCGGAAAGTGTTTTTCAATAAAATATCATTCATGTATAATTTTTTGACTCACAAATAGTAAAATAGAAGTTCATATAATTTTTAGCTATGTCTAGAGGTTACTACATAAATGTCAAAGAGTTTGAAGTAGTAAAATGTTTGCTGTTCACTAAAATAAATGATGCTTCCTAAAGCCATAAAACAGAACTTTTCATGGCATTATTAGCTCGGGGTTCTACTGTCTAACGGCAAGTGAGTTGGCAACTTGTTTTCCCTAGGGCAGGGGTCGGCAACCTGCGGCTTCGGAGCCGCATGCGGATCTTTCACCCCCCCTTGCTGCGGCTCCTTCTGACTTTGGATTGTTTTCATTTTTACCATATGCCAAGTAATTCATAAAAATATAGAGGTTTTATCATTAGCTTTTGTAATATAATTGAAAAAATTGCAATTATGGCGTCTCAAAGATGACAGCTTGGGATCCTGTGTGAAGGTGAAGGTGATGTCATACAGCCCCGACGTACAGGCGCTGTATGATGTGGTCCAGGAGCAAAAATCACATTAACCAAGTATAATAGCTTAATATTTTAATTGGCTATTTTGCATATATTCATATTTTGTCATTGTTTGAATAAATTGTCTTTTATTATTTTGGTTGACAGCTTACTCACTGTACGCGCCAAATGACAGCACACAGAAAAAACGCAGCATATTTGCTGCAGTTAGAATTTAAGTTCGGCGTTTTGTTAAAAGAAGGACTGAATTAAACATGAAGTTGCAAATTTAAAAAAAAAGTCAAATTAGATAAAAATTTTTCGCAAAATACCCTCGAGTGGAGGTGAAAAATAGCGAAACTCTACTTAAAAGAACAAGCTAGCTACTCAATCTCGGCACGGACTTCCCACACCGTCGGAGGTAAAAATAATATTTCATTTGGTTGGTATTGATGTGGGACCTTATGTGGCCCCACGTCATTACCGATGTGGGGCACTTCAATTTTACATTGTTCTTTTAGAAGTAACCTTAAAAACCACGTAATATTTTCATGTTACATTTAAGTTATTATTAGCTATTTTATTGTATTTGCAAAAGTGTAATTTTGTTTTCTCAGCAGTTAAATCATTACACATGCCACACCTTTTCGTTCTATGATGTAAACATGGTATAAAAGCATTAAAAGCTAAAAAAACATTACATGTAGTATTTATTAATTTTTTTAATTTAAAATATCAAAGGGGGTTCGTGGCTCCCACTGCGTTCTTTCCTGCGGACAACGGGTCCAAATGGCTCTTTGAGTGGGAAAGGTTGCCAACCCCTGCCGTAGGGGGTGGTTCTTAATATTGTAGGACTCACTGGTCTTCACCAATTTTTATGTGCTTTTTCCGACCCATTTTTTATTGGACAATAAAATATGATTTGTTTCATATTCAAGATAGAGGTATATGTTTGAGTGGGATGAAAAATTAACTTTTCACTAAAATCACTGTGCTCAAAGAACAAACCAATACAATGCATTTACTCACAATAAATTACATATCTTGTCACAAAGACATGACCTTACAAATCGCGTGACTTCTAATGTTGCTTTTCAGATGTCTTCACTGAACTCGTGCTACTGACTCACCGAATCCTTGTGACTGACTCATTGAGCCCCTAGGGTTCGACTAAACCCCTAGGGTTCGATCGAAACCGGGTTAAGAACCACTGTCTTAAACTATGGGACTCCCGAGTTTGTGTTCACTTTTTTAGTAGAAATGTAGTTCATGGCTTTTTATGTTCTGACATTCCTTTACTATGTTAACAGTACTTGCAGTCTTTCCCTTCTACATCTTGAAGTTATCTTATTTTTGTAGCCAATTGGAGACCTATAATAGTCGGATATCGTAGCAATGTCCTCGCGACAGAATACAAGGCAAAAACCTCCTCGCCCTGCAGATAGGTCTAACAGCTCAAGTGGTCATCGCAAGTACGAGACTAGTCGCACTCCTGCTGGGAGCAACGGTACTACTGGGCGGCGCACTAGTACCACTGCCTCTAAGAAGTCTAGTGAAACTCCAGTACGAGGGCATCAACAAAGTCCCCCAAGTGACACTGGTGGTGCGAGGTATAGTCGACAGTCCTCCAACGAGTATGAAGCCGATATAAAACCACACAACCGAAGCATTAACTCTACAGAGAATTATTCCCAGAGGGGAGATACTGTCAAGTTATCCAACGATGTGACAGCTCGTAGAACAGCCGATACTGGAGTCGCTATGCAGCAAATGACTAACAACCCTCTAACAGATGTAAACTCAGTGCCATCGCTGAGTGCGGATGACCCTTACTTGAATGTTTCTTCATCCGAACAGGTCTCCCTTGTAAAAGACTTCATGGCTCAAACTAATTCACAGGACTTCAATCTCACCAATGACATACTGGCTGGTGAGTAGTCTGTGTCTATGAGGAGTCTGTGTTTATGAGGTGTTTAGAGGCTAAAAGGGTCAAAGGTAATGTAAAGGACAACAGAATTCTGAAACAAGGGACAGTGAAAGGACTTCTGGTAATTTATATATAAATCTCAACGTCTGTCGTTCGGTCTGTCTAGCTATAGCTATTAAAATCTAAAGGTGTGAGCACACTAGAAGCGAATCAAGCGCAGCTGTAGCAAACAAATGTCACCTCAAAGCACACTTGGTGCGATATCATTCGCGGTCCATCAGAGCGAATTTATGTGAGTGATATAATGATAGTGATATAGTGCTGTTATCTGCATTAATTTAAATTGAAATGTATTAATTATTATGATTTATTTACCAGCTAGCTTTTAACTCTTTTGCAATTTCTCACCAGTTATTCCTCTTGATATCTTCTCTTTTATAATTTTGGTGACTTTGATTATAGAGGCATGGCCTCTCTCTTTCTAGCGCAATGAGTTGCTCTTCCATATCTGATCACACTACTTATTATTAATTAATTAATTTATTATTATTAATACTTGAGTGTTTGGTACGACCACGCTTGCAGTTTTCGCGGTCTATGACCTTGGAACAGCCAATAGCGTGCAAGAGGTCGCACCCAAATCAAACATGTTTGGATGCTCTGAAAACACCACAATCTTGTCGCTGTGGCTGCCGCTTTGTTGCATCGCTTCACTTTCGTATCACATTCTCTCTAGTATGCGCGAACCTTAAGAATGCAAGATTCACTTCGTGCTGGATTTGATCTCGGAACTTTCCGTTCACCAGGCCATAATCTAACCAATTAAGCTATGCGAGATGCAATGGATTCATTAGGCGATATGAACCATTATCTTCATTAAAATACACTCTTCGTTACACAGTGTCATTAAAGCTTGCTCTCACGGCTCTTATTAGTAAATTTAGCAACACGGATAGTAGCTTACTCAAATTAGCCATTGGCTATGTGCATCGCTAATGGCAAGTGGCAGGCACTTACACTACCTGCCACCGTTTATAAGCTGTTTTTAATACATGTGCAACGCCTGGATTTCATCTACTCTTTACTACAATAAGAGCCATGTCTGTCCATTCGTCTCTCCAAAGCTATGCTAAGAGCGCTAGGAAAAACTGCCTCGCACGGTAATCAAACCCTGATACTGTAAAACCTTTATTTCAACGCCATGTTGCTTTATTTTCAACATTTGTCCTATAGTGGCGTTTAATTGGAAGTGGCGTTCCATTATAGAGTGACTCTGTATATTTCGACTAGTTCATCAGATTTTTGGGAAGATTAATTTAACCCTTTCACGAGCAAAGTGATGCTAATGTCGCCTATATTTTGCTCTCTACTTTGGGCTGATCGGCATTAATGCTATTGGCCCCAGCATTTTCTAAACAGTTTTAAATGTATATGTAGGGTGCGTCGAAGTATCAGCCCGAGTTAAAGAAGAAACTACTTTAATTATAAAATATTACCATGATGCTGTTAAGTATTTCGATTAGGTATTTTCAAAGATTAAAAAAAATGTAAAAGCTTTGGAGTTGAAAAACGTACATAACTACATAATGTTTTTCTTTTTAAAGATGTTTCTAAGGTGTTAAAGTTAGAATACGCCATTGTAATGGCTCCTATTACGTTATACGGTGTTCCTGAAGAGTATTCTCATCGCTCATCAAAACACTTTGAAGTCTTCAGGTCAGATTGTAAACCACATTATGGACAAATATGAAGCAATGGAGATGATTTAGATTTTAGTGACTTGGAATCAGAGTGTAGTTCTAATAATTGTGATGATCGATTTTCTCAGGTACACCGTCAATAAAACCATGGTAAGCTCTACAGTAACGATGAAAAATTTAATTGCTAGTGATCTAACCGAATCATTATTAGTATGATTTTGTGGACACTTCTACTGATCACTTGCTATTTTGGGTTCATACAGATAAAAGAATATCAAAGTGGCGGTCAAATGGAGGTGGCGTTCAATTAAAAGGTGGCGATCTATTTTGCAACCCTTCTCCTATAGTGGCAGTGAAATAGAGATGGCATTCAAATAAAGGTGGCGTTCAATTAGAGGTTTTAATTATATCTGTTGAAAGGTGAAGTTCATCTCTAGTTTACATAATTCATTTGATAAACCAAAATCATTTTTGTACTTGCCTGGTTTTTATGGCTAACATTAGCATTTTCTCTTGTCTCGTATACACGTGTATGTCGAGATGCGAATATCTGTGTAGAGTTGTTGCCAATACAAATCGTTGCTGATCCACATTAGAGAGTATGCTAGCAATATTTTAATAATTTTAATCGGAACTCAAGGTAGGATGTCTTAGTAGGATGGATAGCCTTCTCACAGTTGAGGCCAGTTCTGACCGGTCAACTCGTCATGTAGTGAGTGACACTGGCATGTGTAGATACGTTGTGCAGGTGTGCAGTAAGATCTTCAAGGAGTTATACATGTCAAGTCTGGAACGAATTAAATAATATACTTCATTTTAATAGGAATATTTGATTCACTATACAATAGTTTCGACATACGAAGCATCACAATTACCAGAGTGGTAATGATTTTGGTGATATGTACTCATCAGATCTCCTTGTTCTTTTATGACGTTTGGCTTATATCTTGATTCAACTGCTCACTCTCAGGGACGAACTGGAATCTGGAAGCGGCTGTCCAGGCTTACAGGCAGATTCAGACCGACCAATCAGAGACTCCCAGACCAAAACAGACAATCTCTTCTCACTCAGCTGATCAGATGTCTTCATCACAATCACAGGCTACAAGCTCTGAGTCGAGTAAGTTTTACACTGCATTTATAATCAACTGACAAACACACGCGCGGGAGTAAGGGGGGGGGAGGAAGGGGGTGCTTAGAATGTTGGAAAGTGCTGCCAAAGGTCAGCAACCGTCACTGAAAGAAATACATTAAAATTGCTTCATCATATGCGACACTTTTTGGCAATATTGATTATATTGATTGTTCAACAATTTTGACATTTAAAATTTTAAATAGATGATAATAGTTTGGTTCACCTTTACACTTATTGCTTGCACTCGTCATGTCAAAGCTATATTCCTAAGGTGGTAATGACAGCTTACTCTATATGATTTTTTAAGTTATCATGAGGCAGACAACTACCAAAACTTGGTGCTCTGGGCAACACACTATCACTGCATAGCTTTTACTGCTCTCTTTGGTCTGGAACTTTTCCAGTAATTTGGTCTAAATGTTTCAAGGACAAATCACTACCAATATAATTATTAGTACGTAGTTTCCAGACCTCATACTTTGGATACACATTGCTAAGGAGTTTCTGTCTGCTGGGAGCTGCTGCCAGCTAACACAAACAGTTTTATATCGCTACTGTGATTGTAGTGTGAAACTGGACAAAATTTTATATAACTTAAATTATTATATTATTATCTTTCATACCTCTTAAAATATTACAAAATATCTTATACAAAATACAATCTGGTATTTATAATGGCTCTAAAATATAAAGACAATTCATTTTGCTCAATTATCCCCTCTGTATTCCATTATGAAGTAATGCAAAAGGCAGACCAACAAGGCTGGGGGAGCAATTATAAAATTGGTTTTAGCATAATTCAAAATACAAAAAAGTTATTAATGTAAAAAATAATAGTAGAATTCTCATGCCAGAAATTTAGACAGCTTCGACAACTGTTACTAAGCGTGTAGGCTGGCTGATTACACGGTGAAAATGGGATCAAAACCTCGTTATGCGGGATGATGGAGGTGCTGACAGAACTGTCAGCTTGTTTTTGCTGGCATCAGCCTCATGTCCTATCCATTTACCATGTTTTAACCCTTTTATTCATCGCCTTACCTCTCCTTTCTGGTAGCGTTAAAACATTTTTAGCACCTCCTCTGCACCTTACACCTGAGTGACTTGTCTTATGAGTCTCCCTAGCCTAAGCTCCTCTCACCTGAGAGACTTCTATTATGAGTTTCCCTAGCCTCTGCACCTTACACCTGAGTGACTTCTATTATGAGTTTCCCTCGCCTCAGCACCCTTCACCTGAGCTCTGACTATAAAATGAGCAACACTTTCTAACACTCTCCTCGGCTATCCTAGCTCCTAGTTTTTCCTACATTGTTTATGGCTCCTATGGACTGAGGAGGTGAGGGAAAGGTCAGCCGGTGGTGTCTTTGGATTCCTAACCTGACCCATTAGTTAGACACATTGAATTTATGTATTGGTGGGGCAGGCAAGGTTTGACAAGTATTACACACAAATATTCCTGTTGGGAGACCAGATACTTTTAAGAATTATTGTCAGGAGTGTAGAGAGGACAATTATAATAGGAGTGTAGAGGGGACAATAGCGAACAAGAATATGATAGTGTGCTAGGCATTGTTATGAGGTTGTGGTCGATGATCAGAACAACGTATGACGAGGGTTCAAGAACACGCAAGACTATATGAGGTTGGAATATGGTGTGGAAATGGTAGCGTAACAATGGAACTATGTACAACAAGAATTACAAATTTGTTTTTTTTGTTTTGGTTTTTTTCCTGTAAAAGTACTCCATTGTGAGTAGTTCTCAATCTTATTTACGCAATGTCATAACTCACCACTACCCTAACCCTTATCTCTGAACCCGACTGACTATCTCATTCTCCTGGCAATCTCATCCTGAACTTCTCTTTCCACCCAACCAGTGCCACTCCCACTTCATCCACTCATTCTCCTTACATTACCCCATTCTGCTGCATCTATACACCAACATATGTCGCTGTCACCCCACTCAACACCCCCTTCTATTTCTCTCTAGCACTCCATGGTCTACTAATACATTGTGTACAAAATGTACATCATCTCCTGGCTTTTACTAAATTATAGCTATCCGATTAAGATTTTTCGATATTTGCTTTCTTTCAGTAGGAAGGGCTCCCGTCACCCCATAAATATAAACTGCCATTTTCTATGGACATTAAAAAGTTTGCAAGCCGTTGCAATGCAACAAGCTATATGGTCATAGCGTCATGTTAGTATGCCAGCGGTAACCTCTGCTAGCAGATCGTACAATAATATAGTCTACCAGCGACTCGGATATCATGAGATACAAGAGTGAGTAACAATGGATAGGGTTCGCCGCTTACATTGCTTTCATTTGCATATTGCTTTTTCCTGCTTTACACGCGACCTACAAAAGGAAAATACTCGGCAGTCATGAATGTGTCTACTAATAGTTTCACCGATACCTGTGACATCATTTAGTGTAAGAGAGTCAGTCTTTAGGTCTACACCACTGTTAAGTTAGCTAAGTTCTTAAGTCTAGTCGCAGATGCCGCACCATAGACTGGGTTCTAATTAACTAATTTTCTATGGCATCTTATCCGTAAGCTCTGTTTTACCAATATTCCTTTTCAACAGGCTCGAGTCTTGAAAAGGGCAGACGACTTCTGCGAGGTCTCTCCAAGGTTTATGATCTGCGTGACGGAGCTCAAAGCATAGAGCGGGACAAAGTAAGCATCCTCAAGGCAGCCTCTGACCCCAACTGCGAGGCTAGTCAGCTCAACGTCAATATCAGGTGCTCTCATCACATTCTGCCTCACAACTTGTTCACTGGTTCATAGTGTTTCTAGACACAAATATAGTGCAGTATACTGTAAACCTTTTATGTAAATTTCACGAAACGTAATAAATTTGTGTAAAGATTTTGCTTCGTATTACATAAGAAATTCCCTTTAGCATAATGTGTCAAGTAGGTGCAAGTTCTGAAATTTAATTTGAATAACGAGAGTGCCATAGTTCGTCCTAGAAATATCACTTTCTCTCTTGCCATACTTGGGAGAGAAAATGACGTAAAGGATTATCTGGGTGTCTATTAAATTTTTCTTTGGCTTTTTTGCAGCATAAAACTTACTGCAGAGAAAAAGAAAGACTCGATTTAAATTGATATTGAAGTTGTGTGCTCCTGTTAGTGTAAAATTAACTTAATCACTTGGACTTAATCACATGGACCCTAAACCAAGTGATAAGAGAAAAAGGAAGTTGTTAATACAAACCAATAGTACCACAGTTACTGTAGGTACAGTCATTAAATTCAGAATTCTTTTTTCTTTTGAAGAGTCAAAGTAATAAGTTTGGTAAGATCTTGTAACTGATTAGGCAATTTACATGAATTTTATTGTTCGTATAACATAGTCCCTGTAACATACACGTAGATGTTCTTGGGGCGGATTATTTACATTGTACGGGCATCTACTATATTACTAATTCCTTCTCAACTAGACGGAATTACAATTTCAATATGGCTGTCAACGCCCTATATTTCAAGATGGCATCGCGTGTATATGTTATATTATTATACTTGATATGTTAAAACATCAGCATGGCCCGCACAGGCAAACATAGCCTTGTTAACAACTTCCAAACACTCACTAGGTTTGAAATGAGGGTGACCAATCACTAGGTTTGGTTGAGACAGCGCTGCAAGAAGTATTTAGTTTATCGACACATCTAAATGAGTCGATCAATCAAATGCACTTTTGATATATTGACTGAATTGCATCGAGTTGGTCGATATATCATCGCTGCCGTATATATCTACTGAATCATGCGATCATCATACTTGATAGAACTCCTATTAGTAGGAGGTAGAAAGTTGAAACATGAGTGAATTGAAATATTAATACGATTAATGTGGTACGTATCATTGTTTCGCGTGGCTGAACTCTACAACACACCATGTAGGTGGACACACTCACACACCTGGTTGACTTAATGAATGACGATGCGCTGAGACGTGTTTTGATATTTACTAAGAATAGTAATGATCTCGATGAGTGAGGATTCAGTAGGGAGTGTTGTGTTGGATATAATAGTCTGCGGAGTGTTTTGTATGCCCCATCCGAGGGCTCACATGATTGACCTAGATCTGATGTTGCCTCGCCATTCATGGTTTATTGCTAACATCATAGTTGCTAGGCAACTAAACGGATTTGTATTTGATAGTTTAGAAAATATTCGAAGCATTTTCATAGAAAGAATGTGGTTACATCTATACCATTCGAGTCTTTGATTTGTTTTAACTGTCTTTCACCAGCCAATACCTACGAAAGCATATCAGACCGTTTGCACAAAGGAAATAAATAGAATAGTAACATGGACATTTAATAGTATTTAAATAATAAATTCTTATGATCTACAAGGATATTCTAGATATAGGAAGGGCAAGTTGTTTATTATGTTTAGTAGTTTGGGTATACAGGGTGTAGCTATGAATTGAGTGGTTTGGTATACAGGGTGTAGCTATGAAGTGAGTGGTTTGGTATACAGGGTGTAGCTATGAAGTGAGTGGTTTGGTATACAGGGTGTAGCTATGAAGTAGGTGGTTGGGTATACAGGGTGTAGCTATGAAGTGAGTGGTTTGGTATACAGGGTGTAGCTATGAAGTAGGTGGTTGGGTATACAGGGTGTAGCTATGAAGTGAGTGGTTTGGTATACAGGGTGTAGCTATGAAGCTGGTGGATGAGTGTAGAGGATGGACCTATGAAGTGGGTGGTTTGCTATACAGGGTGTAGCTATGAAGTGGGTGGTTGGGTATACAGGGTGTAGCTATGAAGTGGGTGGTTGGGTATACAGGGTGTAGCTATGAAGTGAGTGGTTTGGTATACAGGGTGTAGCTATGAAGTAGGTGGTTGAGTATACAGGGTGTAGCTATGAAGTGGGTGGTTGGGTATACAGGGTGTAGCTATGAAGTAGGTGGTTTGGTATACAGGGTGTAGCTATGAAGTAGATGGTTTGGTATACAGGGTGTAGCTATGAAGTAGGTGGTTGAGTATACAGGGTGTAGCTATGAAGTAGGTGGTTGGGTATACAGGGTGTAGCTATGAAGTAGGTGGTTGGGTATACAGGGTGTAGCTATGAAGTGGGTGGTTTGATATACAGGATGTAGCTATGAAGTAGGTGGTTTGGTATACAGGATGTAGCTATGAAGTAGGTGGTTTGGTATACAGGGTGTAGCTATGAAGTAGGTGGTTTGGTATACAGGATGTAGCTATGAAGTGGGTGGTTTGATATACAGGGTGTAGCTATGAAGTAGGTGGTTTGGTATACAGGGTGTAGCTATGAAATAGGTGGTTTGGTATACAGGGTGTAGCTATGAAGTAGGTGGTTGGGTATACAGGGTGTAGCTATGAAGTAGGTGGTTTGGTATACAGGGTGTAGCTATGAAGTAGGTGGTTTGGTATACAGGGTGTAGCTATGAAGTAGGTCGTTTGTATACAGGGTGTAGCTATGAAGCTGGTGGTTTGGTATACAGGGTGTAGCTATGAGGCTGGTGGTTTGGTATACAGAGTGTATCTATGAAGTGGGTGGTTTGGTATACAGGGTGTAGCTATGAAGTGAGTGGTTTGTATACAGGGTGTAGCTTTGAAATGGGTGGTTTGGTATACAGGATGTAGCTACGAAGCTGGTGGTTTTGTATGCAGGGTGTAGATATGAAGTAGGTGGTTTGGGTACATGGGATAGTCTATGAGAGTGCTTTAGACAGAGATCCAGAAATGCTGAAAGTTTTCACTAGGCCCAAGGTCTTTAGCATTCTCTGTGTGGTGAGTGTGTGCAGATGGGTAGAAAAGCAATTGTGGTGGTTATTGCATACCCTTCGAAATTTTAGGATTACAACAATTTGCATGATAATAGATTCAGAGAGGCCTCATTGGCTGCGCCTAAGCCGTGTCTCTCGACGTATACTTGATAACTGTGACCTGAGTTGTTTGTGAATAGTTAATGTTTACATGCTAAGATAACCAAGCCCTCATATGTAACAGACGTGTTTGTCCGTGAGCCATCTTTTAAACAGTCAGCTAGTTGCCATGAATTTGTTGTATGTAGTTAAAACAGGATGTAGAGGATAACTCCAAAATACTGGATATGTGGAAGCCTTAGCAATTACTCATTGCGTAACCAAATTTATTACTACAGTAATCCTTCACTACTCCACGGCTTCAGCATTCATGACTTCAGTGTTTCACGGTTAAAAGTATTTGTTAAAAATTTAGAAAAAATAATGAAAATAAAAAACTACTGCACATAAAGTACACAAATTTCTCTCATACTCTGACCCAGTGAGATCTCTCAGCGAGCAGTATTGTGATAGCAGTCATCAGACTTCACTCTTTTCCTGTTACGTTTTTGTGATTTTGTGAAGTGTAAAAGCGTGAACTGCTTGTGACGCCCTTCCTCATGCCTCTTAAATGTCCTTGACCTTCAGAATTGTCTCATGAATCTAAGAAAAAAAGGAAAATGTGAACAGTTAATGAAAAAGTTTATATATCAATTTATTATTTTTTCGTGAATTTTGTAAATCGTAAGGGGGAGATGGCGATACCAATTATAACCGGTACAAAAAATAAGGGATTGTTGTAGATATTGTTACTATGTAAACAGTGTTGGAGCAGCGTTTATCACTGGTGTACTTGTAACATCATATACCAGCTAAATAATTTTCCATACCGCTATTACGTGTAGTTGAAACCACTTAGTACATGAGACTATCTTCTATGCACTTGCACAATCTGTCTTGAAGTGACTCTAAACATACTGTTTTAGTAAGCATATGACAGACTGACAGCTATCATGCAACTTTTTATCTTTTGTGTGTTTCAGAGCAACATGAAGATTAGATTAAATTTGACTTCTGTCAGTTATTCGCAGTGAAAGACTTTGCCCATTGCCTTCAGCATAATTTGTATGATCGTAGAGGTTATTAAACAAATCTGACAAAAAAACAAAGAAATGTTGCTGCCACCCTGTTATATGGGTACAAAATACAGTAAATAAAAACTGCTAGTTTTATATTAAATCTACCTGCTGCCTGATAGATGATGAACATTTGACTGAAGAACATCGGCAGCTAGTAGACCTACTGCAATGTTCTCACTCACTCCTGAAAGTTTGAGCCATTCACTTAATAAGTCTCTGTATCAATGTGGGAACAATTGAAACAAGCACGCATAAGTTGATTAGCCAATGTTAACTTTTGTAGACGTTGAATCATTTTACCATCACGAAAAGTCAATCTCAGAATATGTCTATCAGCTTTTTTAGTAATGGCCTTGACCTTTGTGAACAAACAGCTTTTCTCACTCCTTTTTTGTCGGATCGCTTCAAGCAATGATGTATTTGTCTAAACCATTTCTAAATGCAATACAATATATTTAACAAGATTCTTTAGCCATTATCACAAAACTTTAAAACAAACAAAATTTTTTTTGCAAACAAATACTTTTTTTTATTGTATCAGCTTTTGCAATCCATGAAGGTAAATTAGGTGTACTTGTTCTTAAATATGTTGAGATGCTGGGAGATGACTTGTAATGGTGCGTTTACACTGGCCGATTTTGTCACCGATTTTGTCGTGCACAGACAAATTTTATGAGTCGGTGTCGGTGTCGGTAGGTGTGAACAGAAAAATCGGTGTCGGCACCGATCTGAAAGTCGGTGTCGGAGCTACCCAGCAGTGCCCGGTTGCACCGACAAGTCGGACGCTCATCAGCCAATCAGAAGCTAGGAGCCCCTGGTTAAATGAGCCTAGGCTTTAATGAGAGGCCTAGGGCTAGGTTTATTAGCGCTCTTTATGATAGTTAACCAGCATGGCTAGTAACGATGTGAACGCGAGAGTTCCAAAAAATCAAGTGAGTTCGTTAATAAAACAAATAGATACAGACTTGTTTATTGAGCAACTAGAATCGAGACGGTTTATTTGGAACCACCGGCTTCCAGAAGCCCACACGAAGGCTCAAGAATCCTATGTTTCGCTGGCCCAATCAATGAATTCAACTGGTAAGTTGCTGTAACTTTTATTTAAATTGATTAAAAGTGATTAGCCTGTTGTACGACTACTACTAATACTACTACTATTTCTACTAATAGAACTACTGTAAAGGAATTCGCCAGTCTTCACTTGGCACGATCTAGATTATTTCAAACAGAAATAAATTGCGTGTGATAAAATATTTACAGACAAAATATATGCAAGCATATAATTACAAGAAGTGTAAAGTATTGGCCCGGTGTCCACCACACTACTACCACTAATATACATTCACCATTCAATCTGCTTCATTATTAATTAATAATTACGAAAGAACTGTACGTACAGTTCTTTGTTCGGATTTTCATCATTCTTTCATTGCCTCATTCATTCATTGCTCGGTATTTTATTCATTCCTTGAATGATTATGCATTTAATAAAATTTGTTTATTCACTTTCCTCATAATGAAGTTGTGTAGATGTGGCATGGACATAGCAACAATATCACCATGTGTTCTGTCAGGCTTTACATGGCTACTCACCAACTGTTATCACTGTCACTATATATTACATTCTGTTTATTTTACAGTACAACTAATGAAAGCTAAATATGCCAATATCAGGACATATTTTGTAAAGAAGTACAAAATGGTGCAGCAGAGCAGCCGCTCTGGCGCGGGAGCAGCTCAAGTATATACGCCTTCGTGGCCATACTATGAGCGCCTCTTATTTTTGAGTAGCACTGTAGATATACAGGAAACAGTATCTTCCATTGCACCACAGCCAGAGCCTGTAGTGGAGGATAACCTGTCGGTAAGTCTAGTATGTTCCTGTAATATTAATATATATGTGCTCAGCTTTCAGTGTGTCAAGGCTCTTGCGTGATTAATCGCTGATAATGAATCCATGCTTTGCTAAATCAATGTCTTTTCCTTTTAGGACTCTGATGATAATGATGATATGCTTAGTACAGCAAGTACCTCAGCACCACCACCATCTACCTCAGTGGGATCTGTTGCAGCTTCCACTATAGCTGGACGAAGTGGTCGGAAAAGGTCCAAGCCTACTTCTGCTACCGCTGCTGTTGCTGAGCAAATGACCTCCACATTCTGAGAGATGGTGGAGGAAAAGAAGAAGAAGGCCACTAATGACTATTCACATTTCGGAGCAAATGTTGCGACTCAGATAAACTTACTACCAACACCATTTCAGAGGTCAACTGCCATGGTACAAATCCAACAGCTCCTTCACAACATCGCTTTCAATATGGCAGATATTCAACGATCACCCTACACCCAGCACCAATCCCAGTACAATCCTGTTCCAACCCAGTTCAATTATGGTTCAGCCCAATCACATGTACCTCAAACCCAATCATCCCAATTCAATCATGGCCCAGCCCAATCATATGTAACACAAATCCAATCACCCCTATTCAATCCTGGCCCAGCACAAACAACCCAAATCCAATCACCCCCATTCAATCCTGGCCCAGCCCCATCACATGCAACTCAAACCAAATCACTCCCATTCAATCACGACCCAGCCCAATCACCTGCAGCTCAAATCCAATCACCCCTATTCAATCCTGGCCCAGCACAAACAACCCAAATCCAATCACCCCCATTCAATCCTGGCCCAGCCCCATCACATGCAACTCAAACCAAATCACTCCCATTCAATCACGACCCAGCCCAATCACCTGCAGCTCAAATCCAATCACCCCCATTCAATCATGGCCCAGCCCCATCACCCCAAAATCAAGAAATCTGAATATGTGTATATATGTTTTAGTGGATATTAAAATAAACATGAACATGTTCCTTGAACACATGATAACTATTATTATGTGTATATTATTATAACATTATACTACATGTACTATATAAGCCAAATATATTATAATCCTAAAGCTGTGGCACCATTCGTTCCTGCCAAGAGACAGCTCCTATAGTGTTAAAATAATGACAATATTCATCACGGACTCGGCTTGCTGCTGCAGTCGGCCTTAGAGCAATAGGGGCAAGTCCTGGCAGCTGTTCACCATAATCTTGAGTCTCATCATTTTGAGTCTGAGGTGGTGCACCTCGTGGTGGTGTTCTCGATTTCCTCAGGATGTTGTGCAAGATGCAACAAGCCAAAACTAAAGTTTTTGTCTTTTCTGGCTCCAGATCAATCCTGCGCAGTAAAATTCGCCAAGTATTTGAAAGAATACCGAAAGAATTTTCGATCAATCTTCTCAGTCTTGAGAGTCTGTAGTTGAATATCTGTAATAGATATATTTAATTATATAATAAATATTTAATTATATTACAAATAGATATATTGTGATTATATATCACAAGACTATTCATACACACACCCTTCGCTCATGATTCAAAGTGCGTTTTGGATAAGGTCGCATAAGATTGGTTTGTAGCTGGAATGCCTCATCCGCCAAGATGACATGTGGTAGAGCCTGATTGGAATTGGGGGGACATCGATCAGCGGGAAAGTTTAGGGTGTTGCCTTCAATTCCCAGCTGCAAGGTGGATCTCCCAAATACACCACCATCTGAAGCTCTACCTTGTGCTCCAACATCAACATAAGTGAATCTGAAAGCATAAATTTAACCACTTGAAATATTGCTCACCATACTCTTGAAGTATTAAACTATTAACATGCAATGTTTGGTTCTGGTGAGTTCAAGATGGATGGGTGGTCCAACCATGATTGTCATGCTTGAAAAAGTATCAAAAGATTGCACACACGCAGTAGTTAGTTTTATTGTTAGTTACACTCACGAATAATTGGCATCACACATAGCCATGAGTATTATTGACTCCTGTGTTTTATAATTGTGATATTCAGACCCTGCATGCCAAGGCTTCGTCATGATGATATGCTTCCCATCAAGAGCGCCTGCAACAAAAGGACACAGTTTGTATGTGTGTATGTGTGCGCATGGCTTGAATAATTTGGAATTTTCACAGAACCCACCCAGTGCATTAGGAAAGTTCCAATTGTCCTCAAGTTGCCTGGAAATCTCAATCCATTCTTGCTCTGTGGTAGGTGTCCTGAGATAATCAGCGCACAAAGATGTGTAAATGGCGTGGCATGTTTCAGGTATGATTGCAGACAGGGAGGCGACAGATATACACCAATCATAATGGAGTTGTGTCATACTTGTCCCAGTCGCTAAATACCTCAGTGTCACCATCAGTCTTTGTTCAGCACTTATGCTGACTCGGAGTGCAGTGTTCTCCTTGGCTATAAGGGGTTCTACCTTCTTTAATATCATATCAAATTGCTTCCGTGTCATTCGGAAATAATTTCTAAATGTTCCAACACGATTTGATGGAAGTCCACTGTCATCATCATCGTTATCGTCATCATCATGTATCAGTAGAGGCACAGTGGCATAATAAGCACCATTATTTTGCCTTGAGCTTGTGATGGGGCCTGTCCATGTACGGTTCTTCCGCCTATCTGAATGGTTCTGCATAAAACACATGAGAAGATTGAGACCACTAAATGACAGAATAATATCATCATTAAACATACTCACACTCTGACCAACAACTTTGGTACCAGCCATCACCGAAAATTGACCTCAGTTAAGCTATTGAAAACCATTACATCTTACATCTTCTTCATAGAACGTACTAGAGCCGGTTGCGGCAAGCGGCACGCCTCATATGTTGAGCAGTTGTTAACACTAGATAATATTGTTATTTATTGCCATATTAGCAAATAATTGTTTATTGTTGATGTGATATACAGTTTTTAAATTCACGAACAGTCTTTGGTAATAAGCTGTTGTGATAAACAGACGTTCTTGCATATATAGTAGGAGGATCGCCTTTTCCATTAGCAGTTATATTATAGTAGTGAGTGTAATAATATTATTTAAATAAATAGTAGTAGACTAGACTGGTACGTATGTTGATAGCAGTCGTGACACGCAAACGTACACTAAAAAGCTACTTGCGTACACACACAAAACAGTAACTAATAACTAGTACTACTGCTACCAACAAACAACAACAAAATAAATATATCAAACAAACCTGTTCTTCCTCCTCCATCATACAGACTGTCAGAGCTGCTGCAGCCGAGCCTGCCATCAACAAAATTTCATCGTCATCGGAAGACTCCATACGGCATACAGTAGTTGCTTCTAGCGGTAGTAGTAGTAGGAGCAGCAGTAGTAGTCTAGTACTGGTGTATAATTTTTCACATCAAGCGCGTTGATTTTTATTCGTACTCGTCTTCGAGGGGTCGGGTGAAGGTCAGAACGGCGAAGCGCTGTGATTGGCTGTTGCTACCGACAAAAATAGTTCGATCGTTGCTGTGTAAAGGGGGAGTCGGTGTCGGTACCCATGCGTGAAATGTCGGAGGTACCTGTCTGAGTCGGGGGTATTGGAGTCGGTGTCGGCCAGTGTAAACGCACCATAACTTGTCAGCAATAGTAACATACTGACTATTTTCTTTTGACTGTGTCCATTTGACAACTTCAAGTGATTGTGTTCAGCTTTGAAGCAGGGCATTTGTCAGTTGATTCAGGTGTCAAGGTGTATTAATTGAACACGTTAATAACACCATCTGTATATTGCACCTGCTGTTTAATGTCTGCTCATATGACGTATCAGTTTCTGATGGATTGCACCCAACTTTATCAAGTCGACACAATTAAAAAAGAACTCACAGTTGGATGAGCTTTTGCCCACCCTGTTCCTTGATGAGTTAGTTATGTCCTGTTGTGCTACTATTGCCATGGGGAGTAACTGTAAAGCATGGGGAGTACCTGTGTTTTAAGCCAGATAACCCGATTTTCCAAACCACACTGCGAAGCATTCCTGTTGTTGCCGCATCATACATTGGCTGTTACTGTTTCAGTTGCTGTGCTATGTTATGTAATAAAGATTTGTATTCTGCTTGGACCTATCATTTTGGTTATTGATGGTGCTTTCGTATTCCTTGCACATCTAGGATATGTGGTGGGAGTACGCAAGACCGTCTGGGTACCAATCACATAAGCTTATCCATTGTAGTAGACTTGTGAGAGTTTGACCTTGATTGGTGCCCACAAGGGTATGTGATAACTGAGATGGCTAGAGTTTGTTGAAAGTAGATAAGTGCATGTGTCAATGCTTCATTTAAAAGCCTTCTAACAACATTTCTAATGTTTTGTGCTTAATCGTTCATGCACATCATGAACATCATGAACATCATGCACATCATGAACATCATGTAGGGAAAGCTCAGTTTACGAGTACGCATAAGATTAACTGAGTGCTCATCATGTGCCAAATTCAACATGTATATTTTTGGATGTTTTATAACTCATTGGCAATCGAAAAGTCTCCTGTCTTTCTGTTACTGCCAGCTTCCTGCTATGAAAGATTCTTTGTCTCTGGCATCCTCTTGCTACAGGAGACCTGGGCTTCTGCGCCGATCCCACAGTCAAGCATGCAGCTGCTGCCAACGATAATCCCTATCTGCAGTATAATAGCTTGTAATTATGCTGATAAGGAGTGTTATAGTATTCTGTGGCTGAGTCAGCCCTCTCTCAACTGGCTGTCTATGCTTCTTGAGCTTAGACCAGGCTATAGGGTATATTCCAGGCTGCTGGAGTCTCTTATGATTGATCTAGTTGACTAGTTGTGGGTCGTGTACCATTACTAGGTCAAGGAGAAATCCACTACTCACATTTTGTTTCCTAATTTGGGTCATATCAAGAATTGTATCTCACCTCACATTTCTCTTCCTTCGAATCATCTGGTTTGAATCTGCATCAGTTCCAATTTTAACCTTGATTTAAACAATAAAAAAACTAACAAATTGTTACAACCTGAGCTAGAAATACAAGGTAGTACTCTATTTACAACCTGAGCTAGGAATACAAGGTAGTACTCTATTTACAACCTGAGCTAGAAATACAAGGTAGTACTCTACTTACAACCTGAGCTAGAAATACAAGGTAGTACTCTATTTACAACCTGAGCTAGAAATACAAGGTAGTACTCTACTTACAACCTGAGCTAGGAATACAAGGTAGTACTCTATTTACAACCTGAGCTAGGAATACAAGGTAGTACTCTATTTACAACCTGAGCTAGGAATACAAGGTAGTACTCTACTTACAACCTGAGCTAGGAATACAAGGTAGTACTCTATTTACAACCTGAGCTAGAAATACAAGGTAGTACTCTATTTACAACCTGAGCTAGGAATACAAGGTAGTACTCTATTTACAACCTGAGCTAGAAATACAAGGTAGTACTCTATTTACAACCTGAGCTAGAAATACAAGGTAGTACTCTACTTACAACCTGAACTAGAAATACAAGGTAGTACTATATTTACAACCTGAGCTAGAAATACAAGGTAGTACTCTACTTACAACCTGAGCTAGGAATACAAGGTAGTACTCTATTTACAACCTGAGCTAGAAATACAAGGTAGTACTCTATTTACAACCTGAGCTAGGAATACAAGGTAGTACTCTACTTACAACCTGAGCTAGGAATACAAGGTAGTACTCTACTTACAACCTGAGCTAGGAATACAAGGTAGTACTCTACTTACAACCTGAGCTAGGAATACAAGGTAGTACTCTACTTACAACCTGAGCTAGAAATACAAGGTAGTACTCTACTTACAACCTGAGCTAGAAATACAAGGTAGTACTCTACTTACAACCTGAGCTAGAAATACAAGGTAGTACTCTATTTACAACCTGAGCTAGGAATACAAGGTATTACTCTACTTACAACCTGAGCTAGGAATACAAGGTAGTACTCTATTTACAACCTGAGCTAGAAATACAAGGTAGTACTATATTTACAACCTGAGCTAGGAATACAAGGTAGTACTCTATTTACAACCTGAGCTAGGAATACAAGGTAGTAGTAGCCTACTCTATTTACTTGTACTAAGTTATTATATTAAAGTTTATTTATATGGTTTTCTCCTTTGTCTAAAAATTAGCTAATTATTAGATGTATATTTTATTTATATTCTTTCTAATAAAACAAATAATTAACAGTGCAATATAAAATATCTAATATAAAAATCAAAGCATTTTAACAAAAACCTCTTATTGAAGTAGGTGAAAGTTGAAAAGTTGTGAAGATGAAACATATATGGAAATAGTAAAACTTAACCATCCATATGTACTAACCTAGTTTAAACCTAGTTTCAGATTTGCTCACTTGTACCTCTGAGCTCACACTTCCTTTCCTATTTTTTTATTGTACCTAAAATAATTGAAATACCTTTTTCTTCAATACTACTTTTTTGATGGAAGTTAATGTGAATAGGGACTATTTATATCATGTGCGCTTTTACGCTGTCTGGTACGTGATATTATATGCTTTGAAAGGCGTACAGCAGATCTTGCAATTGAGTAAACACATGCAGATAAATTGGGTAGCTTGTTATTGGAGAGAATTTGACTTGTGGGCTGTGATGAGATAGACTGGTGATTGAGAGAATGTTTAACAAAAGTTCAGTTGCCTATCTCCATAGCTTAGATGCAATTTATATTTTTACATGTTTCACATAGTTTTTATATAATAGATTTGTGGTAATGTTGTATAGTTGATTCAAGTATTTACCAAAAAATTATTTTAGATTTATGCGCTCTGGAACCAATTAAACACATTACAGTGTATTTGCATGAGAATATTTGCTCCAACATACATACTACAGTATTAACAGAGGAAGCTTATTAGCTAATTAGTTAAAGGTTGACCTGCTACAAAGTTTCCTTTACAGTTATTTGGTATCGAAAAATTCACCATGTCTTACTCTGCTGTGTTGTAGGTTCAAAATATGTGGAAATGTGATTACAAGCTCTTAAAAGCTCAAAAACGAACAGTTAAAGTCACGTTAGGGCCTCATAACTCTGTGTTTATATGACTCAAAGAGATACAACTATGACTACAGAGTAATACTATGATTTCTATCAAAGGTATGGCTGCCAGCATAAACACATACTTGTACAGTTTCTCATTTGCTATTGTAGTCTTGACAATACCTATGTGCTGCCGGACTTATCTACCCTTTCGTCGGGCTTTGCTGACTATATTGAACAGGAGCTTATTGACTTTGTTACCATGAACGTCTTAGAGAGAAGCGGTAAGTCTCCTGGCTGTGTACCCCACTACAGGTAGTTGCAGCGTTGACCTCTTGAAAATCTAGCTTGGTTTAATTCCCTGCTGATACCATGATTTTGAAAGCATGTTCGGGTCAAAGGCTTGGGAGCACAGAGATAGCCTTTGACCACCATTTGCTGTTTTTGCAGAAACCATTTATATACACATGATTGGCAACCATTACTGTGGATCATGGCCCGGTGTTTACAGTAGATATCATTCTCTTAATAATGGGCAGTTTGTAAATTTCCATGGTAACTTTAGTGAGCGTGTTATATTACAATTGGAGTTGTCAGCCCAACACAGGATGACTCTAAAGGTTGACTTGCAACAAAATTCACATTACAGTTATTTGATATCAAAAGATTCACCATGTCTTACTCTGTTGTGTTGTAGGTGCAAAATATGTGGGAATGTGATTACAAGCTCTGAAAAGCTAAAAAACGAACAGTTAATCGCAGCCACACGAGACCGCCGTAGTTGGGATTCTTTTTCCAAAACGGCTCAAATGTGACGAAGTTGTGGTAAATGGTTTCTGTTTACACTTTCATGCAACCTTATTCGTCGAAATATTTTCACAAATATACTTCGTGCATTCAATAAAACCATGTCTATTGTTCTTACGCGTGTGTTTTATTGTCATTGTAATGCTGTCACTTTTAGCAGTGATATCTTATAACTTACCGTTAAAATTCATTTAATTTTTTAACCTTAGCTCGAAGGAGTGCATATCGTTATCTGATAATCATGGTGAGTCATCACCATGACCTACCTGTTGGTCACCTGTGATAATCGAAAAGTGCTGCAAAAATTATTTGCGAAGTATTGGGTCACATGATCAAATTACGACTAGACGATTAGACCAAGCCGAAACAAAACTGTAAAGTAGCGAGCATCAATATTTGATACGTGGTCTTTGGTAAAACCCGAAGTGTTTGTCATAAACTAGTGCTACGATAATTTTATGTTGAGCTTTTTATTGGCCTTTCAATTCACGCGAGAACATCACGTGACAAGACAGTAAGCAAACTGTAATGAATACGTCAGATAAATAGATTCCAATCTTCGGCAGCTTTTCGTTTTTGAGCTTTTAAGAGCTTGTAATCGCATTTACACATATTTGCCACCTACTACACAACAGAGTAAGACATGGTGAATCTTTTGATACCAAATAACTGTATTGTGAATTTTGTTGCAGGTCAACCTTTAACTGTCTCTACATACCGAGCTGTTTTAATGCGCTGCTCTGAACCTAGATCATACTGTAGCCGTTTGAATGATTTTTGTGTATTATGTGAATCAGGTGTATTGAATATCTTCTTGTTTGCAGAACACATCAATTGGTGGGCCAAACACTCGCTTTCCAGACGCCTCTGGCCTTTACACACAACCGGTGATGGGAATTGTCTACTCCATGCTGCATCACTCGGTGTGTATATGCTCTAGGTTTATAGGCTTTGTTAGACCAATTCAAATTTAAGTGTATCACTAGGTCTATGTGTATTACTAAGTCTATATTACAATGATTACGTGTATCTCTAGAGCTATGCGTATCACCAAGTCCATGCATATAAGCGAGTCTAGCTATAACTGTAACCACAAACCTCATCAGGCTCAGTGGGCTAGTTAGCCAGGAGTTCAGGGGTGACTTACATTTCTAAAGCAGATATGAATAATCATTATCCAAGAAAATTAACTGCCTCGTGGAATTGCATTATTGCCGCTCAGTTTTCACTCAGACTAGTGACGTTATAATTTGTGAGTTGTCTTTCCTTTCAAACTACAATCGGCCTGTAAGTAAGGCCTTGTCTCACAGATACAACCTCGGCAAAGATACTCGAGTTGCCTTGTTTTCTCTAGGAACATGTATCTTGGAGCGTAAAATTATTTTTTAAATCTAATGGTGAAACAGTGTTTAATTATCATGGAAAGAAGATGTGACACACCGTGACAGGTGATGTCGGTTTTACAATCCGAATCACTTCTTGAACTATTTTCTGCTAGGTCGGATTGGTTGGTTAACTGGGTAGTGTGCTGCTGGTATGGTCAAGTGGCACTCTAAGACAGCTGTTACTAGTGGCACTTATAGGCAGGTGTTACTAGTGGCACCTATAGGCAGGTGTTGCTAGTCTCAAGTTGGAAAGTTTACAATTTGTCCCCAACCATCTCACAAAAAAATTTGTTTGCAATGTATAACTTGCAATATTCTAGCCTGACAGCCTTCGCAACCATTGTAGGAATGTGGGGTGTGCAGGACAAGCACCTCCATTTGAGATATAAACTTCACCAGTTCCTTTCTAAACAAAGCAAGTCTGGGCCACTATACCGCCGGTGGAGGTGGCAGCAAACACAAAGTAACATGGAGGTACTTGCTCCATTATCTGTAGATATTGATTTTCAATAGTCCATTGCAAATGATTAATGCACATCGAATACCCTACATATAGCAACATTAACAACTTTTTTATTGACGGCGTGAGAAAGACTTGGCAAACTTAAGTAGCTGTTAAGTGGATAAGTTGCCAGTATTTTTTAAAAATCACCCCTTGGTATCCACCCCTAGCTTAAAATCACCCCTTGGTATCCACTAGCTTAAGAACAATGTCCTCTTTTAAATTTGTTAGCATCAAAACAGAGCAGACAACTTTTATTGCTGTCATTTTATCATTGTTCAACAAACCCATAGTTCTAAATTTAGTGAGCAGAGCCTGGTTTACCTTATTTCTATCATTGGTTGATACCACAAACTAGTGCTGGGCACGAGTAATTAAAGGCATTGGAATCATGGGTTTCTCTTCTCTTGAATCTTGGGTAATGGGAATTTCAAGTATTTCGATTTTGCGAATTCGGATTTTGACAGATTTGACAAAACCTCGGTCTACTACGTCTGCAACAACCTCTGTCTACTACATCTGCAACAATCTCTGTCTACTATGTCTGCAACAACCTCTGTCTACTACGTCTGCAACAATCTTTGTCTACTACATCTGCAACAACCTCTGTCTACTACGTCTGCAACAACCTCTGTCTACTACGTCTGCAACAACCTCTATCTACTACGTCTGCAACAACCTCTGTCTACTACGTCTGCAACAACCTCTGTCTACTACATCTGCAACAACCTCTGTCTACTACGTCTGCAACAACCTCTGTCTACTACATCTGCAACAATCTCTGTCTGCTACGTCTTCAACAACCTCGGTCTACTACGTCTGCAACAACCTCTGTCTACTACGTCTGCAACAACCTCTATCTACTACGTCTGCAACAACCTCTGTCTACTACATCTGCAACAATCTCTGTCTACTATGTCTGCAACAACCTCCATCTACTACGTCTGCAACAACCTCTGTCTACTACGTCTGCAACCTCTGTCTACTACGTATGCAACCTCTGTCTACTACGTCTGCAACAACCTCTGTCTACTACATCTGCAACAATCTCTGTCTACTACATCTGCAACCTCTGTCTACTACGTCTGCAACATTCTCTGTCTACTACGTCTGCAACAACCTCTGTCTACTACGTCTGCAACAACCTCTATTTACTACGTCTGCAACAACCTCTGTTTACCACATCTGCAACAACCTCTGTCCACTACGTCTGCAACAACCTCTGTCTACTACGTCTGCAACAACCTCTGTCTACTACATCTGCAACAATCTCTGTCTACCACCTCTGCAACAACCTCTGTCTACTACATCTGCAACCTCTGTCTACTACGTCTGCAACAACCGTGTTTGCTAATGCCATGCATGAGAGCTTGATTGAAATTTGACCATTTGATGAAATAATTTAAATAATAAAAGAAATAGGATTAACTGTAATTACGCTATGAATTAAAATCGTATGGTGAGGCTCCACTGTTGAACGGGTATCCAGTCACAATTGTTCCTGTACTAAATCCCATGAGCAGATGTCACAGTATATTTAGTTCCAGGATAAATCTTGTTTGGAATAAAGTGCCATACATGCAGCAGAGAGGGAATACATCTTGAATGAAGTAAAAAAAATCTTAACTTTGTTCAACAGTTAACCGCTAGCTACATGGAAAACTCTAGCAGGAGGGAATAAGTCTAAACTTGTTGGTCCGGGGCTTGCGCCCAGCGTTTGTGTAGACCTCTTTTAGGCAACAAGGTGCACATGCTGCTGCCTCACCTGTTTCACTATATCTTCCGAGTTCTTCTCAGGTCACCCCTAAAGTCAAAAAAATATTGTCAGCTGCCAGAACCCGACTTTCATGCAGTTATCACAAGCATGATTGATAAATCTCAAACTCATTGGAAAACGATCGTAAACCATCTACTGGACTTTCATAATTTTTTGAAGTTTCTAAAGCCGTTCTGAAGGAGAATGTTGTGTGAAGTCACCGATGAGAGTCTTTCTCCAGCTAATGCTTGACTGACTGACTTCTTACTGTTTCTGATTTAACTAAACTAGTTTTTACAGTCACTCTGGGTGTGCCTACATCTATTGAAAAGTAAATACTTTGGCTTAGGATTGAGTAGGTGTTGTAGTAGTTACTAGCTACATTACCTACCTACAGGAGTAGATTCACGGGCAGCATAAGGTTTATTCAGAGTTGTCTTTCATACGGTAAAACAACTCCAAATATGCAGTCTACTGAAATTGTTGTCCTGATCAGAGTATGTATGCACATATACATGTCAATGTTGGGGAGAACAATGGAAATGTGCAATGTGTCTTACAGCTAGATGCGTGTAAAATCTAGTAAATATTCTAGACTCATGTGTCTAGATTCATGCATCCGTTCACCCTCGTCTATATTTGCAGTTGACGATCGGGCGCTTCTGCCGCTGAGCCCCCGCCTTGGCTGACCAGTCTTTACCCGCCGAGCAGTTGACAATCGCGCTCTTGCAGTCGCCTCGCAATCAGTCGCCTTGCAATCAATCGGCCCGCACCCGCCTCGCACTCAATCGGCCTGCGCGCCTCGCAATCAATCACCTTGCACTCTCCTCGCAATTAATCGCCTCGCACTCGCCTTGCAATCACCTCCCACTCGCCTTGCAATCAATCACCTTGCACTCGCAACCAATCGTCTCGCAACCAATTGCCCCGCACTCGCAATCAATCGCCTAGCACTCAATCGCTTTGCAATCAATCGCCTCGCACTCGTCAACTCATTCATCTGGAAAGCCGCACCTGAAGACTCTTGCTGTATTCGGGGCGAAAAAGGTCTACCGCGCATCCCCGAGTGGCGCCACGGCTCCAAGCCTAGCTGTGCTACCCGGCGTTGCCCGGGTAGTAAAAAAGTCTTTGCACACAAAATTGATTTGTATTTAACATATAACAACATTTGCCATTCTAACTTTCAAACTACATATCATGAAAGAAGTGTTTTGTGTAGTTGAAATAAATTAAGAGAGAAAATAAAACAACTGTAAAGGTTTTCTTACTTTTTCAAACAACTACAACTTTCAAACTTCTTATCATGAAAAAAAGGTTTTGTGCAGGACAACTGATTTAAAAATAAATAAAACAACTGTAAAGGTTTTCAAACCAATGTAAGTTTAAAACTTCATAACTTTTTGCGACCTATATCTTTTGATAACGTATAGTGGAACCTCAGTTCTCAAACATAATCAGTTCCAGAAGTTCGAGATCCAAAACAATTTTTCCCATTGAAATAAAAGAATGTAAATTTTAATCCACTTCAAGGCGAGAAAAAAACTTCGGTAAAGTATTTTTTCAACATTTTACACCATAAGCTGTACTTGTACCCGGGTAATAAAAAGTCTTTGCACAGAAAATCTATTTGTATTTAACATATATAACGACATTTGCCATTCTAACTACATAGGTAATATGAGAAAACATGATAGGTAACCTATCATGAGAAAAGTGTTTTGTGTAGTTGAAATAATTTAAGAGAAAATAAAAACAACTGTAAAGTTTATCAAACTTTGTCACACAACTGTAACTTTCAAACTTCATATCATGAGGTAAAGGTTTTCTGCCAGTCTAATAAATTAAAAAGAATAAAACAATTGTAAAAGGGATTAGATGTAAATTTCAAATAATTAGCAAGTAATAGCTAAATTAAGTCGGTTTTGCAACAATTACAATAAAAGATGATACGGTAATGATACAATTAATACAAACTGAGAAAACAAAATAAAATTCGTGAATATGTTGAATCAATAATAACAATTCTTGCATATAAGTGTGTGGGCATAAGAAGGTTACTGTCCCACCAGAAACTATACATAAATTTTTTGAATACGACGATGCTAAAAAATATGACAGAATATCATAGTATTTTGTAGTTGAAATTTTATTAGAACAATGCCTGCTAAAAATGGTTGAATAAAAGAATAATACTAATAATAAAGATTGGAAACTAATCAAGTAATAATAACAGTGATAGGAAATGAATAATGTTTTAGCTTCAAACACGATACTCAATTTATGTTAAAAGAATGCAAGTTGAAATAATAACAACGATGAAACAAACTTTAAAAAACCTATATTATAAAAGTTATACAAACTTTTTAAAACCTATTATTCAAAAGTCATCATAAGTTTTTAAATGTAAGAGAATTTAAAATTATATATCTTCTATATATGTATATTTCTCAAAGTATGTAAATATAAGAGAGTGGAGAATAACTGATACTTGCAATCTTACACGATAAATCTTACAGTAATCTTACAAATGTTTGTTGCAAAATGTGAAATTAATTACGAAAAACTAATTGGTTAGGCTTAAAAGGAAAGATGTGTAAGCTAATACATCTAGCTGTACAACCCAGCTTTGCCCGGGTAATAAAAAAACTGAACAGAAAATTGATTTGTATTTAGCATATAACAACATTTGCCATTCTACCTAAAACAACTGTAAAGGTTTTCAAACTTACTTTGTCAAACAACTTTTAAACTTCATATCATGAGAAAAATCAAAGGTCAAATCAATTTTAAAAATAAAACGACTATAAAGGGTTTAGATGTAACAGTGAAATAATTAGCAAGTAATAGCTAAATTGAGTCTGTTTTGTTACGATTACAATATGAGATGATTCGGCAATGATACAATTAATACGAACAGAAAAAAACAAAATAAAATTCGTGAATATGTTGAATTAATAATAAAAATTCTTGCATAGAAGTGTGTGTATAAAAATGTTACTTTCACCAATAGCTATCCATCAAAACTCTGAATACGACGATACTGGTACGACGATATGTTATGTAAAAATAAAATATTGTAGTGTCTTTGTCTGATCGAAGGTGAGATAATCTAGATGCTATTCCTACTCGAGGTAATACAATTGTCCGCGTGAAAAGTAGTGACCTTAACAACGATTTAGCAATTGAACCTTACGAAAAGTCAGAAATAGAGGTTCACAAAAACGGCATCGCGTTTCATAGAATTAATAAAATTTAATCGCCAAATTCTAATATCGAAAGAGTCTATTGTCGATAACGTTTTGCCGAAAATAAATTAGCCCTAATACGTCGAGGACAAAAAAGCATCGCGTGTCATGAAGCTAAAAGGCTAAAAGAAAGCCATAGAGTTGTAATTATTACGTCATTTTTGTGTGACAACGGCAAACGATTTAAATTAGGTTATGTATAATAGAGGTGTGTACTAACCGGAGATTCCCGTTAACGCGCCCTAGATACCTAGTAGCGGCTAATAGTCCGAAAAGTATGGTACTCGATAAGGCGGACAGACAGACAGACAGATAGACAACGATTGCCGTTTATATAGTAGATTAATTAATAGGCATCTCCGAAGGGATCGTGGAGTTGTCATACCTTAAAGTCAACAGAATAATCATTGCACAAAATTGAAATTGACAGCTCACTTAAATTTTTATCTCTGTCAGTTGTTCCTGTGCGATGACTTGTGTAAGCCTGTCACTCAGCTGTATGCCTGTCACTTGGCTGTATGTCTGTTACTCAGTTGTATGTTTGTCACACAACTGTATGTCTGTCACTCAACTGTATGCCTGTCACTCAGCTGTAAGCCTGTTACTCAGCTGTATGTCTGTCACTCAGCTGTAAGCCTGTCACTCAACTGTATGTGTGTCACACAACTGTATGTCTGTCACTCAACTGTATGCCTGTCACTCAGCTGTAAGCCTGTTACTCAGCTGTATGTCTGTCACTCAGCTGTATGTCTGTCACTCAACTGTATACTTGTCACTCAGCTGTATGTGTGTCACTGATATATGCCTTGTATTTATCAGCCACCTGTTGTAACTGCATAGCTAAGGTTTGTCTCATGTAGATGAGTCTGATCTTCAGTGAGGAGGAGTGGCAGAGTGAGTGGGAGGGGCTGATCAACCTCTCTTCCGCAACTACTAAAGTCTTCGAGGAGGATGGACAGTAAGTCTATTTTTTAATATTTCTTTGTTTGATCTGCCTTCGTGGAACCTTTACTCAATATGTTAAGATTTTTCATAATTCTCACATGACTTATCCATGGAGCTGCTTCACTCTTGTTGGTTTCCCATCAGTGAAACTTACAGACCTACAGAACCTAGACTGAAGTTTGTTCGCTGGAGTTATTCAATCTTGTTTTTGACCAATAATTGTGGCCATAACTCCCAATAATTCTATATGATTTTTAATTATTTTTGGCTGCCCACAAAATATTTAATTTTAATCATTGGCTGACAGATTTTGCTGTAAAGTCACTACTAATGTTAAAATACTATCAGCTTTACAAGTGCCAATGCCTGTATCTGACATCACAAGTAACCCATTGACATCGGTATTTACAGCGAGTACGAGTACTTGGAGTTCCTTGAAGAGTTTCATGTCTATGTCTTAGCCCAAATCATAGGCAGGCCCATTATTGTCTTTGCTGACTCAGTTATAAGGGACGTCAATGGGTTCCCACTTTCCCCTGTTCCATTTGGAGGTAGGTTTTAGTGGCTTTACATCGTCAAGCACTAGTTATATTGTGTTATGTGTCTTATTACTAGAATGTTTAGGTGTCTTATTGACAGACTGCGTATGTTTACTAGGAGTCTAATATAATTGCTCTGCTTCGACAAAATAAATTAATTAACGTTTACAATGTCTGATTACAGTTATTTTTGTTTCTTTATTTTCTTCAGTACGGGTTCATGGGATGTGCACGGGAGGTACATGGGAAGTACATGGGAGGTACATGGGAGTACATGGGAAGTACATGGGAAGTACATGGGAAGTACATGGGAAGTACATGGGAGGTACATGGGAGTACATGGGGGTACATGGGAGGTACATGGGAAGTATGGGGAAGAAAGGCAATCTTTACATAAGATTTTATTTCATACATGTTCATATGGAATGCTATATATTTTAAGCTCTGACTTGTCTCGTGAATTTCCACTCAGCATTGAACAAACATGGATGCAGCAAGATCAACTTTTGCTGTCTTGTAGCTATTGAGCTTGTATTCTAGGTATTTATCTCCCCATGGAGTGCCGCGCTAAGGAATGCTTCAAGTCCCCACTACTCCTTGCCTATGACCGGTCCCATTTTACGGCTGTTGTCACCATGTCGAATGGCAAGACAGATCAGGTGGACATGAAAGGTACTTCATTCTGTTGCAGTTATCTGTCCTTGATACTTTTTTTCAGTTGGAATGGAATGTTAGTTTTGTGCATTTCTGTAATCATCTACTCACAGCTACCCAGTGTTTGTAGTTCAGCGAAGAGTGACAGCTATTAGGCCTCATCTATATATACATAGATCTCAGTGTCTGCTGTCTGTCTGTTCGTCCAGTTATAGAGATAAAGTTTTAGGAATGAACAATCCATTTCACACTAGATTTGAACTCGTAACCTCCATGTCTGCAGAAACGCATTGAATATTCATTGATTTCCAGTGACACGAATAAACCGCAATTATAATACATGCAGCAACAAAAACTAACATTTTGAAACAAAAATACTAGCATCGTTTGCTCGGCCAGTTGTGTTCCGATTGTTGCTTCTGTTTGAAACCATCTCATATTATTCAGGCTGTTACCTTCCACAATGTCTTCTGACCTTAACCCATCCTCTGCACAGCTGAGTTAGTCGATATTAGCGTCCAAACAATTTTTAACAAAGCAGAACTTTTACACGATGCCATTTAGAATAGAAGCTTGTAGTGCAAATAAAGACAAACCACGTGTAATCAAAATACCGTAGCCTCAAAATATGTAGTAACACAGAATCCCTTGTAAATGCGGAAACTTTTTTCGTATACCTCAAAGTATCAAGATCTCGTTAAAAAAGGAACTACCATCAGCCTCATACCGTTACTAATTATTTCTATAGTGTTGCAATCAAAGTTTTTTACGTTTTTAACCATTTTGGAGTTGGAAAACAGACTTCGATACGAACAAAAACAACGAGAGAATTAATTGTTATTGATGTAATCGAGTCTTTATAAGTACAGTTTTGTAGAGACTTTTCTACTGATCTCTTGCTATTATGGGTTCGTAATAATTAAGAATGTCAAATAGTATCGGTCAAATAGAAGTGGCATTCATATAGAAAGGGCGCTGTATTTATTAACCTTTCTCCCCGAGTGGCATTCAAATAAAGGTGGCGTTCAAATAATGGTTTTACGGTATCTGCATCCTATTTGTGTGTTACTAGAAGAAATCTACATGTATATAATTCTCAGTGTTTGTCTGTCTATCGTGCGTCTGTCCAGTTATACAGACACTCCTCAACTTATGAACGAGTTACGTTCCGAACGATCGTTCGTAAGTTGAATTTGTTCGTATGTTGCTTCAGTGCTATATTTTGTATTATAATTTATGTTTAAAGCCTATATAAGTATATTGAAAGTTTATATAAGTATGTTTAAGGCTTGTATAAGTAACCTGTATTGGTTTGTACTGAAAATTTTTTTAATAAAATGGAGATAATACTTTGGTGGACGCCGGGCCATGACACTGCATTTCTTATTTATTGTATACATGTGTTGTCCTTTTTATTATATCATTGTTTTAATCGTTATGCTATCACTTATCGTTGTTGTCTTTTTTGTATGTGTTGTCCTTTTATTATATCGTTGTTTTACTCGTTATGCTATTGTTATATCTTATATCCCGTCATAACACTACCAGCGCTAGCGGTCCTATTTATTCACCTTGTTAGCCGGTGTTCTTACCGTTTGCCGTTAGCCGGAACGGTTGATATTATTGTATATAAAGGAGCGCGCTCACTTAGTTGAGCAGAGCAGATAGCCATACGCTCCTCGGCTAGTGAAATTTCCTTCGCTAATAAAAAGCTGAATGAAACTACACGCACTCTCTTCTCTTTATTTATTAGTCTAGATCGTGCCAAGTAAAGGCCAGCAAATTCCTTTACAATACGTACAGTAAAAATAAAAAAGTTCTTTGTGCACTAGAGATACGTTCACGCACTTAGCACTGCAACGAACTGGGCAGAGGAAGGTGGATGCTGGGTGGTGCTTCGGAGTAGTGCCTCTATATGCCGCTAATATGTCGGTAATACCGTTGGTATTAGCGTCGGACATACGCGCAGACCTGTTCGTATGTATCGTAGGTACCTAAGTAGGGGAGCGTCTGTAGTGATAAAGTTATAACAACAACAAATCATCTTCCTACTGGATTTGAACTTGTGACATTCAAATCACAAGCCTACTAATAGCCGACTAAATTCCCTTAACATTCTAAACTCTATCCTTATCGCGATTGCACACTCTGAACATGTACTTTTTGCTATTGCCTTTTGTGTTTGTTTTTCTTTAGAAATTTTTTTAAAAGCTATTTTACTATTACTTGTTACCTATTTTTTAATTCGTAATTTTCAAATGTTGAAGGTTCAATCGCTAAATCTGTGAAAGCTAAATACTTTTCATGTGAACAATTATATTATCTCAAGTAGGTATTACTTCCGCATTCTCTCTCCGTTCGGTTAGACAAAAAACAGTACGATATCTCATTTTTACATTTGTACCAGTATCGAGAGGTACCTGTATCGTCGTATTCAAAGTGTTGATGAATAGCTTCTGCTGCACCAGTAACTTTTTTATACACACTTCTATGCCCTATTTGTTATTATAAATTCAATAAATTCAGGATTTTTAATTTGTTTTCTCAGTTCGTATTAATTGTATCATTTCCAAATCATCTTTTATTGTAATCTTAGCAAAACAGACCTAATTTAGTTATTACTTGCTAATTATTTCATATTTACATTTAAACACTTTTATAGTTTTTTATTTTGTTTCTTAATTTATTTGACCTGCACAAAACATTATCCTCAGGATATGAAATTTAAAAGTTACAGTTGTTTGACAAAGTTTAAAAACGTTTACAGTTGTTTTATTTTTTCTATTAATTTATTTAAACTGAACAAAACACTTTTCTCATGATTTGAAGCTTAAAAGCTAGAATTGTAACTGTTGTTATATGTTAAATGAAGATAAATTTTCTGCGCAAAGACTCCTTTATTACCCGGGCATTCATCTAGTCTCTACTATAATAAGAGCTGTGTCTCTCCGTCTGTTCGAAGCCACGCTAAGAGCGTTAGGAAAAAATATTCCACTGCCCTGGAATCCGACCTAGATATTCAGATTCTAAGCCATGCGCGCCACCATCTGCGCTATTTTACATATTTGAGAATGGTTGTGCACGCCGTTGTTACAGCGTACTAGTTTACTATAATACTGAGTTGCCATGCATTATTGAAGCTAGCTGCTATTAACATACAAACATTGTTTATTTAGTTGCTAGTAAACTGGCACCATTTGTATTCATCTACCATGTTCATGACAAGGAAACTCTGTATCATTTGTATTCATCTACCATGTTCATTACAAGGTCAATAGATTTAAAAACTGCATGACTTCTACAGCCTTAATTCCTCTCACTGGGCCGGACTGTGACCTGCTCCCTATGCACTTCTTTGTTGATCCCGGTTCAGATGTGAATTGGGAAAACTTGCCAGAGGATAAATGCACGATGTTGGATATCATAGGCTCTATACAGGATTACCTTGAGGTTTGTTCAAAAGCCTCAATGCATAGAGTTTGTCATAGAGTTTACCATAGAGTTTGCCATAGATTTTACTATAGAGTTTACCATGGCGTGTCTTAATCATGTTTTACCATTGTAGTGCCAGCAGCAGCCCATAAGCTGATGCGAGTGGTTGTGTTATATTCCTAATATATTATGAAACAAATATATACATAAATAATACATACAAGTGTTATATATATATTAGTAACTTGTTCATATAATATGTTCCATTACATTATATATCTAATCGGAATGAGCAATTTTCTTCTGAGATTCCCAAGCTGCTAACGTACTATATGACACGCAGGTGCGAAAGATTCCTCTAGACCAGGTGAAAGCTGGACTGGCTCTGAGTGACGACTCGCTCTCAGATTCTGGGTCAACGTCAGTGAGTTTCACTGTACATATTGTTGAGGAAGTTATTAGTTTTGATATGTTGTACTTATATGTGGTATGTTGTACTTATATTTGGTATGTTGTACTTATATGCGGTATGTTGTACTTATATTTGGTATGTTGTACTTATATGCGGTATGTTGTACTTATATGCGGTATGTTGTACTTATATTTGGTATGTTGTACTTATATTTGGTATGTTGTACTTATATGCGGTATGTTGTACTTATATGTGGTATGTTGTACTTATATGTGGTATGTTGTACTTATATGTGGTATGTTGTACTTATATGTGGTATTTTGATTTGATTTGATTTGATTTTTATTGCGTAATAATAACATGACAGTATGAGTAAAAAATACACAGAGTAGCAATAGGACATGCCAGATAGCCAGAGACTAGAGTCAAGGCAGCCCCAGCAAGCAGTAGGAAAAGAAACAGAATCAGCGATAAACGCACACTCCGGAGCACCAGAGTCAGGAAGGACAGTCCCAGGACGCCCACAGGCGCTCTACCAACTTCGCCTTCAGCTGACCCGGAGCAGAGCCCGCACAATCACTCAAAAATTTATTATATAATTTCATTGCACTAAAAAATATCGATCTCTGTCCCTTAGAAGACAAACACTTTTTCAACTTTAATTGATTTTTACTTTTTAAACGGGTATCTTGACAATGATCTATCATAAAATCTTGCAACTCTTCCATGGGGAAAGAATTTGTTAAAAACATTAGCAGGCGATACTGGAATAAAATTTCAATTGGCATTATTTTTAAAATTTTAAAATTTTTAGAAACTGTTTGATTTGGTTTAAAATTGAGTATTATTCTGATTGCCTTTTTTTGCAAGATTAAAAGTTTGTTTAAATCAGTTTTGTTGCCGTGGCCCCAAAACTCGATTCCATAAATTAAAAGAGAATAGAAAAAACTGTAGTACAAATTGATCATGGTTGATTTGTCTAGGTAGGGGCGAATGAAACGTAAAATTAGTAATATGTAATTAAGTTTTTTGATGAGACTTTGGATGTGTTTTTTAAAAGTCAAGTTGTTGTCTAACGTGATACCTAAAAATTGAGTCGAATCTTTGATTTGTAGTTGAGAATTGTTTAAAGAAAGGCTTAGATTATAATTTTGAGTGTTTTTAGACGGATTTTTGAAAACTACTTGAAATGTTTTACTGTTGTTTAAAATGAGTCTGTTTGATAGGCACCATTCATTAATAATATTTAATTCCTCTTGGAGTTTAGAATTATCTGTTGAAAATATATTGGTGTCATCTGCGAATAAAATACAATCCAAAGCAGGTGCAGCATTTACTAAGTCATTTATAAAAATTAAAAATAAGAGGGGTCCTAAAATTGATCCTTGTGGAACACCAATCGTAATTGCCCTCATTTGCGAACAATCAGTATCTGTTTTGGTAAATTGAAATCTATTTTGGAGATAACTTTGAATAAGAGAGGAAGACTTTACACTAAAATTGTAGTAAAAAAGTTTGTCAATTAAAATTTTGTGATTAATCGTATCGAATGCCTTTGAAAAATCTAAAAATACGCCCTGAGTTATATTACTTTGATCTAAATTAGTATATAAAAATTCCATTAGACTGTTTATTGCTGTAGTGGTGCTTTTACCTTTTCTAAAACCAAATTGTTTAGGCGACAAGATGTTATTGGTTTCTAAAAAATCACGTATTTGCAAAGACAAACATTTTTCTAAAATTTTTGATAAAGCAGGAAGAATGGAAATGGGCCGGTAATTAGATGGATCTGTTCTATTTCCTTTTTTAAATAATGTATGTTGTACTTATATGCGGTATGTTGTACTTATATGCGGTATGTTGTACTTATATGTGATATGTTGTACTTATATGTGGTTTTAGTACGATGTGAAACATTAGCGTGTGTTAATTAGCTTAGAGTTGTGATAATTGGTTGTGCTGAGTGAGTATGGAAGGGCAGACAATTCTTCTTAGTTATGCTGTATTTTGAAAACGCATTCCATACAAGGCTGTGTACATATAAAAACCTATGTAATATTGTTAGTTTTTTTTCTATAGTTACTAAACAAAGAGAAAAAAGTCAAGGCCACATCTGGGAAAGGAACAATCCTCAAAAGAAGCAATTCAAAATCTTCGAGCAAGGTGAAGGAAGCGAAGAATGTTCCATCAGACCTTGAATTAGAGCCAGGAAATGAGCTCGTCATGTGTGCCAAGCTGTCGATAAGGACCCCTAAGGCTTATGCCAAGGACATGGATAAATATTTGGCAATCACCAGGTTATTTATCTGTTTGAACTATTTACATATTGTCTTTGGTGTGACTAGTATGACCTTGGTATGATCTTTGACTGGCTGATCCAGACCTTCGAGTTGACATGCAAAGATGACTGGCAATGCAGGTTGTTGGCAATTTAGAAGAGCAACTGACTTTTGATACACTTTGATATTAGTAGCCCTTTTAAAGTTGCCTTTCCCTGTTGAATCACCATGGATAAGGTATCACTCGTGCCTTTCCCTGTTGAGTCACCATGGATAAAGTATCACTCATGTCTTTCTCCTTCAAACTCAATGCTTTTTCTATATGTTCATTGTACCCTCCTTCTGTGCGCTGGTGGTGACAAATGTGAAATTTTAATGTGGCTCCTATCTCATCACATTAATCTCACACATTAGTGTTTTGTTCTGCTGCTGTACCGGTACTGTTGTGGTGGAATTGGTGTTTCGTTGTGGTGGAGTTGGTGTTTCGTTGTGGTGGAATTGGTGTTTTGTTGTGGTGGATTTGGTGTTTCGCTGTGGTGAAGTTGGTATTTTGTTGCGTTGATGTTGGTATTTTGTTGTACTGCCGTTGGTATTGTGTCGTGCCGCTGTTGGTGTTTTGTTGCGGTTAAATTGTGCTGCCAATGTTTTCCTCTTTCATTAAATTGCTAAGCCTTCACTTTATGAATGTCTGGTTTTTGACAGGCAAGAATACGACGACAAAAAGGCAAGAAACGCTCTCAAGGACCCTAAAACTATTCCACTCATAGCTACCAAAGACTACGCTAGGAAGCTCGCTCTCGAGTTAGAGTCATCCACCAAATTGAAGAAGTCACCTGCAGCGATCAGCCCCAACACAAACATGTGCAGGAGGTGTGAGCAATACCTGGGTACGGTCGAACAGGACAATCTATGTTCTGCCTGCTACAAGCAGCGAGACGGTGAGCATACGGAGTCAGACCGCTGCCGACTCTGTCACAAGTTTCAGGGAACGAAAGAGCATCATTTCTATTGCTCAAAATGTTACCAGCAGCTGCTCGAAGGAGGATCAGCCACCGAGCCAGAACAAGTGAACAACAGCAACGCATCAGGTAGATCTAATACTCGTTACGTTCATCTATTGATGGTCACACATAGCCTGAGCTCCCAGGCTGCTGATGGTGGTACCAATGGCTAAATTCTGCAAATGAGTTTTCAGTGAGACCTTAATTGCAATATTTGTGTGTTGATTGCCAGCGAAGTCTCATAGTAACAACTGTCAAGGATTTAAATGTAGATTCATGCGTAGATTCATCCTTGCAGGGAACAGTTTCAGAGAGAAATACGAAATTCAGATGTCTGATGGTGATGATGATCCAAGACAGTACAAAAATGATTTATTGGCAAGGCCTGGTAACAGTAGGGGCAACTTTACCAAGCCTAGCTCTACCTTTCCTACAGCAATAATCACAGAGCCAGTTGCGGGTGGGTTTAGAGGTTAACTACAGTTCCTAGCTCATCGCGCAAATTGCTATTCTGTTTTGAAATAGAATTTGTTAGTTTCCAGCAGTGGACTATCACAACGACCTTATTAGTTTATGATTCTTATTTCTTTCTATTGCTGTTTATATTCAAGACGTTACTTTACCATCAATATAGTTTTTATGCTGAGTCCTGTACCTCCGCAACACCTCTGTACCTCTCCAACACCTCTGTACCTCTCCAACACCTCTGTACCTCTCCAACACCTCTGTACCTCTCCAACACCTCTGTACCTCTCCAACATCTCTGTACCTCTCCAACACCTCTGTACCTCTCCAACACCTCTGTACCTCTCCAACACCTCTGTACCTCTCCAACACCTCTGTACCTCTCCAACACCTCTGTACCTCTCCAACACCTCTGTACCTCTCCAACACCTCTGTACCTCTCCAACACCTCTGTACCTCTCCAACACCTCTGTACCTCTCCAACACCACCACACTCAATTCTTAATGTTATGCTGGTCTTCATAGAGCTTTCAGTAGCGAATTCATGCTGCCAGGTGCAAAATGATTCTGTTTGATTTCTAGGCAATTCTAGGCTGACGCTCCTTTATGATCAGAGTCACCCGGCTGGCTACCTCCGGAGAAGTCCTCCCACTAGAAAGAAAGAATCAAGAAATGTTCCCACACTGACCCTAGGCATAGATTCTGACGAGCCACATGACGGGCTTCACATGGTACCCCGACAAGAGCTCACTAAATCCTACTCAATACCCCGGGCTACCATCTACCAAGATGAGCAGCGGGGTATTGAGATTCCCATAAACCACTATGACTCTCCACCTCGCAGCGCCATGCCCCGTGGTAGTGGTGGTATTAGTCGCTGCAAACACTGTGGAAATCTAGCAATGCCAGCGGATGTTAGTGGTCTATGCAGAGTTTGCAGGGTTGACCCACAGGCAGCACTAAGACAGAGCATGCCCAATCGACAGAGTAGCTACAATCGTATCCCAACAAATCAACCTGTTCAGATGTATAAACATGCCAAATCACTTCAGCTCTCGCTGTGCAGACGTACTGGTTGTCAGGGCACAGCATGTTCAAACAACGGACTTTGTAATCGTTGTACAGACCTAGAGCAAAGGCTAAAAGCCAAATCCTTGAAGCATTCTCGTTACGAGTCGCTTTATTAAGTTATTATTTTATTGTTATCGCCTGTGCTTTCTAGATTATTCTACCCTCTACTTAATGTGACGACACTGCTGAATTGACTTTACATCTACCACAAAGAAAGCTATTATTTTTGGAATCCATGAGATGGCATAGTTGCCACTGTGTGAAACTGCTAAAGGCACGATCTTAATTTATGTACCACAATTATAAAGTTTAATTCGCTCAAAATAAATCAGATTTTTTTGTTGACTTTTTTTCTTTGTACTGTTAGATATAACATAACAGTCTATGTTAGATATATAGCATAGGTGGTACAATACATGTTAGATATATCATAGGTGATACAATACATGTTAGATATATAGGTGATACAATACATGTTAGATATATCATAGGTGATACAATACATGTTAGATATATAGGTGATACAATACATGTTAGATATATCATAGGTGATACAATACATGTTAGATATATCGTAGGTGATACAATACATGTTAGATATATTTTAGGTGATACAATACATGGTAGGTATATCATAGGTGATACAATACATGTTAGATATATCATAAGTGATACAATACAGGTTAGATATATCATAGGTGATGCAATACATATTAGATATATAATAGGTAATACAATACATGTTAGATATATCATAGGTGATACAATACATGTTAGAAATATCATATGTGATACAATACATGTTAGATATATCATAGGTGATACAATACATGTTAGATATTGTAAAGGCCTGGCCCCGGTAGCTGAGCCAGCTTTACTGTACTAACAGGCAGGTGCAGCCTGAACTCTGGGCCTCCCCCTTGTCGGGCCTGCCTGACACACTTGGTGGTCAGATCAGGCCGTGGCTGTTGCCCAACCTCAGACTCGCTTGGAACCCTAATACAGCCTGCTCTCTGAGTCCCTATCGTTGGCTAGTCTAGGTCCCGGGCTAGCTCACTATAGGGCCTGATCTCTTTTGCTATTGCATCTCTGATCAAGTCTAGTCGTAGCGTAGCCCAACCCCTAGCCTTCCTTAGGTATCTCTCAGGCAGTTCTTATCCGGAGTCAGACCAGTTCTGGTTGAATGGTCCTGTCTAAGCCACCAAGGCAGGCATGAATGTAATCAGTTCGTGTGAGTGAAGTTTAGTCTATTTATTATATATATAATCATGAACACATGTACAGCAGCATCAAGTGCTCAACTATCCCAACGAGGTGGCTTGCGCCTCCTTATATACTGGCCTTTCTCCGCCCACTTGTAGTCTTGCCCATAAAAAGAGTGTAATGACTCTTACATAACAATATACAGTTTAGTTACGGCAGGCCTGCGTGGCAGGCTTAGATATAAAGTGTTACATAACAAAGATATATGAGGAATGCGTATGTAAGGTTATAATAGTTGAACACAGATATCTAAAGATTGCATAAATAGTATATTTGTCCAGTCCTCCACACTCTCCCCCCAATTGTTCAGCCCGGGGTTAACAATTAAGGACAGTGGCGTCGAAGGGTTCTTATTCGTTCTGGCGGGCGCAGCTCCTTAGTCGTACCTCCTGCTGACTTTCTCGGGCTAGCCGGCTGTACCGTTGGTACTCTCTTTCTTCTCATTCGGTGCGGCAGAGGTAGCTCTCTCGTCTGTCATTGCAGCGGGGCTCTGCACTTCTTTTGGCTGGAATATGGATTTGGTGCTCGAGTCCGTCTCGATCCCCTCCTGGTCAGCAGCGCTAGCATATACTTCTAGTACCGGCTCAATTTCTTTGGTCTTCCCCGGATTTTCCTCTGGGGCCGGAGTAGGTGGGGAGCTTCCCTCTTGTCGTGCGCTCCCTCGTCTGGCCTTTTTCGGGATCGTATATTCTTGAAGAAATGATCTGCCCGGTTCCTCCTTGTCTCCTGTCGCCTGACAATTATCTATCTTGATTGTCAGGTTAGGGAGGCCTGCCCTTTTGGTCTGGGCGATTTCTGGGTCATGGCTTCCCGCCTTTTCCGGCTGTGTAGGCCTCTTCCTTTTCTGGACTACCTTTCTGTTCGCGACCCACCCCTTCCCATCCTTCACAGGCAGACAGGTGCTGAAGGGGGGTAGTTCTCCCACCCGATGTACCGGCAGAAATTGGGGAAAGACTCCTGGTCTACCTGGTACACCACGCAAGGGTGGCTCTCTGGGTCCCTTTTCTTCCGCTGGTGTTTGTAAATGGTGAAGAAGGAAAAGGAACTCTCCTGAAATCGACACCAAAAACGCCAGTAGTGCTGTCGGCTGTGTCACCTAACCACCCGGCTCTCTTTATTTTGGAAGCCGCAGAGGGGGCATTCCCCCTTCTCCCGGTCTTCAGCGGCCTCCATTTTCTGGTGTGATGCGGGGGTATACCAGATATCTCTGGCCACTCCGTCTATGTTGTCCCTTGCCGAGCTTTTTCGTTTGGCCGGAACTGGCTTCGACTCGATAGAGTGATCTTTTAGCTTGTCTATATTTCTATTCTCTTTTTTTATCCTGATGTTGGACAGAGGATCTTGACCGCACCTATCCTTGGTCTCTAGTAGGGGCTTACCCGGGGGTAATGCCGCTCCATTCCCGACCCGAGAGCTCTGGCCGGTGGTCTCAGGTTTACCTTTGTCTAGGTTACACCTACCCTGGGGCACCCCGCTCTCTCGTGTCATTTTCTCTCGTAGTCTCTTTGGCTGTATTATTTCCTCCAAACTTTTCGGAGTCAGGCTTCGTGATTGCACCTTTCCGTTTTGCTCGGTAGGTATCCGTATAACCCGTACGTTGGTTGTACTGCCTTCGCTTGGTTGTATCCCTTTATACACAATGGGTGCTACCTTCCTACCTGGCCTCATATTTTTAAAAGATGGGCCTGATTTGTCTCCTTGGCCTGATCTCTCGTGCGTGGTTGATATCTTCGGCTCTTCTAATATACCGTCTAACTCGGCTAATAATTGCTGTAGCTCTTCGTCTTCCGTGGTCTCGTTGTTTGCATTTTTCTTATCCATGTAAGCGTGGTTGAGATAGTTTCGGACTGGCTGAAGCAGTTGATTATCTTGAAGTAGGTTACGAATGGACTGTCCAGGAGCAGCTCTAAATTTGAATGCTGGTAATGGCGACCAGTTTCCAGTGGAATCTAATCCTTGACCCCAGTCGACTCTATCGCCGGCATTTCTCGGGCCAGATCGTTCCTGGCCGGAGAATTTCTCTACTTCCGACATCTCCACGGCCTCCTCGATCTCCGCCCCTCTCCCAAGACTTCTCGTTCGTCTTCTACCGCCCTTGCAGGTTGGTCTTTAACGGTTAAGACCTTTTCTAATTCTGCCATCGATTCCTTCAGAGTTTGGTATTGCGTTTTTCCTTCCTTGTCGAGGCTAATGCTTCCTCCTTCAAGCAGCCTCTCTATCTCTCCGACCCGGGTTCTTAGGGTTTCATATCTCTCTCTGGTCGCCATGTCGCTCCCAGCCTCTTCAGAGGGTAGTGGATTGTCTAGGTTTCCACTCTCAGGGTCAACCCAGTGGCATACTGCCTGTCTGTATCGTATGGGTGGTCCTGTCGTCCTGCTGGGCCTCCCGTTTCTCCTTATTTCGACGGGCCTCTCTGTCCTGGATAACTCTGGTTTTACCCGAGTCTCTTCCTTGGCCGGAACTGGTCTAGAGTCAGCGGGGAGTGCCTGATCCACCAGCTCGGGTGCTTTGAGGACTTGGGGTCCTTGTGTCGACGCCCCACCCACTTCTTCCCCCATTGAGCCTGGCCTGGTAGGCTCAACTAGAGCTATTGGGTCGGACTCGGGTTCCGGGTCGTCCCGCTCTGCTTCTGGGGGAGTCGTCTGGTCGGTGGCGTCGTCGTGCTCTTCCCTAGTGCCGTGGTCTACTGGAATAGAACCCTCTCCTTCCGCCAGGGCTTCCAGAAATCGTCTCCGGAACATATCCATGTTAGTTGTGGTGGGTAGAAGGTCCATGTATTCTTGCCGTATGGGTGATTGGGGAAGGGGTTCTCTTCTGCTGAACTTTAGGGTGGGCAGCAGCTGCATCAGTTTTCCCCTCCTCCCCTTCCTTTTTTCGGTAGCACCCCGCATGTTGGGTCGTCTAGCAGGCTCCCTGGTGGCCGGGGCCCTACCATCTACCTCTGGGCATGCAAAGTACAGCTTCAGGCGTTCCTCGTTCTGCACGGACACTTGGCCCTGCCTTTCTACCTGGTAGGTATTGTTGGCATGACATCTGGTGATCGTATATGGCCCTACATACTTGGGTTGCAACTTAGGGTTCTCCCCCTTCTTTGCCTTTTGTTCACTAGTAATACCAGGTCCCCTACCTCAAACAGTGGTGTCTCCTCGTCATCCTCGATCCAGACCTTCATTTGTCATTCACGAAGGATCTCGTAAGTCTCTTCTAGCCGATTGGCCAATTCTAAGACGTAGGGCTGTACGGCCTGACTGTCTGCTGTAACTGGTTCTGAGAGCTGGTCGGGCAGTCGGAGTTCCCTACCCATCATCATGAAATTGGCGGTCTCTCCCGTGGCGGAATGGGGTGTGTCCCGGAAGGCCCTCATGATTTGGGGTAATAACAGATCTCATTCAGTTGGCCCTTTCCGTAGAAATAGGGCTCTCAAAGAGTCTCCTAGACTCCTATTGTTTCTCTCCACAATACCATTCCCCTGGGGGTGGTACAGGGTGGTTCTCGTCTTGTTGACGTTCCATAACCCACACAACTCGCTCATGAGTTTGGATTCAAACTGGGCCCCTTGGTCATAATGCAACTCCTCGGGTAGGCCAAAATAGCAGAACACCCTTTCATCTAGGGTCGTGGCTACCACCGGGGCAGTTGCATCCGGAATCGCTAGGGCATCTTGCCATCTGGAAAAATGGTCACTAATTACCAGGATCCATTTATTTCCCTGTCAGTCTCAGGCATCGGTCCCACCAGGTCGACCGCCAACTTCTGCCAAGGTCGTCCGGCATATAACCGGTGCCTACTTTTTGCCGCATGGTTTCCCCCGGCTTTTGCTACCTGGCAGACCTCACAGGTTTTGATGAGTCGTCGCACATCCGCGTTCAACCCCGGCTAGTACCAGTTTAGTAATAACCTTTTCGTCGTCTTGTACACCCCCGCATGAGCCAGTCGATGTGTCTCCCAGGTTACCCGGTTCTGGTCAGCCTTGGGGCATATGATACACCACCTAGCATGACTGTTCGCAGATAGCCTGATCTCTAGTATTCTGTTCACCAAAAGTCTCATCGCCTCTCGTCTTCTATACAGGATTCGGAGTTTGCGGCTCCCGAGAGTCAATTCCTCTTCCGACAGGTCCTGGTCGTTCTGTACCGCCCAGTACATTTTTGCCACCGCTTGTTGGCCTTCCATCTGGCTCTGTGCCAGCTGTCGGAAGTTTCTCTCGCCGGGTAGCTTGACGGCTGCTACTGTGTCAGACTTTCCCTTCAGTATGGCTTGTTTGCTCGGGCCCCCATCTCTTTCCTGTATCCTTGTGCACTGCCGACAGTCCTCCGGACAGGCTTGCTGGCTCAGTCCATCGGCGTTTCCGTGTTTGACTCCTGGCCGGTTTTCAAAAATACGTAAATTCCGACAGGATCTCCAGCCATCGGGCCACCTGAGCCGACGGCTCCCTTCTTCGGCACAGCCATCTCAGGGAGGCATGGTCCATATGGAGTTCGAAATGCTGTCCGTACAGGTAAGGCCGGAAGTGCTTGACAGCTTTTACCACCGCCAGAAGTTCTTTACGGGTCACGCAATAATTATGTTCCGCTGGGCTAAGTGTTTTGCTGTAGTAGGCTACTACCGTCTCTACCATTCTGGTTCTGAGACAAAACAGCTCCCACTCCCACATTGCTGGCATTGGTGTCCAGAATGTGTTTGCTCTTAGGATTGGGATATCTTAACACGGTTGCCGTGATTAGGCCACGCCGGAGTGTCTCGAACGCTGATTGTTCTACTTCGCTCCACTGCCATGGTTTCCCCTTTCCTGTCAAGACAGTGAGTGGTTTGGCGTTAGAGGTGTAGTCCTTCAGATATTGTCTATAATATCCTGTGGTTCCTAAAAAGGCCTGTAGTTCCTTTACATTTCGGGGAACTCGCCATTCTGCCACTGCCTTAACCTTATCGGGGTCCGTGGACACTCTTTCCGGCACACTACATGGTCGAGGTATCTCACCTTCTCTTGGAGGAGCTTGCAATTAGAGGGTTTAGCTTCTGCCTGGCAGTTGCCAGTATCCGGAAGACTTCCTCCAAGCTGGCCAGGTGAATCTCAAAGTCGGGGGCGATGACTATAATGTCATCCAGGTAGAGCAAGAGAGTTTTTCAGTGGAGCCCCTGCAGTACTGACTCCATCAATCTCTGGAAAGTGGCGGGAGCCGACGTCAGTCCGAACGGCAGCACCCTCCACTTCCACAGTCCGCTCCGTGTTGCGAATGCAGACTTTTCCTGGGCCTCCTGATCCAAGGGCACTTGCTAGTACCCACTGGACAGGTCTAGTGTGCTAAGAAATTGACTTCCTGCCAGGGCATCCAGGCTCTCGTCGATTCTTGGAATTGGGTAGGCGTCCTGTTGGGTTATGGCATTCAGTTGCCTGTAGTCGACGCAGAACCTCCATCCGCCATGCTTTTTCCGTACCATGACCACCAGAGAACTCCACGCCCCATTGACAGGCTCAATCAAGCCCTTCTCTAATAATTCGGTCACCTGTCTGTCTGCCTCTGCCTCCTTGTGAGGTCCCAACCTGTGAGGAGGTTGTCTAATGGGTCTGGCTCCTTCTATCAGCGGTATGCTATGTTCCACCAGATTACTTCGCCCTAATCACCATCGTATTTACTGAATACGTTCTGGCATTTGGCCAGCAGGGCGGCTAGTTTCTGTCTCTCCTGGTCATGTGAATAGCCTCGGACGACCTGATCGTATAGTTTGACCAGATGCTCAGGGACTGCTCTCCTGGCTTGCACTGCCGCACACCCTACTCCGTTTGCCTCAATACTGGAGTGTTTCCATGCCGACCAGAGCTCAGCCTGCACATCCTCATCCCTGATGGCGGTGTACGAGCCTATCACGTGTCCGGCCGCCAGCTCTATGAGGTGATTACCCGGGTTTAGGCATTGTACGGCCACATCACCCTAGTCTCCGGGTTGAATCAGGCTACGCGCCACGGGAAGGTGCGGGTCGGAGCTCTCTATTATACCCACTGGCACGTAAATTCTGGCCGAGATTCTTCTCGCCACCCTTACCTCTGACAATGGTGGAATGGTGACCTTCTTCCATATATGTACTTTAGACACCATTAGCCTGCTGTACTTGTCCGTGCAAGTGAGCTTTCTTTCTCCAATAGAGATGACCGGTTGGTCGAATTCCATGTTGCATCGGTGTGAGGTCAGGAAGGGCATTCCCAGAATGGCATCCTCGCTGATCTGACTCCAAATGAAACTCTTCTCAATCGGTACGTCCCGGATTCTCCCTGCTAGTCGGATTAGCTCGTAGAATTGGAGTTTGCTCCCGTCCGCCATGAGTCCGTACTGGTCATTCTCCTCTAGCTGCGCTTTCACCCTCTCTGGCATTCTGTCAAATACTTTTTTGGACAGCAGGTTAGTGTTACAGCCGGTGTCTATGATGAACAACAGGTCTTGTCTTTCCACCTTTCCTGGCAAGAAGTAGCTTGACTTATAGGGTTTTTCTAAGGCCCTAATCCTTGGTAGCTCCCGACCTCGGTGGCGTCGTTATACGCTCCTTCGGAATCTCTTTTTTGTGAACGACCCCGAGGCCTGTCCGGTGGTGGACTCTCTTTGAGCTGGTTCGCCAAGCTTTCCTCGGGAGTAGCTGGCATTGTGCTCTCTCCGTACTGGTCTGTCGGACCCGAAACCAGACTCAGGCGTTGGCCTGGGTCTCCATCCCGGAGGGGGCCGACTTGGTTCGGCTCTCGTCCCTCCTCTAACACAGATTCCTTGGGAGAGTAGGCTCTGTCCAAGCCCTCCTCATTTCTGGATCTGCAACACCCTGGTCTCTGGAGGTGCTCTACCATTGCTGGGTCCTCTTTCGCTCCCGATCTGGAGGGTACAGATCTCTGGAGAGTCTCAGCCCTGATGAGCTGACTCTCGCTTCCGATCTGCCCTGTCCAAATCTCTGGAAAGGATCAGCGCCTGCTGGACCTTCTCTCCCCGACCTCGGTCGTTCTTGTTTCTGGAAGTGTTCAACCGAGGCTAAATTCTCCCTCCTTCCCGATCTGCGCTTAGGTCTCCCGAGAGCTCCAGCTGACGCCGAGTCTGCTCTCTGTCCCGACCCTCGCGGCCCAGATCTCTTGGAGTGGTTCATTCTAGTCGCACTTCCCCCCGGACTTTCGACATTTTCCGAAGTCTCTCGTGGTCTAGCTCGCCTTTGGATTTAGTGGATATATCCCCTTTGGGCCTGTCTGGCCGCCTGTGGCGATTCCCGAGGATCCACCTCCTTTTCTCCTTTTTCTCCGTCTAGCTCCTCTAGGCTCTGGAACAAGTTATAGATGTGAACCATCTCAACTGGAGGCATCCGGGCAGGGGCCACTGAGTTTGCGAGGTGGTACCAGCCTTCTGGGTCCACCTCCGCCTTCCTTCGGCCTGCCCCCTTAGTTTTCTGCGGTTATGAACTCTTGGTGCCCTATTGCAGCCAGTAGGTTGCCCTACTGCTGCGGGCGGTAGGCGTTTCCCTGGTTCTGTATCTGGGTGGCACTGCCACCGGTCTGTCTCCTGGGGCAGTTCCTCCTCCAGTGACCTGCCTGATTACAATCCCAGCACTTGACCACACCCCTTTTCCGTGTCACCTGCCGTGGAAGAGGCCGTGGCTGATCGATTTGTTTTTTTCAGGTCAGCTACTTCTCTTTTTAGGTCTCTCGTAGTTGTCAGCAGTGCCTCTAACGGGTCAGGGGTAGTCCGGGCCACTATGGCCTGCTCTCCGAGGGCCTGCTCTTCTTCAGCCTGCTCGAATCCTTCTGGCTGAACTGCCCTTATTCCAGATCTCATCGGGTGGGTCTGCCTAGTAGTCATATCCGCTTTCCGCTCTCACGGCTGTCTCTAGGTTGGGGGTGGGTACTGCCAATAGGTGTCTTTGTAGGTATATGTTCCCTAATCACCTGCAGAAGGTGTCCACCGCCATCTCCTCTTTCATGCAATCGGATAGTTCCTCGAACGCAATACTCGTGAGTTTTTCTATTTGAGTGGCATGCTCAAATAGAGTAGTGTGTTGTTCTTTTCTCAGGCCCTGTAGCTCAGTTCTCGCTTCCTTGGGTGTCATGCCAAACCTCGCTCGGAGGTTATTAAATACCGCCTGCAACGTCTGTCCATGTCCACATTCCTTGGCCTGCTCTCTCAGCCTTCCTTGGATGTGTAGTAGGGCGGATGTGGCTGCCCAGTCGTTCGTGATAGCTACATCATTGAACTGCCTAATAAAAGCCTCCACATCACTGCTCCCATCGTATTCGGGAGCCTTGAATGTCTCTCTGGGTACCGGGGGTCCCTGATTTCTCTGCACCTCTTGGTTAACGATCATTCTCTCTAACGTGTTCGTCAGTTGCTCTAGACTATCTAGTCCTTCCCGTTGGGGGAAGGACTGACCTGACCTGACACACTTGGTGGTCAGATCAGGCCGTGGCTGTTGCTCAGGCTCGCTTGGAACCCTAATACAGCCTGCTCTCTGAGTCCCTATCGTTGGCTAGGCTAGGTCTCAGGCTAGCTCACTATAGGGCCTGATCTCTTATGCTATTGCATCTCCGATCAGGTCTAGTCGTAGCGTAGCCCAACCCCTAGCCTTCCTTAGGTATCTCTCAGGCAGTTCTTATCCGGAGTCAGACCAGTTCTAGTTGAATGGTCCTGTCTAAGCCACCCAGGCAGGCATGAATGTAATCAGTTCGTGTGAGTGAAGTTTAGTCTATTTATTATATATATAATCATGAACACATGTACAACAGCATCAAGTTCTCAACTATCCCAACGGGGTGGCTTGCGCCTCCTTATATACTGGCCTTTCTCCGCCCACTTGTAGTCTTGCCCATAAAAGGAGTGTAATGACTCTTACATAACAATATACAGTTTAGTTACGGCAGGCCTGCGTGGCAGGCTTAGATATAAAGTGTTACATAACAAAGATATATGAGGAATGTGTATGTAAGGTTATAATAGTTGAACACAGATATCTAAAGATTGCATAAATAGTATATTTGTCCAGTCCTCCACAATATATCATAGGTAATACAATGCATGTTAGATATGTCATAGGCGATACAATGCATGTTAGGTATATCATAGGTGATACAATACATGTTAGATATATCATAGGTGATAAAATGCATGTTAGATATATCATAGGTGATACAATACATGTTAGATATATCATAAGTGATACAATACATGTTAGACATATCATAAGTGATACAATACATGTTAGATATATCATAGGTGACACTATACATGTTAGATATATCATAGGTAATACAATATATTTCAGGTGCACGTTAGGCACAAGTTAGATACATGTTAGACATATTTTGAACACTAGCAAAAGCAGCCAACCAACATTTGAGCTGACGAACAAAATATTGCATTTTTTTTCAAAATGAACTACTGTAACATTCCTGCAAAGACTCATTGGTCTAATTAATTGTTACTGGTCCTATATCCAGAATTGCAGCAATTTGATAAACCTGTTTTGGAGCTAAGACAAGGCTTTAAATTTCCTTTGACAGATTAGTTTGAAACAAAGGATTGTATTCAGTGAAAAGGAAGTTGGCTGGATATCCAGTATAGAGATAACCAGACATTACGAGACTTTCTTTGCACGAACCGGTTGCAGCGGATGTGCTTTGGGGCTCAGCTTTGGCAAATATTTTAAGACAGTTGCTTCCCCATAGCGTATCCTCGTAAAGTGTTGAGTACAGCTCCGCCGCAATATTCCACTTACGCGGCAAAGTCTTGGCTATTGTGAGAACATGTAAAATATTTTGTCATTTTATTCTGGAACATGAAACCAATGTCATGGATGATGACAATGACCTATAAACACAAATGTTCAAGATTGGCTAAATTCGGTCTGAAGTTGCAGGAATATGATTTAAAATTTGTACATCAACCTGGTAGACACAATCTGGTACCTGGTGCTATCTCTCTCTCTCCTCTCTCTTTCTTTCTCTCTCCTCTCTCTCTCTCTCTTTT